>NC_136916.1:102483867-103072723 GCF_949752795.1 Hyperoodon ampullatus
AACACAGCAGCCAGAGTGGGGTTTTCCAGACAAAAAGAAAATCAAGCCTCTGCTCAAAATTCTCTCACAGCTCCTGCCATTTCACTCTCAGCACAAATGCCAACATCAAACAAGATTCCACACAGGCCTGCAACACTGCCTGTCAGGGGTTCCTTCATCTGTTTTGTGCCATGGACCCCTTTGGCAGTTGGCCGTGTCTATGGATCCCTTCTCCAAATAATATTTTTAGATGTATAAAATGAAATACAATGGACTACAGAGGAAACCAACTCAGTTTTAATTTTAATTGTGATATAGTGACACATGTACTCCCTTTATTAATACATTAAATAAGGGGATCTAGTGGCAGGTCTAATCACTAATATAATTTTGATGTGATGTGGTGATGAACACAACCATATTTTAAGATATCTGCAACACCTATCATGTGATATGATAATATCTATGAGTTCTATTGCTGACAAGGTCATTGGTTCTACTAAGTTATTCTAGGTTTATGGTCTGCTGAAAAATGTTAAATTTCAGTTAGATGTTATTGTTAAAAATAAAAGTGAAAATTTTTCCCACCCAAATTAATAGACCCCTGAATTCTATCCCTGGACTCCTTAGAGGTCCTTAGACCCCAGGTTAAGAAGAGATGACTCTACATTTCTTCTCAAATCTCCTTTTCTGGCTAATTGCTTAACAGCTGCAGTTACCCAGACCACACAAC
This sequence comes from Hyperoodon ampullatus, assembly GCF_949752795.1. NCBI lineage: Eukaryota > Metazoa > Chordata > Mammalia > Artiodactyla > Ziphiidae > Hyperoodon > Hyperoodon ampullatus. The sequence continues at coordinate 102,484,580 of NC_136916.1, forward strand.
ACCCATTCTGTACTCAGAGCCTTTGGACTGGAGCTTCCCTTCCCCTGCATTCCCTTAACTCTTTCTCTTTTCTTATTTCTTTGCTCAAATGTCACAGTCTTAAGGAGTCCTACCATGACCACACTATTTAAAACTGTAACCAACCCTTCCACTACAATCCCAATGCCTCTCATCTGGCTCTTCTTTTCCATAGCATTTATCGCCATCTAATCTACAATTTATTTACTTTATTTCTTTATTATCTCTATTTACCACTATCGTCCTCCCCCACTCCCTTAGAAGGCAAGCTCCTATAAAGCCGGAATTGTTTTCTTCTTGATTCACTGATGTATTCAAATGCCTTGAACAAGTCCTGGCATATAGGAGGTGTTCAGGCAATACTACTTAAATAAATGATGCATTTCAAATAAAATTACTGTTGAATGTATATTATGTGAATTATTTCCTCTATACACAATTCCATGTAAGAACACATTATAGCATTTTATCCTTTCATCATCCCTCCATATCCAATATTTCTTTCTATTCATTCCAAAGTGGATCCTCATTTCAGTTCTTAGAAATGTCCCTATATTTACTGAAAAAGGATGGGGCATGGTGTGAGCTGGTGTAAGGTGACATGCCTATCAGTTTAACGGTGCAAAACCAAGGTTCAAATATTGGCTTCTCTCTTTACTAGCTTTGCAAAGCCCAAGAAAAGTATATAATTTTTTCTAAGCTGCAGTACCCTCTTTAGTAAACTATGAATAATTATCTACCTCATAATATTACACTAAGGATTACAGTTATTTAATCCATGTATAACATTTAGTTCATTTCCATAGGACCTGACAGATGTAAAACACAGATTCGTTATTAGTTATTATCACTGAGAAAGGAAAATACCCTCTTGGAGTACAAGCAGCAGAGTATCTATTTATGCCATTTATGAGTGTCTGGCATCCCCTCCTCTCAGAAAGGATAATTTAGAAGAGATTTCTAAATTGTAAAAGCAATATAAGCATGTTTATATTTAAGAATTGGAATTCAGAAAACATGAAAAATCCACCCAAGACGCCACTGTTAGTATTTTGCTGTACTTCTTTCTGTTCTCTGTCCTACACATCTTATCAGGGTTGTAACCATTCACACCTAGTTTTTGTTTTGTTTTTTAACATCTTTATTGGAGTATAATTGCTTTACAAAGGTGTGTTAGTTTCTGCTTTATAACAAAGGGAATCAGCTATACATATAAAAAATATGGAACACGTCACGCATTTGCACATCATCCTTGCGCAGGGGCCATGCTAATCTTCTCTGTATCGTTCCAATTTTAGTATATGTGCTGCCGAAGCAAGCACCACATCTAGTTTTTAAAATGACTTTGAACTCTGTAGTAACTGACTTATTTCTGATCCTTATTAAGAATCCTGAATAGCCAAAACAAACTTGAGAAAGAAGAATGGAGCTGGAGGAATCACTGTCCCTGACTTCAGACTATATTACAAAGCTATGATAATCAAAACTGTATGGCACTGGCACCAAAAACAGACACATAGATCAATGTAACAGGATAGAGAGCCCAGGTATAAACCCACACACTTACAGTCAATGAATCTAAAACAAAGGAGGCAAGAACATACAATGGAGAAAAGACAGTCTCTTCAATAAGTGGTGCTGGGAAAACAGGACAGCTACATGTAAAAGAATGAAATTATAACATTCTCTAACACCATATACAAAAATAAACTCAAAATGGATTAAAGACCTAAATGAAAGACCAGCTACTATAAAACTCCGACAGGAAAACATAGGCAGAACACTCCTTGTTATAAATCGCAGCAATATATTTTTGGAACTGCCGCCTAGAGTAATGGAAATAAAAACAAAAATAAACAAATGGGACCTAATTAAACTTAAAAGCTTTTGCACAGCAAAGGAAACCATTAACAAAATGAAAAGACAAAATGTGGAATGGGAGAAAATATTTGCAAACAATGTGACTGACAAGGAATTAATTTCCAAAATATACAAACACCTCATACAGCTCCATATCAAATAACAAGCAATCCAATCAAACAATAGGCAGAAGACCTGAATAGACATTTCTCCAAAGAAGACATACAGATGGCCAACAGGCACATGAAAAGATGCTCAATATCATTAATTATTAGAGAAATGCAAATCAAAACTGCAATGAGGTATCACCTCATTATCACACATCAGTCAAAATGTCTATCATCAAAATGTCTACAAATAATGAATGCTGGAGAGGGCGTGGAGAAAAGGGAACCCTCCTACACTGTTGGTAGGGATGTAAATTGGTGCAGCCATTATGGAGAACAGTATGGAGGGTCCTTAAAAAAGTAAAAATAGAGCTACTGTATGATCCAGCAATCCCAATCCTGGGCATATGTCCAGAATAGATGAAAACTCTTAATTCAAAAAGATATATGCACCCCAATGTTCACAGCAGCACTATTTACAATAGCCAAGACATGGAAACAACCCACGTACACATAAGCAGATGATCAGTTTAAGAAGATATATATACATATATATGTGATGGAATATTACTCAGCCATAAAAAAGAATGAAATATTGCCATTTGCAGCAACATGGATGGACCTAGAGAATAAGTGAAGTCAGACAGAGAAAGACAAATGTTATATGATATCACTTATATGTGGAATCTAAAAAATAATACAAATAAATGTATATACAAAATAGAAACAGACTCAAAGACACAGAAAACTTATGGTTACCAAAGGGGAAACAGGGGGGAGGGATAAATTACGAGTTTTGGATTAACAGATACACACGACTATACATAAAATAGATAAACAACAAGGTCCTACTGTATAGCACAGGGAACTGTATTTAATATCTTGTAATAACCTATAACGGAAATAATCTGAAAAATGTACACATATATATATATATACACACACACACATATACCTGAATCACTTTGCTGTATACCTGAAACTAACACAACATTTTAAATCAACTATACTCCAAAAAAATTTTTTTAAATAAATAAAGACATTGATTCACTTTAGAGAAAGAAAAGAACAAAGCAAGACAGAAACCACACTCCCATCTCACTGACCTCCCAGAGACGCAGCTCAGAGTTCTGGATGACCAGCTCATACCTGACACAGAAGCAGGATGGTCCTCCAGGTACAGCACAACAGGACAGAATGTCTTTGTTCCTGGTAGTGACACTGACATTCCCACTCTCCTTCAAACACCCTACAGCTGATCTGAGTTTGGGTGAGGAGGGGAAAGAAAGTGTGAGGAGGTTGGGGGAAGAGTCTAGAAGCTTCTTCCCTGAGACTCTAGAGAGATGGGCTGACTCCACAGATGCGGGGGTGGGAAGGGAAGGGAGCAAGTACTCTGAGAAGGCTCATACCTGAGGGAATTGGCTGGTTCCTTTATAACTTTAGGCTCCGGTTCTAGCCACTAAGAACCAGGCAGTAAGCCACAGGGAAAGGAGCTCTGCGATGCCCTCGGTAAAGGCAAACAGCATTGACACGTTTTGCAGAAATGAATCTGCCACTTTCAGTTTCTTTGGCACACAGAACTAAATAAATGTCAGCTATTATCACACACATGATCATGCCCGGATCACATCCAGTGAGCTACATTTTTAACATGGTCACAGGTGATTCTGAGGCAGCAGTTTTCAAAGTACAAACCAGAACAGTGCTCTTCAAACTTACACTCATACACCCACTACAATTTTTCTAAAAAAATACCATACTCCTCACACATTTTTAAATTGGCATCTGAAATTTGTCACTGTAAGTTTAAACAGTTGCAAAAACAAATTCTGGACAATTTATGAATACTGATCTTAAAAATGTAACGATTACTCTTTTAAATGTAGTTCATAGACTCTAATAATACCATATTTGCCATTCAGCATTATCTGTTTAAAAAGGCTGTGAACAAATGGCTTTAACATTCAGGAATTTTACCTGGTTCCTTTTCCTCCTTTTAAACATTTCAATTTCTTTTCTTTTTAACAGAATTTATCCAAAAGTAATAGTTTTATGCTTCAATGCCTATTATTCACCTTCTCATAATTTCCAAGGAATACAAATGTAAAAATGATTTTTAAAAATTTTCTCTGATCACAAAAGTAGTTCTGGGCTGAGTTATAAAAATATTTTATTAGCACCTAACGTATGAAAACATATTGAAATGTGATAATTATTAAAAATTAAAATTTAATTGGAAATGTATCTTATTGGAATGGATAGGATCAATTTTTTGGTCCTCTAATAAAGGCTTCCCAGATACCATTATTTGAAATTATCCTTTCTTTGACACCCTGGAGGTTTTTACATCTGAGCAAGGTAGAGCAAGATTTGCAATAGGTGAGATACCTTCCCTTTATAAATTGGGTAGGCGATCCATTTAAATTAAGAGAGTACTAATGAAAGCTGAGGATCTGGAAGGTAATTTGCTCAAAATTATCCATGCCTCTACCCCTTGGAGGGTCCTTCTGCATCCCCCAGTTTAAAGACTATTGATCTAGCACTATATCCAAAATACCTATGCATCTTGTGAAAAAGGCAGATTCATGGACCCTACTCCAGATACCTGAATTAATAGGATCCTCAGATTACTTTTCCCCTCACTAAAGATTGAGAGACGAATTGGGATATAAAACAAACACATAAAATGTTAAATGATGTACAATTTAAATAAAAATTCAACAATAGACAACCTATCATAGGTAGTACCTGATGGCCAAAGGATTCGGAGACACTCATGAGAGGGTGGGATAGTCAAAGGCTTTTTTTTTTCTTTTTTAAAGGCTTTCTAAAGGAAGCAACGCTGGAACTGGGGGAAGGATGGGTAGAATGTGAAAGATAAAGAGGCAGAGGTAAATGGTTTACCAAGTTTGAAATGTAAGGTATTGACTTTGTTGACTAGGAAGGAGCAATTAATGCCCTCAAAAAGTGACTCATCACAGAGACTCCCTGGTGGGACGGCACTGGGTTATTGCGCCTGAGTGGTGCAAACATAATTACTTACTGTTGAAGACAGAAATACGTTGAGAATATTAATTTAGTGAAATTGGTTTTAGACAACTTGTTTCATGTGAGTTTGTTTCAGGCAAATTGATCTAGAGTTGAACACATATTTTATCTATGGATTGGGTAATCCATAAACATAAGGATAACTATATATCACTATTAAGTCCCACGTTCATTCCAGGCTGGGCAAAAAAAAATGAGTTCAAATTCAAATTATTTTATTCTTCTAGTAGCCCTGGCAATAGGCTTAGCAAAAGGTATAAGCCATCACCGAAAATGAAACCAAGAGCACCTAGGCTTTTTATTAACTCCGATTCCGTTATCACTGAGTATCACAAAGATTTTTTAAAACGCATCTGTTCACAGGAAAGTAGAAATCACTGACTGCCCCTATCATCTATCCTTTGGACCACTATAAGGACGACTCCAAATTGGTCTTCCTACTTCTCCACAGCAGCCACTCACCTCCCTGCCAGATCCATACTCATCCTCAATACCTCTAAAGCAGTCTGACAACACCTGTATTTGGTTCTGTTACTCTCCTGCCTAAAACCTTCACGCCATATAATTTCTCTCTCTCCTGAAGACCTGACGTCCTCAAAGTCTACAGACATAATGCCTTTGCATATCATTCCCCTTGCCTCTTATCTATCAGTCATAATAAACTACCTGCTATTCTTCAAACAAGTCCTGCTCCATCCTTCCTCTGCCTGTTTGGTCTAGCTTGCCTCCACCTGACTTATCCAGCCTACTATCTTCCATGTCTGCTCAGGAGGCCTGTCCTAGTTCCCCCAAATAGGATTGATCACACTCTCCTTTGTGTTCTATGATATGCAATACATTCTTCAATAAGAGTATTAGACCATTTTATTGCACTTATCTGTGTACATTTCATCTCTCTCTCCCCCATGCTACTCTCTGTCACCTATCTACTACCCTGCCACCAAAAAAAAAAAACAAACAAAAAGAACCAAGTTGCTTGAGTGAAAGGATCTTGCCTGATACATCTCTGAATTCTAAGCATCTATCAAACTTACCCATATGTAGTAGATGCTCAGTAATTATTTGCTAAATGAATGCATGAACATATTATTATTTGTAATACTGGAATTAATAATCAATGAATTAGACACTAATAATGCGCTAGATGTTACTAAATAAGAGGTAGGTATGATCTAGAAGCAACAGTAACTCTGATGTCACCACCATTTACCTGCAACTTCTAAGATTACAACACAAGATAGAATGAATATGTGTTCTAACTAAGTCAAGGGAAATCCCCTAGGAGTCGCCCTCACTATGCCATGTAACTCAACACACAATAGCAACTGTTTTTCAAGGTTCATTTCCACTTATCTTGATTGGTGCTACACTGAAGAAGAAATCTTAACGCTGAGGAAAAAAATAACATCAGAGAACACAGGGGGCAGACCTAAAAACCATTTGGTTGTTGTTTCCATTTTAACAAATCCAGTGCTCCACTGTGGAGTCACTGTATACCTTGCTATTAAAATGTCCCCATAGTTTCCCTTATCTTGAATTCACAAAATTCATTATATTTGTCTAAGATCTTTCCTTATTTAAAATGACCAGAAAATCAGCAAATCAAATTCAGCATTTCATCATGATGAAATAATGCAGAGATGGTTGCACACTAATGAATCTAAAATGCAATTACTGGATAATCAGATTAAAGAAAATCACATGAATCACACAGTCATTTCAGTAAATATATCCCTCATACATTAAACTCAAACTAATTTTTGTGACATCAACACTTAGAAGCCCAGATATATAAAGAATGTTCCTTAACTTGATAAAGATAATTGACCAAAAAAAATCTCTGACCAACATAATTTTTAACTGGAAAACATTAGAAGGAAGCCTATAAAATCAGGAATAGCACAAGGAACTCTACTAATCACCACTTTTCTAGCTTTGTTTTGGAGGCCCTAGGCAGTAGAAAAGGTCTACTAAAAAAAGATGGGTAACGATTTGTGTTTTATTTTCTAGTGTTAAAAACCTGATTAAAAATGGGCAAAGGATTTGAATAGATATTTTTCCATAGAAGATACACCAGTGGCCAAAAGGCACCTGAAAAGACACACAACATCACTAATAATTAGAGAAATGCAAATCAAAACCCAATGAGACACCACACTGATTAGCGTGGCTTATATTAAACAAATAAAAACTCAGAAAATAACAAGTGTTGACATGGTGGAGAAATTGGAACTTTCTCACTGTAGTGGGAATGTATCACTATACATTCAGCAGCTATGAAGAACAATATGGAGACTCCTCAAAAAATAAAGATAACATTGCCATATGATCCAGCAATCCCACATCTGGGTATACACCCAAAGGAATTCAAAGCAGGGTCCCAAGGAAATATTTGTACATCCATGGTGATAGCAGCATTATTCACAATAGCTCAAAAGTGGAAGCAACCCAAGTGTCTGTTGACGGATGGATGAACAAAATGTGGTACAGACCATAGAGTGGAATATTATTCAGCCTTAAAAAGGAAGAAACTCTGATATATGTTACAACATGGATGAATCTTGGGGACATTACGCTAAGTGAAATAAGCCAGTCACACAAATACTGTAGGGTTCCACTTACATGAGGTACACAGAGTAGTCAGATTCATAGAAATAAAAAATAGAATAGTGGTTGCCAGAGTTTGGGAAGAGAGGAGAAATGAAGAGTTGTTTAATGAGTATAGTTTCGGTTGTGCAAGACAAAAGAGTTCTGAAAATCTGTCACACAAACATGAATATACTTAACACTACTGAACTCTACTTAAAAATGGCTAACACCGGGCTTCCCTGGTGGCGCAGTGGTTGGGAGTCTGCCTGCCGATGCAGGGGACACAGGTTTGTGCCCCGGTCCGGGAAGATCCCACATGCTGCGGAGCGGCTGGGCCCGTGAGCCATGGCCGCTGAGCCTGCGCATCCAGAGCCTGTGCTCTGCGGCGGGGGAGGCCACAGCAGTGAGAGGCCCATGTACCGCAAAAAAAAAAAAAAAAAAAAAAAAAAAGGCTAACATCTATTCACCTATTATGTAAACCATTATGTGCTACATATACAAAGTGTTAATAAATGTTTTCAATGAGTAAAATAATAAAGACTTTTCATGGTTAAGATGATAAATTTTACTTTATGTACATTTTACAATAAAAAACACAAGCTGTCATGATTTGTCTACAAAAATTCCAAGGCTCTCAACTGAAAAAACTAGTAGAACTAACATGAGTATAAAATCAGAATTAGAAACATGAAAATCGCTTTGTTATACCAACAAAACCATTTTAAAACATGACAGATGAATCTTATTTTTAATTAAGTTTGCAAAAATTAACTTAAATGGCATGAGCTATAAGAAAACTGTAGAGCTTTACTGAAGAACATAAATGAAATTCTGAATAGCCAGAGAGATAAATTATGTTCCTGGATAGGAAGACTCAGTATTACCAGGCCTCTCATATTGATCTATGATTTAATATAATCCCAATGGAAATTCCAACCTCATTATTTCATAGATCTTGAGAAACTGACTTTCAAGTTCATACATAAGAGTCTATGTCTACAACTACCCAAACAAAATTTAGAAGGAAAAAAAGAATTGAGGTAATTTGAAATGCCAGATATTTAAATAACTTTAAAACTATATCAACTTCAAAGACACAAAATTGGCACAAGGTCTAGATAAACATAAACAAAAAATATTAAAGGATCTAGAAATAAATCAGCATATAGAAAGGCATTTATATATGTGAGAGTTAGCACTCCATATCTGCCAAGCAAGAACCAACTATTTATTAAATGTTGGGGCAAATAGTTATCAATCTGGGAAAGACAAAACTAACAGTAGCTTACATTATTTTGGTTCCACAATGAGCCGGGCACTGTGCTAAGGTCCCTAAATGCATTATTTCATTGACCACCAAAAACAATTTTTTACAACAATAAGGAACCTAAGCACAAATAAATAGGAATCATCTTGCCCAGAAAAAAGTAATTAACTTGCTTCAGTAACTGCTGAAGCCTAAAATTTGACTCCATGACATCAGATTCCATAACCTAAGCTCCCTACAGCACAGTGCCACCCTTAACAACACATCCTTATGTATGCCACACACAGAAACAAATTCTAGACTGAATAAAAATCTAAACATATATGCATATTAGTTAAAAGATACATATTGTTCAACTTTAGGTTAGGGAAGGCTTCCTTCAGACCAACAACAATAACAACAACTCCAGAAAAGATATAACTACATAAAACATAAAATTTCCATATAATGAATGAAGGCAAAAGGTAAAACACATGGCAAGCTAAAGACTGGGATTGCGATATATACAACAAAGGACTAAGTGCCTTAATATATGAAAACCTGCTTTCAAATCAATAAGAATAGAGATTAATGACCCAATTTACAAAAGGGGAAATACAAGAAAACAAGTTACAAAAGAAGACAAAATGAAAAGATGTCCAACTATGCTACTATTGAGAAATACAAATTAAAAACAGTAATATGCAATTTTTAACCTTAGATTGGCATAAACTAAATGAGTGTTGGTGAAGTGTGAGTAATGGACATTCTTGTGTTAGTTGAGTATATTTAGTGGGTTCAGTATTTTGAGAGGGCAACTGTGTAGTATCTACCAGTGGTTAAAATGAGTAGCAACTCAAAAAAAAAATGAGTAGGAACCCTAACACACAATTCTGCTTCTATCTTATCAAAGTACTCACAGGTAGGCACAAAATAGATGTATAATAATTTCATTAAAGTATTGTTTGCAACACTGAAAGATTCTAAGTGATTAAAAGGTTCGTAAATCAGGAAACAGTTCAATAACTTATATTTATTCTTTTATTGAAGAGAGATTCTATCTAACAAAAAAGTCAGAAAATGGAATTTTAAAAAACATGTGCACAACTGCATCAAAATTTTAGAATACTTGGGAATAAATTTAAATTTAAGGGAAGCTAAAACCTTCACAAAGAAAACTAAACAGACATCGAAAAGACTATATTCAAATAAGTATTTAGGGAAAGATACATATTATGTTTGTGGAATTAAAAACTCATTGTAACGATGTTGATGCAATCAAAACAATAACGTCAAAATTGATAAAGTAACTCCCAAACGCATATGGAAATGCAAACAGCTGAGAATAACCAAGGTAAAAGGACACACTAGTAGATCACGACTTATTATAGTTGTGTCATTAAGACAGTGTTACCAAAAAAAAAAAAAAAAAAAAAGACAGTGTTACAATGTTAGATAAACCTAGAGAATACTGGAACAGAAGAAAGAGTCCAGGGGAAGAAGGTGGGTTTTTTAGTTAATAATTCCAGATAATTTTAATATAGGAAAAACAAACTTGATCCCCACCTCAACTCATACACAAAAATCAATGCCCAGTATATTGCAGGTCTAAATGACAAATAAAGAGCACTAATTCCTTCTTAAGATAATTTAAGGGAATATTTTCATGACTGAGTTAGGAAAGGATTATTTTAATAAGGCTCAAAATGCCCTAGCCATAGGACAAGAATGATTATAGTAAAAATGAGAATTTCTGTTCATCAAAAGGCACCATTAAGAGAGTGAAAAGCCAACCCACAGAGTAAGAGAAAATATTTCCAACACAATTAACCAAAGGGCTCATATCCAGCATATAAAAAGAACTTCTCTACAAAATAATAAAAGATAGTCTACTGCTTAAAAAATGGACAAGTGATCTGAACATGCACTTCACAAAAGAGGATATCCAATGGCCAATAAACATATAAAAAAGTGCTTGACTGGGGAAACACCAATTAACAACAGATTGGCTCGAATTAGAAAGACCAATCAAACCAAATGTTGGCAAAGATGTGGTGCAACCAGAACTGTGATGTTTTGGTGATGGCAGTATAAATTGATACCATCACTTTGGAAGAGTGTTTGGTATCATCTACTGACACTGAATACAGATACACCCTATGATCGGCAATTCCACTCCCAAGTATATACCAAGGAGAAATGTGTTCCTTTGTGTACCAAAACACGCGTACAAGAAAGTGAACAGCAGCATACTCATAACAGCCCAAAACTGAGGACAACACGGATGTCCTTAGGGTGGATAAATACACTGTGATATATTCATACAATGGAGTAGTACAGAGCAATGAAAACAAACGGATTACAGGTACATGCAATAACGTGTTTGGTTCTCACAAGCATAATGTTGAAGCAAAGCAGCCAGACACGAAATGAATCCATTCATGTTAAGTTCAAAAGCACTGAAACTAATCTATAGTGTTAGAAGTCAGAACTATGGTTTCTTTGGAGGAAAACGGTAATTGTGGTGATAGGAAGGGGGCAAGACAGGGGCTTCCAGGGTGTAGGCAAGGTACTGGGTTGACCAAAAAGTTCGTTCAGGTTTTTCTGTAACATGTTATGGAAAAACCCGAAGGAACTTTTTGGCCAACCCAATACTATTTCTTGATTTGCATAGTGGTTACAAGAGTACGTTCACTTTGTTATAATTCATAGAGCTATACATCTGTGATGAAATAAAAATTTGTATTCTAAGGCAAGTTAAGGAAAATTTACACATAAAATTTTTTCTTTGAGCTCTGGCCTCCTCTCTCCCCTCTACTGTGCACTGTGTATCTGCATTATGCATTGACCAAAACTTCCCATCTACAGAAACACCTGCTCAACCATAAAAAGCAACCTTCTCCTAGCATCAACAAGATTACTCCTCTGAAAACACCCTTCCTTCTTCATCTTGTAGGAGGTTATGATGACTCATGACCCACCACTCGCTTTGTACACATAGATCTGGATTGTGTAAACTGTCAGTAATACATCATTTAATGTACAGCCCTATGTCTCAAAAACATACATAACTGTACTTTTACCTCAAACGGGCAAAACAGTTCTCAGAGCTTTCTGAGAGTCTGTTCCTGGGTTATAAGCCTCAATTTGGCTCAAATAAAATTTTCCATTTCTTTCTTAGATTGAGTGATTAATTTTTTCATCAACCCTTATAATATGAGCAATTTTCCACATGTATGTTACACTTCAATATAAACTGTTTTTTAAAAAGCCAATTGTGGGGGGCTTCCCTGGTGGCACAGTGGTTAAGAATCTGCCTGCCAATGCAGGGGACATGGGTTCGATCCCTGGTCCAGGAAGATCCCACATGCCGTGGAGCAATTCAGCCTGTGCGCCACAACTACTGAGCCTGCGAGCCACAACTATTAAGCCCACATGCCTAGAGCCCATGCTCCGCAACGAGAAGCCACAGCAATGAGAAGCCCGTGCACCGCAACGAAGAGTTGCCCCTGCTTGCCACAACTAAAGAAAGGCCACGTGCAGCAACAAAGACCCCACATAGCCAAAAATAAATAAATAAATAAAAATAAGAATTAAAAAAAAAAAAAAGCCAATTGTGGGAATTCCCTGGCGGTCCAGTGGTTAGGACTCCATGTTTTCACTGCTGTGGGCCCAGGTTCAGTCCCTGGTTGGGGAACTAAGATCCCACAAGCTGCTTGGTGCAGTCAAAAGATAAATAAATTTTAAAAATAATAAAATAAGGGCTTCCCTGGTGGCACAGTGGTTGAGAGTCTGCCTGCCGATGCAGGGGACACGGGTTCATGCCCCGGTCTGGGAAGATCCCACATGCCGCAGAGCGGATGGGCCCATGAGCCATGGCCACTGAGCCTGCGCGTCCGGAGCCTGTGCTCCGCAACAGGAGAGGCCACAACAGTGAGAGGCCCACGTACCGCAAAAAAATAATAATAATAATAATAATAAAATAAGATAAAAAGCTAATTGTGATGCCATCGAACTTCATATATTATCTCATTTTATCTTTACAATAATTATTTTAAATTATCATCATTGTCCTTTTTTATAAAGAGGGATATCAACTCAGGTCACAGCTAGTACACGGCAGAGCCAAACTTCAAACTCAAGTCTATTTGATGCTCAAACCCATGAAACCCAAAGTAAAGGAAATCCCAAAGTTAAGCATGTCCCTAAGATTTCCCTAGTTCAATTTTCCTTTCTCTCTGAGACAGTCTTCTACCTTTCCCATCTTATGTTCTCATCCTTCATCTGGGGAGGAATGCTCAAGAGTTTAGCTATTGAAACTTCGCCTTTAGTTATTTCTCAGAAATACGGTCATTTGTTCTTTCTACCAAAGAGAAAAGCATTTACAATGTCCCAGCTGCCGTCTCTGGCGGAGGGATCTGAAGGAGTGAGTGCCCTTTCTTTGCTGAGCCAGTGGGAAGGTCCAGCACAGTAAAGGTAGATCAGTGGAAGGAATTCAATGGGCTGCAAGTGAAAAGGTGTGGCAGGGCAGGAGGGGAGGGTGCTGAGGCTGGAACTGTAGAGTGGCTGCTTGGTGGAGGATCCAGAGAACAAGCACCGGGCAGCTGGCGACAGATGAAGATTTGAGGGAGAGAAGAAAAATGGGGCCACCTGGATAGAAATTCTGAGGAAGAAAAATACTGAAAGGAGGTATCTGTGAAAATGTGGCATAGGATATGGCATATCAAATTTCAGCCTCATCTCCCCAAAAGAAGCTTCAAAGTGGATTTTAGTACTCATTTTCTCTAAAACAATAAAACTACTGAAATACACAACCGTTAAAATAAAAATATTTGTTCATGTATCTCCTAAAATCAAATACATATGCACCCTGCCCTTCAGCACACAAACTGGGCCCAGCAAAGAGCCCCACCTGAACTTTGCAAGAATCCACAAACCAGAAGCATTTTTATTTGCGTTACATTGCTTAAGTGAGCCTCAAAAGCATTAAAGATACCATTAAAATTCCCCTTTTCTATTTTTATGAGTCAAAAAGCAGCATGAAATGACCCAGACAATTTCTGTGGATGTGTCTGGTGAGCTGGTATGGTACTCATATGCTCTCCTTTATTATTCAGATGGACTCAGTGCGGTCTCATAATTCTTTGTTTTATAATAAGCAACATAATTCTTAAATGCTCCTGTTCCCGTGTGCTTTCCTTGCTGGAGCTTTAACTGTCAGTATATTGGCAGAAAAAAACAAACAAACAAAAATCCATCACCCTCCAATGCCCGCCCCCAATGACTTCCAATTGTCATTTCAGCTCTCTTATTAATTACGTGTATCTTTCAGCAAGTCATAACCTCTTTGGCTCTCATTTGTAAAACCAATAGGATGAATTACATGATTTCTAAGATGTCTGCAGCTCTAAATTTTTAATATTCTAAAATTTCAGATTCTATATTTTAATCTCTTAAAATATAGAATTTTTCATCTCTCTTTTAATCTCTTTTCCTCTGAGCTAAAGATCTTTACTAATACTTCCTGGAATACAGCATATGATTCCTGAGTCGCTGGTCCATACTTCGGGATTCCCTCTGCGTAATATCAAGCCTTAGTTCCCATTGGTGTTGGGGAAGTCAATCTCCCTCCTCACAGCTCCCAGATATACAGTAAGTAGAAGCCTGACACACTCGTGTCGCCTCTGGTTTCCCAGTACGACCTCTTTCTACAGCTATAAGATGCAAGGTTTTCCTGGTCTTTAATCTGTACAGCTTCCAATTTCTGGGCCATCATCATAACTCCATGCAAGTGATGGTAACATACCACAAAGTCCTGTGAAATATACAATGACTAAACCTATAGCCTAGACTGTGAAAGAAGACACTTAGGATAATCTGTCTAGACACATGACATTAAAGGCAAGTCCATTCATGGCTAATGCAGCCTGTTAGCTGTGAATGAATAGGTTTTTTAAAGGTACTGTAGGCCAATAAAATATGCCAAGATATTTATAGCTCTCCCTGGCTGGTGAGGCAAGAATGTCTGACTCACCAGGGAGGGTGGCACACAGCTCTATCACTTTTACCAAGGGAACCTAAATTAGACACAAACCAGAAAGTAGGCAGATCTTTATTAAGTTGAGGGATGGGTTACCTAAAATACTCTAACTAGGGATGTCCCTGAGCCACTCCAAGTTTCGAGGCGGTGTGAGTTATCCCCAAGAGATGCCACACACAGTGACAGCTTGCCTGCTCACAGTAACCACGATGCCTCAACCTAGGTTCTCTTTACTACCAAAGCCGCAGCGCTCGCCCTAAGTAGGGTGGCCCATGTGCCAGCCCCTAGTCCAGCTCTGATGTGCAGCCAGTGGTGAGAAGGGCTTTTCCAGATGCATGCTGAAAGTTCATTTTTGTTTTGGAAAACATGAGAGCTTTCCTTCTTTGCCCTTTTTTCTTTTTCTTTCTTTTCCCCATGGGTAATTAAGTCACTGCCAGTTTCCCAAATGGTGCCATTTTAATCTCACAAACATTAGCTTCATCTCCTCTCAGGATGCTGAGGCACAAATCATGATGGTATATTTTTTAAATATCCTAATAAATAAGGAGATGTTTCAGGCCATTCGTTGTAACACAAAATAGGAGATGAAGAGGAAAGGAAGCCCAGCTCTAGGTTGAGCGTTTGCAGCAAAGGTTCTTCATCTACACCTGAGGAGGTGGCAGGAGATGGGGGGATGTGTCCACAAATGATTATGGGGTGGGGGGAGGGTCTGAAATACTGTAGATGCAAAATTAACTGCAGGGTCTTCTTCCACAGCTTTCTATCATCATTAGGTTTTTTAAGGAGCCTGAGAACACTAAGAATCACTAACCAGAGTAAAACTGAGGGACGGACCCCTGAGATCAGTTGGTCCAAATGTGCCCTTCACTCAGTCTAGCCCTGACCTCAGGAGGGAAATCTACAGAGTATCTAGCATGCATGAGTCACTAGATTCTAAGGAATGCATTTGACTTTTAGGAAAAATAAATCACAAGATACAATTTCATATCATGTATTTTTTAAAAAAAGAATATGCCTGGGAGTACATTTAGAAAAAATACAAGATATATATCTATATCCATACACCTGTGTATCTAGTTTATTAAGTGAGAAAAGAAAACTTGAATAGTTTTATAAGATATGTTCCTGCGTAGAAGTACTAAGCATTTTAAAGATCTCAATTCTCATTCCCACCTTCACATTAATTTCTAAATTAATGCAATTCCAATAAAAGTCCCAAAGCAATCCTTCTGAAACTTGACCAAGGAGGCTAAGGCTTTCTGGAAGAATAAATAAGAGGAAAGCTAAAAACATATTTTTAAAAGTATGCTTGAGAACTTGAACAGATTCTGAGATGTATTATAATGCTGCAATAATTAAGATACTGGTACAAAACACAAAAAGGGAACAGAAAGCCCAAGACAGTCCTAAACTTATCATGGAGAGGAATAATTACTCCAGAAGCCTGCTGTACAATTAGCTACTTAGAAAAACAGAAGCTGTCTTAGCTCCCTACCTCGGGCTAGGCACCGAAGTAAGTTTTCAACATGAAATGGAAAACAAGAAGACAAGGAAGGAAGAGGTGGAAAGAAATCACTTAAGAAATTTAAACATAGAGCTGATCTTTGAGTAGGGGAGGTCCTCTTAAGCCAAAAGAAAAGTTATACAATAAAATGAGGGTAGATTTGACTACATAAATATTTAAAACTTCTATACCAGAAAATACAAGTAAAATAAAAAGCAAATGATAAGAGGGAAAAACATTTTCAGTGTTTTAAAAGTACTGATTTCATACTGAATAACTTTAGATAAAAAATTAAGTTTGGCAATTAATATGCACCAAAAACCTGAAAAAGGCATATACACTTATATATAGCAATTCCACAAGGAATGTGTTCTAATTAAAGGAAAACACCTATGAACAAAAACATTTATAGTATTGTTATTTTCATTATTATACATAATAACTTGAAAAAAATGAAATCTCTATAAATATAATTATTGTTCAAATGTAGTAAAAATCAAAGATAGTCACATTTTCAAGTATAAAAAGCAGTCTGTACAGTGTGATAAAAATTTTAAGTATGGGACTTCCCTGTTGGCACACTGGTTAAGAACCCGCCTGCCAATGCAGGGGACACGGGTTCGAGCCCTGGTCCGGGAAGATCCCACATGCCACGGAGCGACTACAACTACTGAGCTTGCGCTCTAGAGCCCATGAGCCACAACTACTGAGCCCGCGTGCCACAACTACTGAAGCCTGCACGCCTAGAGCCCGTGCTCCGCAACGAGAGAAGTCACCGCCAATGAGAAGCCCACACACCCAATGAAGAGTAGCCCCCGCTCGCTGCAACTAGAGAAAGCCCACGCCCAGCAACGAAGACCCAACACAGCCAAAAATAAATTAGTTAATTTAAAAAAAAAATTTTTTTTTAATTTTAAGTATTAAATTCACATAGGCCTATCATAATTCAAAATGGTGGCAATGGGGGCTTCCCTGGTGGCGCAGTGGTTGAGAGTCCGCCTGCCAATGCAGGGGACACAGGTTCGTGCCCCGGTCTGGGAGGAGCCCACATGCCGCGGAGCGGCTGGGCCCGTGAGCCATGGCCGTTGAGCCTACGCGTCCGGAGCCTGTGCTCCGCAGCGGGAGAGGCCACAACAGTGAGAGGCCAACATACCGCAAAAAATAAATAAATTAATTAATTAACTAATTTAAAAAAAAAGTTCTTTAAAAAAAAATGGTGGCAATGATCTCTCTATGAAACACATTATAGAGAGTTTGTTTTGCTCTGTGATATTTCTGGATATTTCCAAATTTATTTTATTTTGTAATATTGGGAAACGTTGAAAGCATATGGAAGATTTTCTGAGATCAGTAAACAAAGCCTTTACACTAAGGTGAAGCAGGTGTGCAAAGAGCAAGGCTCTCGAGGATAGCCATTATATTTTCTATGAACTGACTGCAGTAGAAAACATAACCCTCCCACGGGATACAAAGCAGGAGTTTTTCTTTGTGCCCTTGTATCAGACGCCTGTGTGGTCAGGTGCCAATTCTTCGCACAGACTGATGGGCTTTAGAACCTTCTTACACCGCCAACTGACTCCAGGTCAAACTGTGCTGAGTATCTTCTATTTGCCTCCTAGATCCACTCTCCCCCTTTCTGGGTCCTTTTCTGGGCTCTGTTGTGTGGCCTAAAGTGGATCCCGGTCCTCTGACTTCTCTTTGGATTTGGTGAAGGGCAGAGATGGCAGGAGACCAGAGAGCAGGAGAAGGAAGTCAGGGCATTTATGCCCACAATTTCCTCCGGCCGCCAGGTCACCGTGGATTGGATGCATCCCTCCACTGAAGGCCACCGCTCCCGTCTGGCAGCCCTCTCCACACCACTCGGCCTCCCTCTGACATTCTGGGTTTTCCAGTAGCTTCTCCTGGCCCTGCCCCTTCAGGTCTAGGGCTGCAAACACCTCCCGTGATTACTAGCCCCAGAGAGCTCCTTCATCTCTCACTGCTTTCCCCAAACCCTGTCCACACCTTTGTGGACAAACTCTCAAACAAATCATCTTCACCTGATCCCTGACAGGACCCTGGCTGATATGGTAATAGTATAATTATCCAAAGAAAAAATAAATATGGCTAAGTGCATTTATTCTTCACAAAGCAAAAAGAAAAAAGTGACCTAATATGGTTTAGAAAATTCTTTTATTCAAGTTTGAGATAAAAGTTTAACCCATGTTACCTCTATGATTATTCTATGATACCTAGATCTTTATAATTTCCAGTCCTTTTTTTTTTTTTTTAAAGACTTTGGGCATGTTACTAACCCTTATATAACCTGACCACGTACAAGACAGCATGTTAGAGGACGAACAGATCACTGGTTCTCTGTTTCTCATGAGATAAATTGCTTTTGCAGCATTAAATTTAAAGGCAGACATTTACATTTTTCTTTTAGATTCCCTTGTATTGTTTCATAGCACACCTTTTCCCTTGGCTGTGATTGGGTTTTACTTGGCCCCAGGCTTCACAAGGTAATCAAGTTTACTCCATTCAGATGTTTCTGGTCTGCAGCACAAGAAAGTGGCAGGGACTCAGCTGAGTTGATTAACCATTTAAGGACGCAAGGAGGGGCTTCCCTGGTGGTGCAGTGGTTGAGAGCCCGCCTGCCGATGCAGGGGACACGGGTTCGTGTCCCGGTCCGGGAAGATCCCACATGCCGCGGAGTGGCTGGGCCCATGAGCCATGGCCGCTGAGCCTGGGCGTCCAGAGCCTGTGCTCCGCAACGGGAGAGGCCACAACAGTGAGAGGCCCGCGTACCGCAAAAAAAAGAAAAAAAAAAGGACGCAAGGAGCCCACTAAAAGATTCTTCCTAGAAAAGCAAGACTATCCCCCAAGCTTGTTTCGAGAGCAAGCTCCTATACCTAGAGGAGGAAAGACAATTCTGAGAACAAGGAGTCTGTCACTCAGATTGTCCCCAGCCCAATTCCAAGGAATAGAGGGAAATGCTCTTTTCACTCGTAATAGCTGTGAGGCATCCCAAACACAAAGCAGAACTGCATTGATAATAATGTATGAAAGCACGGCACAGGACTTGGGAGAAAGTAATTCTTTCTCATTTGAGCAGAGCAATTCAAGTACAGTGTAAATGAACACAGGGGACCCTCCCTGCATGGTAGAAGTCAACTCCAGCACCTGTGCAAGTCCCTTGAGTGACAGCTCTAGTGAGCCCTAGTGCCTCTCAACTGGCACATCACCAAGGCTCCAAGAGCTCACAGAATGGCAGTGGAAGTGCCCTTAGTGGTGGACACACTATCATCAGAATGGCATCAGAGGCTCTAGTGGAAGCCGAAGGCTTTAGCTGCCAAGAGAGTTAGTTGCAGCGTCAGCAGCTATAGATGATGCTGATGACTTTGGCAGTGGCAGGAGTGTGCATCCTAGGCAGTGGGCACCAGCAACAGTGGTCAGCTACCCTCACATGGCAAAGAGGACTCCAGAAGCCATAGTTTAAAGGGACAGCTTCCCTTAGGTCAGCTCTTTCTTTTTTATCCTTGAACAAAAGTGAGTTTACAGTATTAGGTGATCTCCTAGGCCCTCAGAAAAAGATCATCGAATGATAAACTCTGAATAGAGGGAAACACAAGCAGTGGCACATCCAAAGCAGCCGAGGGCAACACAAGGACAGTGAGAGACTCATGATGAAAATCACCATCTCTTTGCCAGCCCTGCCAAGGACTGGGCTTCGATGTCAACAGCACAGAACTCCAATAGCACACTTGAAATATAAATAGTCATGCTCTCCCCTTTCACTAATTTAATGAATTATACATGCCAGGAAAAATTAAGAGCACTGACGATGTAAAAGCATAAGACTTCAAACACCTTGAAATATTTTGGAACGAATTTTTCTGTCTCTGTGCTCCCTACAGAGTGGCAATTTTAATCTACTTCCCTAAGGGCAGGGAAACCAATGGAAATACCACAAAATATGTTAAGTTATAAACCAAATGCTTATAAGACTCCAGATTAAAATATGTTAAGCTACAAACCAAATGCTTATAAGACTCCAGATTTCTCAACAACAGAGCTCAAGAAAATCACAAGGAAAATGTTAACTTCCTAAAGATTAGCAGTAAATGGTAAGACAACCATATGTTGGCTGAGTAATGGGGTAAAAAGAAGTTTCCTACAGGCATGGAGTATCTTCTTTGATAACCTCCAGAGTGTATCAGCAGAGTGATTAGCGCTACAAGACTCTCAAGACAATGAGCACCAGACCTGGCTGGGAGCACGGTAAGTAAGACACAGTATTGCCACCCATGGGAACTGGCTGGGGACCTAGGTGCCTTCTCCAGACAACAGCCAGCCTTCTCTCTGTCGCAAGCTGTCATCGTGCCATCAGAACGAACCCAAGAGAACTGTCATTATTCATCAATTCCTCCCTCCTTTTTTCCCCATCTCATCCGAGACCTTAGACAGCTTGGAGAACACGCATTTCATTACAAAAAAAAGAGAGAGACTGGGAGAGCTACTGACTTTGAGTGTAATGATAGCACTCCTCTGAGCTTCTGGAAATGGAAGGGGACAGAAGCAAAGACTAAGGAGTCTCTGTAGAGTATAAATGCCCCCAAATATGACTTGAAGTAGATTGAAAAGCTGTTTATGCCACTTCCTTCTCTACTCAGCAAATGCTCATCGTCACAAAGAAGATGGCCACCCCAATATAAACTAGGAATAAGAACTTATAGGATTCCGGTTTTTCATTAAAGCGAACTTCAGGACTTTTCACTGTTCAAACTGTGCCAGATCATAGGAAAGACAACTTGGTAGGTGGTACAATATTGCAGTCATAAGCAATCCGATTTTGGAAAAATCAAATGTAGAGAAGAAGAATGCAACGCTATGTACATTTTCACCAAGGCTGTAATAGCTTTCTTTCTGTAATTCAAGCAGGTCAGAAAAAAATGTCATGAAGTAGTTGATGTCTTGGGGTAGTCAGAAGTTTGCAATTGTGTAAATGGAGGCTAAAGCAATCAGGGTGTAGAACTGAGATTCATCTGTGTTCTCAATCACTGACTGTAATTTTATCGTCTTACAAAAAAACCTGTGTATTACTAAACCACCCAAACTTTGATCCACTTATGTCATCAACCAATAAGAACTGAAAGAAGTATTTCTGTATAACCATACAGACTGGTAATATACACACATACTTAAGACAACCAGCAAAATCTAAGTCTGTGTTACGTAATCTTCAAATATCAGGAAGAAGACAAAGAGGTTTCATCAGAGATACATAGAGACACACATATATACAATTAAGATATATCCTCCTCTCATTCTTTTTTTTTTTTTTTAGATTTCACATGAACCCTTCACTTAAAGAGTAAAAATATCTAGATTCCCATTCTACTTAAATATATTCAAGCAAAGCTCCTGGGAAGGTTTCCAGGGAGTCAGATTGCTTTGAAATTGGCCATGCATTAAATAAAGCTTTGTCTAACAGAAGTGAAAGAGTAACTGATATGGTATCTGTACGTTCACTCTGCACAAGGTTCCTGTGGCTCAAAAGCATTACTCAAAGACAAAGAACAAATCAGATTACAGCTCTGGAGTCTCGTACTCTACCTGTGCCAGCAACCCTGCCAGCTTACATGACATTCTGTGAGGGCCAACCACCTGCTTCCTGAGGAATCTGTAATCTACCTTCTCCATTAGTTCCCCCGAGGTTCTCCTCCTTTACACATGTGCCCCCCTTCACTCATTCCACGGCGTTCACCTTTCATCTCTAAGAGATTCATTAGTGATAAGTGTGCAAGGGTTCACTTTAACAGCAAAACCAAAAAGAAAAGCCTTCAGCATTACATTTTATAATGAAACAAAAACTTAAATTCTGTGAGTCTACTGAGCTAGAACTAAAAGCCATTGCAGCAAGAGATTCATTCCTGGTACCTGGCTTCTTTTCCCATTACCTGCTTCAGTGTACTTCAATCCCACTTTTTCTTCTGTGTCTTTTGTCTTTGGGGGTGGCCAGACAGCTTGGAGTCTGCCAGGAGTCCTATCGTCCTGCTCGGTGGGGCTGTGGTCAGGCTGTTGGAAAAGTGGGCAAACAAAAGAGTAGGTTAAATGAAATGTGGCCAGAGCCAATTAATCCCTGAGAACAACTGTGCTAACTCTGAAATTAATTTTAATGGCACATTGCTCTCATTCACTGTAACTGAAACATCTCACTCCAACACGATCCTTTTCTAGAAATGTCAAGTGATCAGTTGGGGTGGAAAGAGAAGTAACTCAAGGCCAAGTATTACACAACCTTCAATAGTTGATTTTTAGCATATAACTTTTTTTAAAATCACAAGTACACTTTGATCTGAAGATACAAATATACTATAATAGGCTACATTTATAGGGATGTTTAGAAATATATTCCAAACTCCAGTTATTTATAATATAAAAACTAGTTTTGCATTTTCTGTGAACATTACCTGTAGGCCAAGATACACTTCTCTAAGATGTCCACATTGATCATTTCTTTTTTTTCTTTCCCACACACACACAAAAATGAATGAGCTGGCTTTCACATTCAAGCTATTTTTATAGAGGTTGATTTTTACAACTAGGAGAATGCTATGTTGTATTTAGTTTTTAACTGCAACCTAAGATAGTTTTTCCAAAGACCTTTAAATTTAACTGATGTATGAGGGAATGATAATTGTATGTCAAATTGATACTAAGCAAGAAATTCTATTTGTTGTCTTTATGAATTTTAAGATCCACAGGACAAGTGCTTGCTAGTCCTTACAAATTACCTGAATAGTTTTTTAATAATAGTAACAGCTTTCACTAATTAGATGGTTACTAAGTGCTAACTTCATTTAATCTTCGCAACAACCAAATAAAGGTTATTTCCTTCATTTTGCTGATCAAGGTCACCCAGCCAGTAATTGGCAGCTAGAATTAAAACCCAAGTCTCACACTAACCCAGTGCGCAATCAAGATGCCTTGTAACCAACACAGAACATTTTAATCACATCACAAACAGGTATTTCGCCAAGTGGCAGACTTTCAAAGGAAAAATACATTTTTCGCAGAGGTATAACTAAGTGGGGAGGAAATCTGGGCTATAGTTCTAGATTTGCATTGATTCCTCATGCTGCTTGGTTTTTAGAAGCACATTTCCCATTAATGTTTAAACTCAGAGTGACGGTTCGCTTTCTGACCTGCACATCTTTACTTATACCTCTCTTACAACAACCCAGAAAAATATAAGGAAGAAAGAAAACGCTTCTGTCCAACTCCATACTCCTTACAAGGACAACTGGACTATAATCATCTTTCACCTAGAAGAGGGTCACTAAGATCGGTATATGAGATGCTCTTTGATAGGAAACCTGAAAAGAAATATAGCAGCATCACATTTTATGACAAAACCCAAAACCCAACGCTACGTACGCTTTTGGAATCCGAGGGGCCATCTGCTGGCCTTGACCTCGACCGCTCAAACACAGCTCTTAGGGACTCCTTCTCATGCCTCATCTTGCGCTTGAGAGCTTCCAGCTCAGAGGTGTCAGCTGTGGTCCCCTTTTTGGGGGGACGGATGAATAAGGCTTTAAAGGCCTCCAAGGCAGTCTCTGGCGGCTTTGGCTTGACCTCTCCTCCCTGGGTCTGGGCTTCTCCGGGGCCGCTCTGGCTCTCCTGGGGGGTACTGCCACTCATCTCTTCCCCCCTGGGCTGTTCAGGGTCTTCTGCCTTCAATTCGGCTTTGGGGACGTCAATGTTGAGCAGCTGAGAGAGCTGCTCCAGGAGAGTGGGAGCGGCCTTTGGATCATTTGTTTTCTCTCCCATCTTCACCGTCTGAGGCCCTGCCTGTGCTAGGGACCTCTGGACAGGCTGGGTCAACTTAAGCAAAGCCAGGTCCCCGTCCTTTGGTTTAATTTCAGTGATGGTCTCCCCAACCTCGGCTGGGGCTCCCTTCTTCAGCACACGAAGCCCACTAAAAAAAGCTGGAAGCTGGAAGGACTTCTCTCCAGGGACTTCTTTTTTAGAAGGGGTATTCTCAGTGACACCAACACTTGAGTTCTGGTCTGTTACCACAGGTAGAACTTTGGAACCTCCTTCTCCAGCTTGTCGCTGGCCGGGGCTGTGCTCTGTCTGAAGGCCCCCATCGTCGGGTTCCAATTTGCAGTTTATCTCCTGCAGAGTCCTTTGAGGACCTTCTCCACTGGGCTCTGCATCGCCCCTTTCTCCAGTGGCAGTATTTTCCCTCCCATCTCCTGGCTTTTCTTGGGGCTGCTCAGATAAAACACCACCAGGGGACTTTGGGCCATTGGTGTTGCTTCCCTCTTCTGGCTCCTGGCCTCCATCATCAGAGTCAGAATCACTGGTGGTGTTCACCAGGGTCCCGCGAACCAAAATGACATTGTCTCTGCACACACTCAAAGCAGCCAGTGGAAGCAGCTCTTGACCAGGCAGAGAAATCCCTGCCTCTGCTTCTCCCCGGCTTCCCTCCAACCCCGTCTCTGTCTCCACCCTTGGAGTCTTCCCATCATTTCCGAGGTCAGGTGGAACCTGAGTCTCTGCCTCCGGCAGATCCAAGCCACTGCTGGGCTCCTCCAGCTGAGGCGTGGGATCCACCACTAAACTGCGGAAGGCTTTGAGCACCGCATCTTCCTCTTCAGGGTTCACAGATTCCAATTTACTCGTAAACCCAAACAGGGATTTCATAGAGAACTTGGTCAGGATCGACTGGGCCACGTCAAGTTCGGCTTCGGGTTGTCCTGGTTCTGAGCCATCACTGCCATTCGGAGCATTACCCACGTCCTCCATGTCCCAGCCGTGCCCTGGGCGGCAGATTCTCACTTCTGCGACCTTCCCCTGCTCTCTCAGTTTCTCCACTCCACCGGCTCTTAACTTCCAGGACAGAGAACGGCAGAACCCACCAGTGGGACTCAGCCGCGGAGCGAGCACACTTGGCCGGGCTCTGGTCCCTCCCGAGCCCTCCTTCCGGTTTCCGCGGTGATGGGGCGTCCGGGGCAACTATAAAAAGTCCGCGGAGCTTTATGCCCAGAGGCAGCCGAGGCTGCGCACCTTACTACACACGGACTGGGGAGGCTGCTCCTCTGGGACTTCCGTATTTATTCCCGGGGACAAAAGGCTTTTTGTCGTAGGGAAAGTCAGCCTGCCCCCACTCACCCCAGCCCAGGACTTTGCCACGAGCTCCGCCCCAGTGCCGGCCGTTCTCCTGGTCGCTTTCAACTTCCTCATTGGTGAGCAAGTGAGGCTCCAGAAAGTGCTGAGCCGGCAAGCTGATCCTGACGGCCTTCAACCACCCCCGGAGCAGCGGAAGAAATTTAAAAGTGAATCAGCAGCAAATGACTGAAATACTTCTTACGGGCTCTCTTTTGCCATCTAAATCACGGTCAGAAGCTTGTGCCATCCAGGCCAAAAAAAAAAAAAACCCAAAAACAAAAAACTAGCAGTGCACACAGACCAACAGCCACTCACAAAGCCCAAAGCAAAAAAAGAAAAGAAAGAAACAGATCATCTCAGGATGCCCAGGACTCTCAAAAGCAGTTAATTTACTGCCCTTGAAGCTTGCTTTTCTTTTCTTTTTTAAAGTGCTTTCTTCCGCTTCCCTGCAGGTTTCATCTGGAATGCAGATTTTAGCTGCCCCAGCCGGAGAAGGAAAACCAACTCGACTGGTTTCAGATTACTGCTGTTTTAGCTCTACCCTGGTGTCTCAGTGTTCTACAAACAGGTACCTAGGCAAGCACACCCACCACGCCCACTGTCCACCAGCCTTAGGGTGGCAGAGTAAACAGCCCCAGCCAGCCTGGCAGGAACGATTACCCTCCACACTCTCTGTGCCAACCTTGGGCTTCTGCTCAGCAGCTCTGACTTCCTGGCTTCCTTATGAATCCTGCGGGCCAAAGCCTCTGTGCTTCAGCCATCCAACCAACAAATTGAAACCTGGGGTGATACAAAGTAACACACAACCTGCCTTGTTAGGTAAAGCAATTCACTGAAGGTCCCCAAGGAGCCCCGTTCCCCTAAAGGGAAAAACACCTGAAAGGTCTCTAGCAGGTCTCTGTCACAGACCCAATTTGCCTAAAACAAAAACAGGAAAGACAAAACCACCACCAAACATCAGCTCAATGTAGTTTCCAATGGTGATTATATGCTGAGAACCTGGCAATGAAGAACATGGAAAAATTGCAGCTCTGTTTCCCAGCAGCATACCTGCTGCCTCTTGGGGCAGCTTCCTGTCGTACCTGAAGGTCTCAGTGTTTTTCAAATCCCATCCAGTCAGCAGGCATTTAGTAAGCACCTGGGATGGATAAGGTACTGTGCTGGATCAGAAGAACCAAACTGGCTTAATAGTCATCATGGTTTAATAGTAATCACCGGCTCTCTGAACAAAGCTTCGAGAAGATTGAGCCCAAGTGTTAAACGCAAACAAATTCTGCAAAACAGAAGCTGTAGCCACAAGCAAAACAACTGTCTTGCTTTATCCGCAGCAGGGAATGGCTGTGGCTTCCTCACTGCTAACTTGAATTGTGTTCCCCACTAAGTATTAATACTAAGAAATTCTGATCACAATGATAAATTTCTAGCATGATGCGTTCAAAAGAAACCCTCACACAAAAAGGGTACATACGATTATAACCCATCAACTCCTATTGGAAAGTTAAGACAGTACTTCCTAATCCCTGATTTGACCTTGTATCTAAACGGATACTTTCCTGTTTGCTCCTGATCCCAGTATATTTGGGGATTATTAACTAGGGTACAGTTAATCAAAAGGCCACCACAACACACAGGAAAATTCATTGGTGACATGTATGTCTCAGAACAAGCTTCCTGTCTCAAGGAAATGCCCGTTGATAAAATCATACTTCTGCTTCTTCAAGACAGAAAAAAAAGGAATCATCACATCAGATCATAAGATCAGTCTTCTGAAGAACTATGTAGAACAGCCAATATACAGGTGAGGGGAGGAGACATGGCACATATTTGGTGTTCTTCAACTGAGAAAGCTCCATTTTCTCAGACATAGTTATTGATTTCCAGATTTCCAGAATAAGTTTCTAAGCACTTTCAGCAGATTTGGGCAAAATGGGACATAAACTGGAAGGGGCTGATGGCTCTTCTACAGTACAGCATGGAGCAGAATTACAAAGTTTTAGCATCCTCTCAATACCCACGGACACCAATACAATGTCATGGAAAGTGTGGGAAGTCTTGGGTCCCAGGGAGATGATTTGATCCCAGTCCCTTGACTCGAGTTAGGTAAGGTATTATTAGGTTTGTTTTAAAAGTGAAGCAACCATGGTCAAGAGAACACAACCAAGCCAAGGTTCACAGCTAGTAAGTGGAGGATACTAATAATACCTAACATTTATTGGGTGTTTATAAGCACTGTTCTAGGTGCTCCATGTGTATTAACTGATTGGTACATCTAGCTATGAGGCTGTTATTATTTTCTTTTTCATGTTTAGAAACTGAGGAGCAGAAAGATGATGTAGCTTGCCCGTGTTCACAGGTGGAACTGGAACTTGAATCCAGGCAATCAGGCCCCAGAATCCACAATCACTCTTCCAAAACCCTGAGCTCTGCATCCTGCCGTAATAGGACTCCACACACGCCTGCATCTTGAAATGTGCAAGAGTGTCAGCCCAGTTAGTTGGTGGTCTCTCACTAGGACATGTATTGTACTTTACCCTTTGAGATGATACAGAAGGTTGACTTCACAAAAAGAAAAAACAATATGAGAATGACCATTCTTTTCCCTCGTTGTAATTTAGGGGGGAAATCTAGAGGGGGTGCTTAGAAAAATCAAGCAAAAATTCCTAGCTGGCTTGTCTACTGGTCACAGACAAGACATACAATCCTCGGGACTCAAACCTATCAAGAGGCTTTCCATCTTACCCGTACAATTCTCCTTCATTTAGGAAGCTTAACTACCACAAAGATGCATTCATCCAACAATCATTGTTAAGCACAAGGCTCTGGGGATATAAAGATTAAAAAACTTCAGCCCTCCACCTTCATGAAACATGAAGTTTAATACAGGAAATCAGCCAAGAAAGAGGTGATTCCTGTTCATAGACTGTAACTGAGTACTTTATACCCCAGACTCAGTCTAAACAGCAATAGGTGGACATAAGACAATTCTGAATGAAAGAAGCAGTGACCATAAAAATATGAAGATGAGTAAGAAAGAGAAGCATGGTAGTTTACAGAGATCTTTGAATATTGACTCTTTCAGGCCACTGGTTCTCATGGCCATGAGAAATGTTACAACATCTGGTCATTTAGGGAATGGAAAAATGTTTCAGACCATAGTGTTCAAATAAGCAGCCTACAAATTTGATCTTAGTTGGGTGGTCTTGAAAAATGAATCCATTTAAGGCTTTAACATTCTCGGGGTGGTGGGGGGAGAGAATAACTTCTCTTGCACATTATTTCTCTCTGTCTTGTCCTGTGATGCATACTTATTAAGTACCTACTACACAAAACCAGTGACATCCAAGACTTTCTCCTTTTCAACCTCACCTGACTCTCTTTTGTTCTAACCTCAAAACACTTAAGCTCTCTAACAGCTACACCTGTGCAAAAGGCAGATTAAAAATAATCTGCCTTGGACAACTAGTTGAAACAGGCATGATGAATATTAGGTAGGATTTAACCCACGTGTTGCTCTTTGTAACTACTTGTTAAAAACAATCACTACCCAGCTACTTGAAAATTGAACACTATTTGTGTGCAGAATTTACTACCAATGAATTCTCTGTGTTCCTCCAATCTCACCATCTTCTCAGATAGAGGCTGGAGCTAATTTTACCTCATGGCAATGGGAACATTAGTCCAACAAACAATCCCTAGTGAGCTAAGCCTAAAAAAATGGTTGCAAAAACAACAACAAAAAGGGCATATCATCTCCTGGAAGCAGTAGAACCTAGCTTCTTGATTCTAATAACAACTAGAGGAATGAGCATTAAAATTTTTTAAGTCAATTTGCAGAAATTGGACACTGCCTAAAAGAAAAACTTCCTAAAGCCCCCCACCTCACACACTTACTCTTTGCAGCCCTCTGCCATGTCACTCAGCTTAGAGAATGCCTTCTCACATTCTCATAAAATCCCAGAAAGGCAAGGGAAAAGTAAAGCAAGTGAGATTAATTTCACGGTGTTGGGCTAAATGATTCTCGTGTTTCTCCTTATCCAGTATACTTCAAGTTCCCGGCCTGCATTTAATGACTAACGGCTTCCAGCTTCTAGGGGTTCAACTAGGTTCATGTGACGATTGCTTGAAAAAAATAGAAAACAGTTAAAATTAATAAGAGTAAGTAAGATTGTGGAAACTATTTCTGTGGAAGGAAAGAGTTCAGAGCAATGGGCTGAGTAAAGTAAGTAAACTATGAAGATATAAGTGGGGTTATGGACAGAGATGGGTTTTTTGGGTTCCAGAAGTGTGTTTTAACTAAGTGAAGTCTGATATAAATGGTGACAACTGGGGCTTCCCTGGTGGCGCAGTGGTTGAGAGTCCGCCTGCCGATGCAGGGGACGTGGGTTAGTGCCCCGGTCCGGGAGGATCCCGCATGCCACGGAGTGGCTGGGCCCGTGGGCCATGGCCGCTGAGCCTGCGCGTCCGGAGCCTGTGCTCCGCGGCGGGAGGGGCCACAACAGTGAGAGGCCCACGTACCACAGGAAAAAAAAAAAAATCCTTTAAATGGTGAGAACTGAGGACATGATGACCACACAAGTACTCAAAGAGACATTTGTTAAATGAATGAGGTGTCAGATGAGAGGAGTATAAGATTATGGAAGAAGCTGGGTAGAATCAAATTGTTAGGAGGCTGAAGAGGTCTTTAGAAGGACTAGAAGTCAACCAGCCCAACATTCTTCTTCTAAAGATGGAGACATTTGAAGTCAAGAGAAGCTAAGTAACTGGTACCAGCTCACGCAGCTCAAGTGCAGCCATTAAGGTGGGAAAAGAGGCGTCCCAACTCCTGTCCACCCCGTGTCACATCCCCCTACTGCCTTGGTATTTGATCTTACCTTCTTCCTGATCAGCATCTTCTTTAAGCTCATTTTCCACATCTTCAAAATGGAGTTATGAGGCCAAATGAAAGACAGGGCCGGAGACCTCGCTAGGCTTCTCCTTCTATTTCAGGCAGTGCTTTCCCTGCCTTCACGGTGTGGATTCCCCCAGCCAACTACTGCAACCCTCAAAACAGCCCCTCTGGCTCAGCCTCGGAGAAGCCAGCAGCTGTTTTTACTGATTGATTCAAAAGAAAACAGGCTGCACCTGCCAATGGCAAGGCCAGGGCTCAGTGATTAAGGCCTTTTTCCATCGAGCAGACTTAGTGCAAAATGTTTCTAAGACTGGTTCCCCTGAGCTGTATTCAAAACTTCTGTGGAAGTGGGTTGAATGTCGGTAACAAACTAGAAGACTCTGAAAGGGAAGAGGGGAGGCCGAGGCACACTCGTGAAGCTGAAGAAGAGAAGAGAGCAGTGGGTACATCATCTTGCAATGATCAAGGAATGAGGGCAGTGCGCACAGTTAAGAACCTGGCCCTGGGGCTTCCCTGGTGGCGCGGTGGTTGAGAGTCTGCCTGCGATGCAGGGGACGCGGGTTCCTGCCCCGGTCCGGGAAGATCCCACATGCCGTGGAGTGGCTAGGCCTGTGAGCCATGGCCGCTGAGCCTGTGCGTCTGGAGCCTGTGCTCCGCAACGGGAGAGGCCACAACAGTGAGAGGCCCGCGTACCGCAAAAACAAAACAAAACAAAACAAAAGAACCTGGCCCTGGGGCCTGGGCTAACACCCTACTCTGCTCCTGCAAGAAACTTGACCTTGGACAAGTTACATAAGCAACCTGTGTCTCAGCTTCCTCACCTAGAAACTTGGAATAAGCAAAGTACCTACTTCGTGGGTTATTAGAAGCATTAAATAAACTAATATGTTTCACACTCTCATCAATGCCTGGCACGTAGTAAGTACCATATGGATATGACATGTTTTCATAGCAAAGGAATAACTTTCTTAGGGACATCAACCAGCAACCAACAGAATTTTTTTTAACCTTGTCAATATGAAGCAAGTATTTACCGATGAAGTGACGGCCCAAGAAGGAAGCTGCCCTCCCAGTTCCCTCACATATGCTCTTGGACAGAGGAGCCATTTGGTCTGAGCAGGATTGTTCCTTATAGATAGGCCTACTAAATACAACGGCTCCCCATGCCACATCTGTGCCATGAGTGAATTGAGCTCCAAAGAAAATTCTTTCAAGGGGTCCCTTTGGGTGTTTCAGGGCCAGTGCTCTCTGGATTATTGTTTTCCATCTGTATCACCTGAAGAGAGCAATTAGCTTAAAGAGTTCCCAGGTGGCTACTGTAGATGGTGACAGAGTTCACCTGTTCTTTATTACTTTCCCGCGTTCCAAGATGATTTTTAAACCAACTCAATCATTTCAGAAAAAAAAAAAAAATCCATGAATTTGGATTTTCTCCAGAAAATCCTTTTCTCAAGAGTCTGTTGACATATGCTGACGATGTGTGGTCCCTTAGCACTGAGACTTTCCCTCCCTTTGGGGAAGGAGGTTCCCAGATGATGACTGGCCTGGGAGAGAGCCCAGGGCGTTAACAGCAGAGCAAGGACCACTTTTTGTTGTTGTTTTCAGGCCAACTCATTATACTTCAAAGGTGTACGCACTTCACTTAAAATGTCCTTACTCTTACAAATACGAAAATCAAGCTTGAAATAGTTATTACATTACTGCTTAGGGTCTTACTGGCAGATATTTCTAAGACTGATTCCATCAAGCAGTATCAAAGAGTCCTTGGAAATGGATTCAATGTCCATGACAAAATAAAATATTGTAAGAGGAAAAAAGGAAAGGCTTTGACTTACTTGTGAAGCTGAAGAAGAGGAGGGAAAATAGGAGCATTCTTTAAGGTACAGAATTTCCTGGGACATGTTTTTGAAGAGTTTTGAGCTTTTCCCAAATGAGTAATAGTGATGTCCCACAGAAATAACCACTACAGAAGGCACGGAGTCCATGGAGAAAGCATTTCATTGTGGCTAAAGTTGCTCATGATGAAAGTTGTAGATGAAGATCTGGAATCTCAGAAACTGTATATATCTCTTGCTGTCTACACTCTTGTTCTTCCTGAGTGGTGAAACTAGACAGCCACTGGCTCCGCTGTAACTGGACATCTTTATTTGTCCTTCCTTAATTTTTTTTTTTTTTTTTTTTTTTTTTTTTTTTGTGGTATGCGGGCCTCTCACCGCTGTGGCCTCTCCCGTCGCGGAGCACAGGCTCCGGACGCGCAGGCCCAGCAGCCATGGCTCACGGGCCCAGCCGCCCCGCGGCACATGGGATCCTCCCAGACCGGGGCACGAACCCGTATCCCCTGCATCGGCAGGCGGACTCTCAACCACTGCGCCACCAGGGAGGCCCTAATTTTTTTTTAAGTAAAAGTTATCTTGAGAATATGAGTTCCAACACCAAAGATATAGTTATCATTGTTAAATACTTTTAAATTTAAAGGAGGCAAAAGAAAAATTAGGGAAGATGAGGATTTACCTAAAACAAAATGAAGGTGGATGATAAGAACATGCATGAGAGGAGAGAAGGGGGAGATCTAGCATTTT
Organism: Hyperoodon ampullatus; assembly: GCF_949752795.1. Classification (NCBI taxonomy): domain Eukaryota; kingdom Metazoa; phylum Chordata; class Mammalia; order Artiodactyla; family Ziphiidae; genus Hyperoodon; species Hyperoodon ampullatus. Next base: position 102,517,615 of record NC_136916.1, read on the forward strand.
TTTAGGGTGTCATTGTTGTCCCAAGTAGGTACCATGCAAGTTTTCTAATACCTTAATCCTCCCCATAACTCTATGAGAAAGGTGTCATTGACCCCATTTTATTAGTGCTGTTCAGTGCAAGTTTCTGTAATGGTGGAAATGTATCTGTGTCATGCAATCCAGTGCCACAGGTGGCCTCTGAGTGCTTAAAATGTGCCCAATGTAACTGAGGAATTAAATTTTAAATTTTATTTAGTCTTAATTAATAGCCATAGGTGGCTAGTGACTACTGTTTGGCCACTGCTTTAGATGTTAATACTGAAGTTCAGAGACATTAGGGCAATTCAAAGATTACACAACCAATGAGTGGCATTAGCCAGGATCTGCCCTGGATCAACCTGATTCTAAATGTACCTTCTTTTCATTATAATAAATCAAAGAGCTATAGAATTTTGTAACAGTTCTCTTTCACATTGAAACATCAGTATGGGGGCAAAATAGATGATCACCTGGTTACCGGAACCAAATGGCCACTGCAGTTAGAAGGAATTGGCAGAGAGCAGAAAGGACACAAATTAGGAGCCCTGATTTGATCAGTAATGATTCCTTGAAGTTAATACTCACATCATTAGTCACGTTAAAAGAAAAATATGGAAACCAATGTAAAGGCATTAAAATTACAAAGTAGAAAGTAAGCTAGGCATTGTCACAACTATGGCCCTATTCTTTTTTTTTTAATATTTATTTATTTACTTATTTGGCTGCACTGGGTCTTAGCTGAGGCACACTGGATCCTCGCTGCTGCGTGCGGGATCTTCGTTGTGGCATGTGGGCTCTTAGTTCCCTGACTGGGGTCAAACCCGGGCCCCCTGCATTGGGGGCATAGAGTGTCAACCACTGGACCACCAGGGAAGTCCCTGTGATCCTATTCTTTTTTTTTGCAGTACGCGGGCCTCTCACTGTTGTGGCCTCTCCTGTTGCGGAGCATAGGCTCCGGACGCGCAGGCTCAGCGGCCATGGCTCACGGGCCCAGCCGCTCTGCGGCATGTGGGATCTTCCCGGACCAGGGCACGAACCCGTGTCCCCTACATCGGCAGGCAGACTCCCAACCACTGTGCCACCAGGGAAGCCCAATCCTATTCTTAAACACAGTTAAAGAGAGGGCAAAGAAAAAGAGGAGAGGCCAGAGTTATGGCTTTGAAGTGAGATGTATTTGGGTTCACTATGGGATATTACTTACTAGTTACACGCTAGATGTGTCACTTAGGCAAGTTCCTTAACTTCTATGAACCAGTATTTATGTGTATAAAATAGGGAAAATAATAACTCATAGGATTGTTCTAAGAATTAAATGTGCTAATATTCCTAACCCGGTGCTTGCTTGATTCACCACAGACACCCAATAAATAGTAAGCATACTTTATGAAGCATGTATAGTTACAGGCATCAATGAAGTGGGAGAGAGGAATCACGTTTCCATAATTTTGAAATATATTCACTATTGCCTCCATTTTGTCCATCATTTTACTTTGAGATTTAAACAAAACAAGTATACACAGCGCTACTGTCATTTTCAACCCTTTAAAAAGTATCATGAAATATTCTGTAGAAATGTTATAATAGTTCCTAGAATCACAGTCACTTACTTTCTATAGCTGGAAAGGGATGTTTATAATGTTCCTACACAGGACATTTATGTAGTAGTTGTAGTTCGTAATGCAATTCAGAAGGAATAATAATCATAAATCAAGATGGCTTAATTAAAACATGTAAAAATCAAAAGGCAAGAGAAAAATAACTGGGCAGTAAAAACTGGAGCCTTATGTTAGCATAGAAGTGCTCTCAAACATTCCCTAGGCAAAGGCTGCTGCATTTCAAATTTTAAATGGGTCATATGGGATGTAATTTTAACCACAAATTCCCATTTTTATCCTGGAGAGAAAAGAAAGAAAATACTTTTCTGAATATGCACATGGAACATAATGGTATATGTAGAAAGAGATCAGCATTTAAAGAACTAATGTGAAGCTCACAGTCTAAGCAATGCACACAGAACTGCAGTTTTTGAGACAGAAAAGGGAGGCTGAAAAAAATGAAACTCATTCAAAGGGAGCAAAAAAGCAAACAGTTGAATTTTAGAGAAGCCAAATAAAATACTTCAGTGCAATATTCTAATTCATTTAAATAAAATTCATAGACAAATTTCTCACCAATTTTATAAAAGTTCTAATCTGTGGTTTCTCAGACTCTGAAAGCATAATATAAAGTTTTCTTTATGTAGATGCTTCAAGAGTCCAAATTTTACATGAACAGCTATTCTGTTTCATGTCAGAATAGACAGGGGAAATGAGGACAGTAAGTGTTATCAAGATCAAAGAAAAGTGAATTTCACAGTTCCATTAACCATTAAGGTGTTCAATGGTTAAGACAAGCTTATTATTCTTTTTGTTTTATAAAGAAATCTGGGATGTTACTAGATTTGTCATGATCTTGCAGTTTATAGAGAGGACAAGTAGATGTCAAGGGAAGTGTGAGAAATGGCCTAAGAACTGAGCTTTATGATTGGCATAAATTTAGGTTTCTATTTACATGTGATAACAAGCTTCCACACCAATTGCAAAATTGGAACTAATTTGAGAGAGATAACTGGTTACATTTCATGGGCTTTAGGAATAAAACTAGATGACTTTTTTTCAACTGCTTTATCGTGACTTAAAGTGGTGAGGAGTTTGTGAGGAAAAAAAGGCGATTTTCCAGTTCTATCAATAATTCATCCCTCCCCACTGTTCTTTTTACCTGAATCATTTCTTGATCATTTATCATACAGCCAACAGACACACAATCTCTGTCTCTTTCTCTTTCACACACGCACACATATGTACTCATATATACAAATAAACACATGCCTTCAGAAAACAAGCTAGCTTGATATTTCTAAATTCACTTCACTTGCAAATACAAACCCCATTGTCTAGAATATGCTAATGATGTGGGGAAGTCCACCTGCGGCCTTTAGCTTTAAGCTCTCATTGGCTTCCATGAAAACAAAACAAGGATGTGGCCCTTTCCATGTACTTCAGAGGCACTGTGTCTGAGAGCCCTCTGCATCCATCCTTTGCTGTCAAAGTCAATTGATGCCACAGAGTTTGCCTTTTAGAAGTGAAGGAACGTGAGGGCCTGAAATCTGCTCGTGTTCCCATCAGTGTTTCCCCATCAACTGTAAAGACCCAAGGTCTGAGGCATCCAGTGTCCCAGGTGAGCAGTTGCAGAATCTTCACTGGATTGTTCTGTGGGGTGATTTTGGTTGTGGTTCTAGCTTTCTAATTCTGAGCCTGGTTCTCAATCCTTCTCACTGATTATGAGAGCTAACTCATATCCATGAAATGAATTTGGTCCTTCAATTAAAAGCAAAACAAAAACAAACAAACAAATCAGAAAAGCATCCAAACTAGTGGAGAGGTAGAGGGGCTTAACATTTAAGCACCCAGGTCCAGACTCGGACAGACCTGGGTTCAGATCCTTGCACCTGACTTTACTGAAACTCTCTCCTTATTTGTATCAATACAATAGGTATAATAATACTTCAAAGAATGGTGCCTGGCATTGAGGAAGTGATCAATTCATGGCAGTTTTGTTATTGGTTTATGACACTTAAGGTTTGGTGTGGACTTGGTAATTATATCTTTCCGTTCATAAGATGTAATTACTTGGAACCCAATGCAGTGTCCTCCACAGACAATTAAGCTAATTCAATAAGGAGCATCCCGGGACCCATGGGTGGGGTGATGGAGATGATCCTTGGAAACCAGCATCACCAAGAAGAGTTCAGGGCTTGTGTTTTAAAAGCTGCGTGCAAAATCCTACTTTCAGAATTCATGCAACCGATATAGAATTCTGACGACTGCTTACCTTTTCTGCTTTGCATACCTTTTGTCCATCTCAGGCCACACCTCTTTTAGCGTTTTTTTTCTATCCTGCCCAGGTCCCTTATTTACAGACATTTTACAAACTATCCTCCATGGTGAATAGTCATCTCAAATGGAATCTTTAAGAAACTGCACTTGTTGTAAGAAGTTAGGCCCCATTTGCTCTCTGGTCTGTCCAGATTCAGTGGCCTTGACATGTCTGGCTCAAAGTGCACTGGCAACTGAGGAGCATGGCTAATGACAGTTTCTAATAATGGAATATAAGAAACTGCCCTTTAAGGCTAACTGTGTAATGTTCATGCTCTGAATGGGCACTCTAGGGTGACTGAGGGTTTATCACATATAGATGCTACCCCAAGGCAATTCACACATTTGGTGCATTTGGATGTTGCTCCCAAACTGACACCTAGGATTGCCAGATTTATTAAATAGAATACAGGATAACCAGTTAAATTTGAATTTCAGAAAAACAACAAATTATTTTTCACTGAATATGTCCTATGTAATATTTAGCAACCTCATGACCTAAAAGTGGAACTGACTGAGCATTGGGTTCTTTCAAGAACTTTCTAGGTCACCCAGAATGGTCTACGGGATTTGCTAGAGCAGGATGATCACCCAAACAGAACCTCTCTACATAGCAGTCTGGCGGACATTCAGCCAAGGGGCATCAAGACAGCAGCACTGGTTGCTTAAACACTGAAATATATACTGGTTGGTAAACAGATGCTGCTCGGAGCCTCCCTGGTGTCTACCTTCCACCAGCTCCACCTCCTGCCATTCCTCCAAGGAACCCTTGGACCTTCTCACAGTTCAGTAACTAAAAGATGAATGTAACATGCAACAACATGGATGGACTGCAAGAGCATTATGCTAAGTAGAATAAGTCAGACAGAGAAAGACGAATACTGTTATGTTCTCACTTATAAGTGGAATCTAAAAAAACCCAAATTCATAGAAACAGAAAAGAGACTGGTGGTTGCCAGATGTGGGGAGATGAAGACAGAGGAAAATGGGTGAAAGGCAGTCAGAAGGTACAGACTTCCAGTTGTAAGACTGATAAGTCCTGGGGATGTAATGTACAGGATGGTAGCTATAGTTAACAATGCTGTACTGCATGTTTGAAAGTTGCTAAGAGAGTAGATCTTGAAAGTTCTCATCCCAAGAAAAAAAAAACTTGTAACTATGTGAGGTGATGGATGTGAAATGAATTTACTGTGGTGATCATTTCACAGTATATACATGTACCAAATCATTATGTTGTACACTTGAAACTTAAACAATATTGTATGTTAATTACACCTCAATAAAACCAGGGAAGAAAAAAAGGATTGCACTGGAGAAACAGAAAGAAATGATATAAGCCTTCAAATAGAGTTAGGAGCTGATAAATTTTGGTCTCACTATCAGAGTTGTGACATTGTTCCTCGTATTAAAACAAAGATTCATGTTGAGAATATTAAGATGTATTTGTTTTTCTTTGAACTAATTTCCATCTTTTTCTTTGAATTTCTTGTATTTCTTTGTATTTCTTTTAAGTAATTTTCATTCCTCACACACCACACTGCTTGGGTTGACTTATGCTCCTTTAATAGAATCAGGAAATGTAATATTATAGCTAAAAGGAACACTGTTTCATCTGTTCGTGTTGCTCCCATCCTGTCAGCACACACTTGTTAAAGAAACTGAGGCCCACCGAAATTAACCAGTGCCCAGAATCCCACAGCTAGCTAGTGGTTGAGCCAGCAGTGGAAGTGAAGTGAAGGAGACCTCCACCTCTTGTTCTAGACCAGAGTGGGCCAGATCTGACCCACTGCCTATTTTTGAGTGATTCCTTTAAGAATGATCTTTACATTTTTTAATGGTGGGAAAAAAATCAAAGATGAATAATGTTTTTGATAGGTGAAAATAATATGAAATTCAAATTTCAGTGCCTATAGACTTTTTTTTTTTTTTTTTTTTGGCGGTACGCAGCCTCTCACTGTTGTGGCCTCTCCTGTTGCGGAGCACAGGCTCTGGACGCACAGGCTCAGCAGCCATGGCTCACAGGCCCAGCCGCTCCACGGCATGTGGGATCCTCCTGGACCGGGGCACGAACCCGTGTCCTCTGCATCGGCAGGCAGACTCTCAACCACTGTGCCACCAGGGAAGCCCTGTCTATAGACTTTTATGGGAACACAGGCACACTTATTCATGTATGTATTCTCTACAGCTGCTTTTGTTAACAGGGTTGATTGGTTACAACAGAGACTGTATGGTCCCAAAGCCTAAAATATTTCCTCTCTGGCTCTTGACAAAAATAAATAACTAAATAAAAATTAATGCACAGCTAAATAAGGGGCCTTAATAGCACCCTCAGCCCTAATGCCTGGGGCCATTCCAATTTGTGGATGCCAAATTCCCCCCAATTATTAAATGTTTTAGCTATCACCCCTACATACTAATGAAATGCTGCATGTCCACAGAAAAAGACTGATTAAAGTAACTTCTTGGGTGGACCTTCAAGATGGTGGAGAAGTAAGACGTGGAGATCACCTTCCTTCCCACAAATACATCAAAAATACATCTACATGTGGAACAACTCCTACAGAACACTACTGAACACTGGCAAAAGACCTCAGACCTCCCAAAAGGCAAGAAACTCCCCCCATGTACCTGGGTAGGGCAAAAGAAAAAAGAAAAAGCAGAGACAAAAGAATAGGGATGGGACCTGTACCTCTGGGAGGGAGGTGTGAAGGAAGAAAGGTTTCCACACACTAGGAAGCCCCTTCACTGGCGGAGATGGGGGAGGATTGGGGGGAAGCTTAGGAGCCACGGAGGAGAGCCCAGCAACAGGGGTGCAGAGGGCAAAGCGGAGAGATTCCCGCACAGAGGATCCGTGCCGACCATTACTCACCAGCCCGAGAGGCTTGTCTGCTCACCCACCAGGGGAGGTGGGGGCTGGGAGCTGAGGCTCGGGCTTCGGTCGGAGCGCAGGGAGAGGACTGGGGTTGGCTGCGTGAACACAGCCTGCAGGGGGTTAGTGCGCCACAGCTAGCCGGGAGGGAGTCCGGGAAAAATTCTGGAACTGCCTAAGAGGCAAGGGACCATTTTTTCGGGGTGCACGAGGAGAGGGGATTCAGAGCACCACCTAAACGAGCTTCAGAGACGGGCATGAGCTACGGCTATCAGCTTGGACACCAGAAACGGGCATGAAATGCTAACGCTGCTGCTGCAGCCACCAAGAAAACTTTGTGCAAGTGCAGGTCACTATCCACACACCCCCAGGGGCCTGTGCAACCCGCCACCGCCAGGGTCCCGTGATCCAGCGACAACTTCCCCGGGAAAACACTTGGTGCACCTCAGGCAGTTGCAAAGTCATGTTGGCCTCTGCCGCCGCAGGCTCACGCCACATTCCAATTATAACTACCGTGCCCCTCCCTCACCCAGGCCTGAGTGAGCCAGAGCCCCCTAATCAGCTGCTGCTTTAAAACTGTCCTGTCTGGGTGGGAACAGAAACCTGAGGGCAACCTACATGCAGATATTGGACCAAAACCAAAGCTGAATCCCAGGAGCTGTGTGAAAAAAGAAGAGAAAGGGAAATTTCTCCGTGCAGCCTCAGGAGCAGCGGATTAAATCCCCACAATCAACTTGATGTACCCTGCATCTGTGGAATACCTGAATAGACAACGAATCATCCCAAAACTGAGGTGGTGGGCTTTGGGAACAACTGTAGACTTGAGGTTTGCTGTCTGTGGCTGACTTGTTTCTGATTTTTATGTTTATCTTAGTATGGTTTTTAGCGATTGTTATCACTGGTGGATTTGTTTATTGGTTTGGTTGCTCTCTTTTTTTAATTACTTTTTTATTTTTTTATTTTAATAATTTTTAAATTTTAATTAATTAATTAATTAATTTTTATTCATTATTTTCTTTCTTTTTTTCTCCCTTTTCTTCTGAGCCATGTGGCTGACAGGGTCTTGGTGCTCCAGGTTGCTGTCAGGCCTGAGCCTCTGAGGTGGGAGAGCTGAGTCCAGGACACTGGACCACCAGGCACCTCCCGGCCCCATATAATATCAATCAGCAAGAGCTCTCCCAGAGATCTCCATCTCAAAACTAAGACCCAGCTCCACTCAACGACCAGCAAGCTCCAGTGCTGGATGCCCCATGCCAAACAACTAGCAAGATAGGAACACAACCCCACCCATGAGCAGAGAGGCTGCCTAAAGTCATACTAAGATCATGGACACTCCAAAACACACCACCAGCTGCAGCCCTGCCCACCAGAAAGACAAGATCCAGCCCCACGCACCAGAACACAGGCACCAGTCCCCTCTACCAGGAAGCTTACACAACCCACTAAAACAACCTTACCCACTGAGGGCAGACACCAGAAACAACAGAAACTACGAACCTGAAGCCTGCGAAAAGGAGACCCCAAACACAGTAAGTTAAGCAAAATAGGAAGACAGAGAAATATGCAGTAGATGAAGGAGCAAAGTAAAAACCCACCAGACCAAACATATGAAAAGGAAATAGGCAGTCTACCTGAAAAAGAATTCAGAGTAATGATAGAAAAGATATCCAAAATCTTGGAAATAGAATGGAGATTATACAAGAAATGTTTAACAAGGACACAGAAGAACTAAAGAGCAAACAAACAATGATGAACAACACAATAAATGAAATTAAAAATTCTCTAGAAGGAATCAATAACAGATTACCCGAGGCAGAAGAACAGATAAGTGACCTGGAAGATAAAATAGTGGAAATAGCTAACACAGAGCAGAATAAAGAAAAAAGAATGAAAAGAATTGGGGACAGTCTCAGAGACTTCTGGGACAACATTAAACACACCAACATTCGAATTATAGGGGTCCCAGAAGAAGAAGAGAAAAAGAAAGGGTCTGAGAAAATATTTGAAGACATTATAGTTGAAAATTTCCCTAACATGGGAAAGGAAATAATCAAGTCCAGGAAGCACAGAGAGTCCCATAAAGGATAAATCCAAGGAGAAACACACCAAGACACATATTAATCAAACCATCAAAAATTAAATACAAAGAAAAAATATTAAAAGCAGCAAGGGAAAAGCAACAAATAACATACAAGGGAATCCCCTTAAGGTTAACACCTGATCTTTCAGCACAAACTCTGCAAGCCAGAATGGAGTGGCAGGACATATTTAAAGTCATGAAAGGGAAAAACCTACAACCAAGATTACTCTACCCAGCAAGGAGCTCATTCAGATTTGATGGAGAAATTAAAACTTTTGCAGACAAGTAAAAGTTAGGAGAATTCAGCACCACCAAACCAGCTTTAGAACAAATGCTAAAGGAACTTCTCTAGGCAGGAAACACAAGAGAAGGAAAAGACCTACAAAAACAAAAGCAAAACAACTAAGAAAATGGTAATAGGAACATACATATCAATAATTACCTTAAATGTAAATGGATTAAATGCTCCAACCAAAAGACATAGACTGGCTGAATGGATACAAAAAGAAGACCCATATGTATGCTGTCTATAAGAGACCCACTTCAGACCTAGGAACACATACAGACTGAAAGTGAGGGGATGGAAAAAGGTATTCCATGCAAATGGAAATCAAAAGAAAGCTGGAGTAGCAATTCTCATATAAGACAAAATAGACTTTAAAATAAAGACTATTACAAGAGACAAAGAAGGACACTATATAATGATCAAGGGATCAATCCATGAAGAAGATATAACAATTATAAATATATGTGCTCCCAACATAGGAGCACCTCAATACATAAGGCAAATGCTATGTAACAGCCATAAAAGGGGAAATTGACAGTTACACAATCATATTAGGGGACTTAAACACCCCACTTTCATCAATGGACAGAGCATCCAGAATGAAAATAAATAAGGAAACACATGCTTTAAATGACACATTAGACAAGATGGACTTAATTGATATTTATAGGACATTCCATCCAAAAACAACAGAATACACCTTCTTCTCAAGGGCTCATATGAGGAACATTCTCCAGGATAGATCATATCTTAGGTCACAAATCAACCCTTGGTAAATTTAAGAAAATTGAAATCGTATCAAGTATCTTTTCTGACCACAACGCTATGAGACTAGATATCAATTACAGGAAAAAAACTGAAAAAAATACAAACAGGTGGAGGCTAAACAATACATTACTTAATAACCCAGAGATCACTGAAGAAATCAAAGAGGAAATCAAAAAATACCTAGAAACAAATGACAATGAAAACACAATGACCCAAAACCTATGGGATGCAGCAAAAGCAGCTATAAGAGGGACGTTTATAGCAATATAATCCTACCTCAAGAAACAAGAAACATCTCAAATAAACAACCTAAACTTACACCTAAAGCAATTAGAGGAAGAACAAAAAGACCCCCCCAAAGTTAGCAGAAGGAAAGAAATCATAAAGATCAGATCAGAAATAAAAGAAAAAGAAATAAAGGAAACGATAGCAAAGATCAATAAAACTAAAAGCTGCAACAAAAAGAATAAAATACCTAGGAATAAACCTACCTAAGGAGTCAAAACACCTGTATGCAGAAAACTATAAGACACTGATGAAAGAAATTAAAGATGATACCAACAGATGGAGAGATATACCATGTTCTTGGATTAGAAGAATCAACATTGTGAAAATGACTATACTACCCAAAGCAATCTACAGATTCAATGCAATCCCTGTCAAAGTACCAATGGCATTTTTCAGAGAACTAGAAGAAAAAGTTTTACACTTTGTATGGAAACACAAAGACCCCGAATAGCCAAAGCAACCTTGAGAAAGAAAAATGGAGCTGGAGGAATCAGGCTCCCTGACTTCACACTATACTACAAAGCTACAGTAATCAAGACAGCATGGTACTGGCACAAAAACAGAAATACAGATCAATGGAACAGGATAGAAAGCCCAGAGATAGACCTATGCACATATGGTCACCTTCTGTTTGATAAAGGAGGCAAGAATATACAATGGAAAAAGGACAGCCTCTTCAATGAGTGGTGCTGGGAAAACTGGACAGCTACATGTAAAAGAATGAAATTAGAACACTCCCTAACACCATACACAAAAATCAACTCAAAATGGATTAAAGACCTAAATATAAGGCCAGACACTATCAAACTCTTAGAGTAAAGCATAGGCAGAACACTCTATGACATAAATCACAGCAAGATCCTTTTTGATCCATCTCCTAGAGAAATGGAAATAAAAGCTAAAATAAACAAATGGGACCTAATGAAAATTGAAAGCTTTTGCACAGCAACAGAAAACATAAATAAGATGAAAAGACAACCCTCAGAATGGGAGAAAATATTTACAAATGAAGCAACTGACAAAGGATTAATCTCCAAAATTTACAAGGAGCTCATTCAGCTCAATATCAAAAAAACAGACAACCCAATCCAAAAATGGACAGAAGACCTAAACAGACATTTCTCCTAAAAAGACATACAGATGGCCAACAAATGCATGAAAAGATGCTCACCATCACTAATCATTAGAGAAGTTCATATCAAAACTACAGTGAGGTATCACCTCACACCAGTCAGAATGGCCATCATCAAAAAATCTACAAACAATAAATGCTGGAGAGGGTGTGGAGAAAAGGGAACCCTCTTGCACCGTTGGTGGGAATGTAAATTGATACAGCCACTATGGAGAACAGTATGAAGGTTCCTTAAAAAACTATAAAGAGAACTACCATATGACCCAGCAATCCCACTACTGGGCATATACCATGAGAAAACCATAATTCAAAAAGAGTCATGTACCACAATGTTCATTGCAGCAATAGCCAGGACATGGAAGCAACCTAAGTGTCAATTGACAGATAAATCGATAAAGAAGATGTGGCACATATATACAATGGAATATTACTCAGCCATAAAAAGAAACTAAATTGAGTTATTTGTAGTGAGGTGGATGGACCTAGAGTGTGTCACACAGAGTGAAGTAAGTCAGAAAGAGAAAAACAAATACCATATGCTAATACATATATATGGAACCAAAAAAAAAAAAAAAAGTTCTGAGCAGGACAGGAATAAAGACGCAGACGTAGAGAATGGACTTGAGGACACAGGGAGGGGGAAGGGTAAGCTGGGACGAAGTGAGAGAGTGGCATGGACATATATACACTACCAAATATAAAACAGATAGCTAGTGGAAAGCAGCTGCATAGCACAGGGAGATCAACTCCATGCTTTGTGACCACCTAGAGGGGTGGGATAGGGAGGGTGGGAAGGAGACGCAAGAGGGAAGAGATATGAGGATATATGTATATGTGTAGCAGATTCACTTTGTTATACAGCAGAAATTAACACACCATTGTAAAGCAATTATACTCCAATAAAGATGTTAAAAAAGAAAAGTAACTTCTTAATGATGACCCTGCAAATCAGGTTCAAAACTGAAAACGAGCAGTCCTCTCCAACATTTAAGGCTGATCAAAGTATCATAAAGTGATACACGTCTCCCTGAGCTTAGCGTTCACAGCCCCCCAGAGGAAAGAAGTCCTTGCAAGCTGGTGTGGTGATCAGTAACAGGATGCAAACTTTTACTAATCAGTAGAACCCTCCCAAGCAGACATCTTAGAATAACAATATTCAGAACACAGGAGACAAATTGTAGCTTCTGAAGAGGGGGTAGGGCTTGCAGGTGAGGAGTCTTAGGGACCAAGCTATAAAACGACTGATGTAGAAAATAATCTAAAGAAAGTACCCCAGTTTTTAAAAATTATAATTAATGGAAAACTAAGAAAGATGTAAACATTTATATATATTTTATTGTATATTTATGTAAATTATATATAAACATATATTATTTATACATCATATATATGTAATATATAAATATTATATTTGTTATACATATATTGTATATAATATATATAATTTATATACGTGTGCATAAACACACAGACACACACACCATTAAAGGCTGGTTCAGGAAATAGACCTTGTTTATGTGATATATTTCAAAAGCCTAAAAATACTTATAGACAATAAATCAAAGTTTATCCTAAATATTGGAGGGGAGGGGTATAAGAAAAATTATTTATGTGGTAGTGCTATTTATTTCCAAATTGTAGTACTATCCCAAAATAAAAAACAACTTTAGGGAATTCCCTGGCAGTCCAGTGATTAGGACTCTGCACTTCCACTGCAGGGGGCACAGGTTCGATAGCTGGTCAGGGAACTAAGATCCTGCATTTTGGCCATGACCTTGGCCAAAAAAAAAAATTTTAACATCCAATAACAGAGAAATGGTTAAATAAATTTTGAGATACAATGTAGAGGAACATTATTCATTCACTGAAAATATATCCAGGAGGAATTTGTAGCAACATGGACAAGCAATGTAAAAGTAATAGGTAAAGAAAAAAAAAAAGAAAGTAATAAGGATATAAAACCTATGCTTATAAGTTAAAAAAAAAAAGTTCCTCGCTGAAAATCCGTCATACACAGTGAAAAATAGAAAGAAAATTTATCAAAACTTTACAGTTGTTGTCTGTGGTTGCTGAGATTATGAGTTATTACTTTCCTTTCAATTTAACTACATATTTCAAATTTTGCAAAAGGATTGTATATGATTTCTATAACTGAAATAAAGTAAAATTAGGAAATAATTTAATTCACCGAGTAAAAGGAAAACCAGAAATACATAGTTTAGTCAATGTGCTAAAAAACACATAAACCCAGAATTTTTTAAAAACACAGAAGAAAAAGAAAGTGGTCTTTCAAAATCCATTTCAGCACTGTGACACTCCAGGCCTCCTGCTGCGGCAAACTCAACTTAATCTGGACGGTAGATGTCGCTGTTACACTTCTTACTTTGAGCACATCTCAATATGCACAGTTTGCTTTTTCGGGAGAGGCATGTAAACAAAAACTACAAATTTCCATTTCATCTCTTGAAGGGCTGTAGATTTTACATCTTACAGCTTCATTCTAAACCTCCTTTTACAATAACTGAGATGTCGAATGCTTTTCTAAAATGACATACAATGACTATGGTTTTTGAAAAGTGCAAGATTCTTCTGCTCTTGGTTGCTTGAGAAAATTGCTACCCATATGAACCTTACAGGCCACACTCATCAAAAACATACTTTCAGGCTTGAAAATAACGAATTGGAAGTCATTCAAAGAAATCAGGGACACAAGACTATCAACAGGCATTAAAGTTAATAGAGCAAAAAAAAAAGAAAAGTGCCTGTTAGATTCCTAATGCTCACCCCCATCTCTGACTGGAAATGGCGAGGTGAGGAGGGGCGGTGACAATTGTGACAGTCTGGTCAATCCTATCAGGCCACCTATGGTGTGGAAGTAGCTAAAACCCAGCCCACTGCTTTGTACAGATCAGTCAAGGCCTCTGTGTCAATGAATCCATGAATGAATGGGAAAGAGAAGGCTGTTTTTCTAATGGCTCATCCTCTATTCCGCAGATTTCCTGCCAAATTGTTCACCTGTTATTTGAGCAGCTGCAGAGAAAGAAACGTTTAGGAATGTGGAAGACAGGCTATTTGAATTTCACTGGAGGATCCAGATCCTATCAGTCAGCTACCACATGTTCTCGAATTTTTAGAAAAATGATATTAAGAGCAGCAAATGGGTTCTCCCACAATGAGGTTTAGGCAGCAAACTGATGTAAGCAGAGTACTCTGTAAATGCTCAGATAAACTGTAAACACAGTCACTTTCTAGCGCACAAATTTCAGCTCACCGATATATAACTGTTTTCTGCAACTGATTGATGTTTAGACGACACTCACACAAAATGTAGCTTCAGCCGCTTTACAAACACACTTTACATTAAATGCATATTAAGTGAGCTTCGGTCAATTGCAAAGAATCATAGCACAAACACAAAGATTTCTACTTACATGGAGATCCAAGTACAATTTGCTTCTGTTGGGCTTCTCTTTTTCTTCATGGAGCAGAAATGGACAGGCTGGTCCTGCTCTGTAGGCCAGGACCCATGCACCTCCATCCCTGCTGGGAAGGTCTTTAGCTGCTGTCTGCTCACTGAAGCAGTCCCGGGGGAAGCCCTCAGAAGGGATGCCTAGACCAAACAGAGCAGACCATTAGTGACACAGTGGTGACCAATACATCAAGCCAGCCATATCTGGGGACTCCTACCTGGGCCACTTCATACCACCCATTACTTCCCTTTCTAGTTAATATTTTTAGAGTTTGCTTTTCTCCAAAAGTGTTTCTCTTGATTACTTTTTCTGTCTCACACTAACAATGAATTCAAATATATGCCCTCATATCCAATTGAAAAAATATGTCTACTGGCTGTACTCCATGCTCCCTCTTCTTGCTTACCCATCGGGCTCTACAGATCATTCTCTTTCAGAACAGAATCAGAGGAATGAGCTGCAGGACGGAAGTCAGGAGTCCTGACTTGGACTTTACTACTGTAAAGTTGGCTGTTGGCTTTACTACTAAAAGGTCTCACCTGAGCCAAGTCACTAGTGTGTGTTCTTCCAGGGCAGGAACTGCCCCAAGTTCATCTTCATTTCTGGGGATAGAATTGCCATGCACGATGCATGCAAGTGCATACTGGAGCTTGGTCAGTGTGTTGAATGAGTGACACTGCATGAGTATACTACTTGGAACACACTACTTGGAACTCACTTTCTCATCTCCAGAATGAGGGCATCAGGCTAGTCCTTATCTGAACTATGTTATGATGATAATAGTCAAGTATGTGCCAGGCACTCTTCTTAGCCCTGTTCTTCGGTTTTAAAAAGAACTCTATAGATAGGTATCGTTAGCGTCCCCATTTTAGTTGGGGAAATTGAAGTCCAAAGAAGTGAAGCGAATTGCTCAAGATCATAAGATCAGTAAATGGTAAAGCCAGGAATTGAACCCAGGCAGCTAAACACTAGAGGGCGTGCTCTTAATGACTAGATTCCATGGCCTCTGCCTGGCATTCTCAAGATGGCGGTACCTGTTCTACAATAAAAGGACTTCGTGGTCAAGTGAGTGTGAGAAAAGCTACATGTCATATCCCCAGAGCCACGATTCATGTTAGCATATTAAAGACCTGGAGATGTCCTTTACTAAAGAAACTTAGCTCTGTATAAGAGTGTTTTCCAAACTTACATGACCACAGAATCCATTTAAAGGGACACCCGTTAAACACGTTGCAAGCCACCAGCGTTCCACTTGAATATAGTTTGGAAACCATGAGATGACCTCTAAAGTCCCATAGAGCAGTTGGCTCCATAGCTCAGGGGTTAGAGCACTGGTCTTGTAAAGTCCCATAGAGCTCTCAGGTTCCTAGACCTTTTCTAATTCCTGGTAAGCAACCTTGGCAAAATATTAAGCAACCAGGCAGAAGTTAAGGGTTTAGGCTCAGTGCACTTCTGCAACAGAGATAACTGTTGGATATATGATAGGGTGTTTATTATACCTAATCCTTGTAATAGTGTCTCTTTGGCAGGGACCCAAAACCAGCCAACGACTTCCGCCACGTGGAACACCTGACTTACAAGTAACTTGAGCTGAGAGTAAGTCCGCTAACAAACGGACTGTGGGATAACACGCTTCTCCTTTATATTAGAGTAGCATTTCAGAAGAAAGAAAAATTGAAAACAGCCAAGGTTTTGCTTTTTGTTTGCCTGTTCCGTGGGTTGGTTTCTAATCACACTTTAAAGTTGAAAGGTGATGCAGGTCACAGTATCTCTACAGTTGCCCTCTGGCAGGCTGTCCACAAAACACTTTGCTGTGATCACTGAGAAAATGAAGGTCCAGGGCCTTGGGCATCAACTCTGCAGACATGGGCCCCAGAAGGTTACAACCAGGCTCTTTCTTCACCCAAGTGAGATGTCTTAGAATGAGGGTCTTTTCAGGAACTTGGCCTCATTTTTTCCATATGCCCCTTTCTAACTACTCTTCTCCAGACAGACTTTCTTCTGGGCTTTTGTTTAGGGCCTCATGTGCTACAGAGTGCCCCCACTCCTGCTCAGAAGACATAGAAAAGGACTAATGCCTAAAGAACCTCGGAGAGGAGGGAGACTGCTAAGTGCTTATCCTCCACTGTGACTTCATGGCGACCCCAAGAGGAGGGCAGTGCTGGCCATGCTTTAAGAGATGAAGAGATTAAAGCTCGGACCCCTCTTAACTTCCATCTATAAAGCTTATCCCCCTCCTAGAATATTTCTGTTCAGATAACTTCCATTTATATAGCTCATCCTCCCTCTTAGACCATTTCTATTTATCTTTGGCAAGAAAAGAGGAAATAAGCCTTTTAAAATTTATGGTGTACTCTCACCAGGTACCTCATCTTCAGAAATGTATTAATTACTAATCACATCCCTCGTTTTAAATCCCTCCACTTTCCACTTTTATTTCGGAATAGCTGCTGGCTTTGGGTACAGTTTACACAGATTGATAAAACAACATAAAACATGCTACATACATCACAGAGAACATGCTGTATAACACCTAAGGTAAGATATCTAGATCATCAAAGGCACATTGTCTGGCGAGTAGAAGTTCATCATTTAGGTATAAGAGAGTGGTGAAGCCCCACAATTACAAGGATCTTGTGTCCTTAGATAAAATACAGACGCACATGCAAACGTACCCACACACCTGCCGTGGCTGTCCACCACTGCATGAACAGGTGTGGGATGCAATCCAGCTCACTTTATGCAGAGGAAAGACAACGTGAAGTTTAGAAATGATGAAAAGTCACTTCAGTTTAGAAGTAGTCTTAATTTTCAAGAATCAGTTTCTAATACCTAATTTTAACCAGACAATATCCCTATGAAGCAAACACGCAAGGTAAAGCCATGATGCGTAGTAATTTGGGGAAGGATCGTTAGGACGGGAAAGACCAAGGGCAGAAATAAGTAACAAAACTGTTCTTCTCAAAAGTCTGACGAAGTAGGTGAGGGCACTGGACAAATTCACCATTACAAAGGACATAAACTCATAAAGTAAGTCTTTTTAAATTAATTTTTTAATTGAAGTATAGTTGATTTACAATGTTGTGTTAATTTCTGCTGTACAGCAAAGCGAACATGTATATATACATACATATATATACATTCTTTTTTTATATTCTTTTGCATTATGGTTTATCATAGGATATTGAATATAGTTCTCTGTGCTATACAGTAGGACCTTGTTGTGTATCCATTCTATACATAAAGGAGTGGAAAGTTGGGGTTAGCAGATGTAAGCTATTATGTATAGAATGGATATACAAGGTCCTACTGTATAGCACAGAGAACTATATTCAATATCCTATGATAAACCATAATATAAAAGAATATAAAAAAGAATATATATATTCTTTTGTATTCTTACTACATATACATATATATATGTATATATAGTAAAAGTCTTTGAATGGAGAGTTTTAATAATACCAACTCAAGTTTTTTGAACAGTCAAAAATAAAGCACATGTCTATGTCTATTAAAATAGGTAGTGGCCACACTGCTCTCTTCAACTGAATACATTTAATAAAGAGAGATAAAAATTACCTGAAGTTAGGTAAGTCTATTCTGTCAGAACAGTCAAATGTCATTTAATTTTCTGATGCAAATAGATTTTGAGGTGTTAGATTTTCATTGAACATTTTATGGAAAGCTTAAAACAGTCTTATCAACTTAATCATGTCTTCCCCTTTCATGTGCCTATACTATAAATCTAATTTTTCTTGAATATTTATTAGTTATTTTGTTTCTCAAAAACATTTCAACAGCTTGATGGACCACACATACATACACAGGTTAATTCCACAGCTGACCACCTGTTAATACAACATACAGCACAGTCACAGTACAGGAAGGGCAACTTACCTCAAGACCACTTTGAAAGTCTGTGCTTTTCCCAGATGAGCTGCACTTCCTGATGCTAACCTACAACATCAGACTAGGATTTTGCTGTCAATTATCAATACAATGGAAGCAGACAGAAAGGAAAGGTGATGTACCATTTAAAACTGGAGGCAGTCTCCATAGCTCATCTTCCCCCAATGGAATAAGTCTCCCTACCTGAGGCACATTGGTTTATCGTTCCCATGTCTTCACTTCCTTCCTACATTGTGATTATGCACCAAAGGCCTTTTCCAGTTGCCTTTGTAGCTCCTCCCACTGGCACAGATGTTGTATATTTCCCCGGGTCCATGGACATTGGGTCCATGGATGTTGGATCTGGCCCTGTGACTGGCTTTGGCCAATTGAATGTGGGCAGTGTGACAGTGTGCCAGTTCTGAGCCAAGACCTTAAGAGGTATTGTGTGATCTTACACCCTGCCTTGTGTTTCTACCATCACCACAAGACATGCACGTCCTAGGGAGCCTGGACTTAAGACACATAGAGCAGACCCAAACCCAGTCCTGCGGCCTGGAGCCAGACACAGCTGAGCCCAGATCAGATCAAGTGAACCTTGCCAACTCTTAGACCAATGAATGAGAACAATAAATGTTTGCTATGAGCCGTCAAGATTTGGGTTTTATTTGTTCAAATAGCTGCCTTATATACTCCATCATCTGCCCCCACCAGAAACACTATACCTATAAAAACTTTAAACCATTTAACCTGAGAGCACTTAAAGGCTACAATAGTTTTATTTTATAATTTGTACTAAAAAGTTATTTACTATATTAGGTTTTGAAAAAAATCAGGTGAAAATTCACAGCATACCCATTTCCTCATTCATACCACAATCCACACACAAACTACATTTCATTAAAAATAATAACCTTATTTACCAGGCACTTGCTTTAATTATCACACACACACACACACCAACTTCCAAAGAGAAGTTTGCAAACATACTATATAATCAGATTTGGACAAAAGTCCCTAAGGAACAAAATTATGTGGATTTCAGCCTTTCTTCTCTGATTTTCCCATCATACTGAGCCCTCACTTGACAGCAGTGATGGAGTGTTATGCCTCCAAAAGAAGAAGAGGGAAAAAAAAAAACCCTCAGCCTGAAACTCTCATGAGTTTTTGTTCCTATGCTGTAGCTCTCAAGGCCATCCATCATACCTGACTTAAATCCAAAGAGGTGAAGTTTTCTCAACTGTGAATATCAGAACTGATATGTAAAGGGAGACAGGTTGTCTTCCATTATGTTATTCAAACATGTACTTACAAGCAAGAGAGACAGCAATCTAGATGTGTAGCTAATGGAAAGTGACATTGTTAAGTACTTGTAAAGAGGGTGTGTGCTTGTGTGTAATTATTCATGTCTATATCTAGGAAGACAGAGCTTTGGCAAAAGTAAATTCTCATGGCTGCTATCTGTCAGTTAGAGATCAACCCTCAGCAATCCCACCGTCCCCATTTCCATTCTTTGTGATATTTAATGATATAATGTTACTAAACCAGCTAGGTAGCTATAACTCTGAGAAAACATCTTATCTATCCAACCCAGCCTCTAACTCTCCTCGTGAGAAGTATGTAGAGAGAGAAATTATGAGCAAGGACAGACAGGTGGAAGGTGTACAGAGGTGTGGAGGGCTGTGGGTAGATCCAGCAATAGGACAGACAGGGGGAGTAGGCATGTCAATGTCAGAGCCTATGAAGAAAGCATTCAATTCCATCAAACAAATGCAGTGTTATTTGAATTTCTAAAATGATGGGCAAATTCAAATAAAATACAATAGAATTTAGAGTTACAAGGATCTTATGTATCTCCCCACCTACTGCCCATTTTATAGTTGAGGGAACAGAAATCCAGGAAGATTGCGATAGTTGCAACATACCCAGCTAGCGGCAAAGGCAGAACGAAAATCCAGGTTCCAGGGAAATCTTTCATGCTATTTAGAGAAGGACATTACTGCCAATTCCCAGATAGGAATATTGAGGCCTGAGGAAGTAGGAGATGTGAACCATTTGACAGGTGGGATGGATTCCTAACTGTGACCTTTACTAATTGTTTGACCTTAGTGGAATTACTAAACTTCCCTGAATCATTTCCTCATTAATAAAATGAACATAATAAGAATATGCCTGATATTTAGCTGTGCTCAAAACTGTTTTCCTCCAGAAAACTTTTCCTGGAGTGGGTGTGATGAATTGACGGGGTATGTAAAAAAAAGAGAAAGCTGTTTACAGTGAGGGCATATTACACACCACATACTCATGTTAAGGACTATTTTCTTGTCAAAGAAGATACAGAGGAGAAAAATTAAGCTCATAAGAATTCACAGCAGCACTCCAGTGCAGCAGATCCCAAATCTGTTCAAGTCCTAAAAATAGAATTCACATCATCAAATGCAATAGCCCCCAGTAAGTGGCTGATCATCTCCAAAAAGTACAGCTCCTCAGGGAACTTCATAGACATCCTATGACACATCTTCCCCAAAGGTCAAACACAGGAGCCTAGAGCATGAATGAAACTATTTATAGGCATAGCTGTAAATGAAATCGCTTTTTAAAGAGGTACATCAATATCTATTTTTATGATTATTACATTAACCTCTTTCCATGATCTTTTCCTATAAAGAATACAAATGTTAGATGAGAGGCAAATAGTACTCAAGCCAGGAAACTGAACTGTGACTATAGTTATACTGGATATTTTAACACCTGAAAACAGGGGCATGTACTTAAAGTAGCACAAATGCTGCTGAGTCACTCTGCCTTAGAAAGGATACAAGGTAGGAGCAGGTGCACCTAAGTAAGGTTTGGTGCAGAAAAGATCAAGAAAGGATCAGATCTGGAAGGTTGTAATGTTCACTGAGACATTAAGAACCTCTGTCCATTCACAGATAGTAAATGCTGAAGAAATTGATATTGGTACTTCAAATGCCTAGGTTATCAACACATTTTGGTAAGTTTGGTCATGAGGAATATGCTTGCTTATTAACAAAAAATACTGAAGAACAAGAATGAAAACATTTCTTATAGTATTCACTATAAATAAATTTGAATAGCCTTTTTTTCTTTTCATGTCACATTGTTCCAGTTATTATGGGGATAGTTGCACCAATGGGGAACCCAACTCTTGAAGAGATTTGACATAATTACCAATTATATTAATAGCTAAGGCAGTACAAAATACTAAGGCTTGAATAATAAAATATATAATAAACAATTTTTTAAAAATCTCTTTCCAAAAAGAAATGATCTTAAGAAATTCACCAAAAAATGAATATACATAACAAGACTGATACAAAGAAAAAAAGAAGGCACATATGCCAATGTTAAGGGTAAACATTTAAGAGATTAAGAACAAAATATGGCTTTGAGTGTCCTTATAAAGCAAGAATGAAAGAGCATTTAGTTATTTCACCCCTATTATCAGAAGGAAGAAACACTGATTCTACAGGCTGACAAAGGTTTTTCTAATATTAAATTCTGAGAGAAATTGCTATATTACAGAGTTAGTTCCTACCTGAGCCTTAGCCCCATCCCAGCTGTTTGACCAACAGTTGACTTCACAGAGCCAATGGGGCTGGTCTAGTTGTCTATCAGTGACCTTTGTCCTTCTAACCAGAAAGGTTTGGCGATTACCTTGACCACTTAGTGATTTGGAACTGAAGTGATGAGTTCTTCAGCAGACTAGCTAAGTAGTGGCATCCTAGAAACAGCAAGTTTTTAAAATGAACCCTTCTGCCAAGGTGTCTTAGGCAACATAGGCAACAGAGTTTTTCTATCTCCCTTCTTCCCCCAGGCATTAGTACTGAAGAGGAGCCTGGCACTTTATCCCAACAACCTTAGCTGAGGCCTGATTATCACTTTCTCTCTCCACAAATTCATTTTCTTAAGGGTAAGTAACATGCTACAAATGGGACATTTATTATGCATCACACACTTTATATATGTTACATATTACTAAGAATCTTCAGGATAGTCCTGCAAGTTAGGTGTAAAGTATTAAAGATGAGAAAACTAATGAAATAGAGACATTAACTTTGCCCAGGGTCAAACTGTAAGTAGGAGAATTAGGTTCTGAACCCAGAGCCTGGAATTAACCTCCTGTCATAAACAACTGAAAACTAAACAAAATATAGGAAACAACTATTTTTAGATATTTGATAGCAAACAACGCAGTATTATAATCCTGGAAAGAGGTACAACAAATGAAGTGAGCCTCGTAAATTGCCTTGGTTTCCAGCTAAGAGGTGATTTCTGGACTGAAAATAATTAATAGGGCCCCAGTGGCCTATGGGGCATTGTCAAGCAGTCTAATATATTGAAAATTAGAAGCAGGGGTCTAAGAGAGACAGAAAAATATTTAAAGAAAAACTGGCTGAAAATTTTTCAAATTTGATAAAAATTACAAGCCCCTAGATCAAAGAAGCTCTATGAACCTAAAGGTAGATAAACACAAAAGAAAACCATAATAAGTAAAATTGCTAAAAACAAGTGATGAAAAATATTGTAAAAAAGAAAAAAATTATGTTTAGAAAACCAAAGAAAAGAATAATTACAGACTTCTTGTCAAAACATGCAAGCATTAAGAAAATGAAATGACAACTTTAAAGTGAAGAAAGGTAAAAAGTGCTGAATGATAAGAGATTTTTAAAAAGTCAACCTAGAATTTTATATCCAGTGAAAATATCTTCCAAGATGAAAGAAAAATAAAGTCTTTTTCAGAAAATTAAAACCTAGACAATTTATCTCCAGCTGACTTAGACCACAGGAAGTGTTAATACATTTTTTCAGGCAAAGGGGGAAAAAATCAGAAGAAAATTTGGAAAACACCAAAAATGATAAACATGTGAGTAAATACACAAGATGTTTTTCTCATTATTGAAGTTATTTAAAGATATAATTAACTAAGCAAAATAATATATTCTGGGGTTTATAACATATGTAGATATAAAATGTTGACAACAGCACAATATCTAAGAGAGAGAAATGGAAATATTCTGTTTTAAGAGTCATACATTTATATGAAGTGGCATAATAATATTTAAAATAGATTGTGTTAAATTAAAGTTACATATTATGAACTCTACAGCAACCAGTTTTTTAAAATGGTATCTCCAACAGTGGACATGGACACAAAGTGGAATCCTAGAAGTACTTGATCCAAAAGAAGACAGAAAGATATGTAAAAGGGAAACAAAAAAACGGAAGGTAGACTAAAACTCAACCACACTGATAGCTACATTAAATATAAATCACTTAAACTCTCCAATTTAATGCCAGAGTTTATCAAACTGGATAAAAAAAGCAAGACTCAACTATATGCTATCTATAAGAAACTCATTTTAAATGTAAAATTATAAATAGGTTAACAATAGAAGGATGGGAAAAGCTGTATCATGCAAACATTAATCACAGAAAGCTTGAGTAGTTATATTAATATCAGACAAAAATAAACTTCAAAGTAAGATATATTACCAGGGATAAAGAGAGAAATTTTATAATGATAAAGGAGACAGTTCATCAAAAAAAGATATTAACAGTCCTAAATTTCTTTGTACCTAGCCATAGAACTTCAAAATACATAAAGTAAAACTATCAGAACTGAACTGAGAAATATATATATATTCACAATTAAATTTGGAGATTTCAACACTCCTCTCTTAGTAATTAACAGGACAGGTTGACAGGAAATTGACAGGAATATAGAAGAATTAAACAACACTGCCACTGATTTTACTTAACTGATATTTATAAGATACTCCATCCTATAACTACAGTATACATTTTCTTTTCAAGTGCATATGGAATTTACCAAAACAGTCCACATACTGGGCCATAAAATAAGGCAATACATTTAAAAGAATCAAAATATATATTCACTGACCACAGTGGAATTAAATTAGATACTAATAACAGAAGGCTATCTGGAAAATCCCAAATATTTGGAAATTAGACACCATACTTCAAAATAACTTCATAGGTCAAAGAATCACAAGGGAAATTAGAAAATATTGGGGATGCAGCCAAAGCAGTGATCAGAAGGCAATTTATAGCCTTACTTACCAACAAGTGACTGCCCCTCTCCCACTTTGGTCAACATCTTAACATTTATTCTCTGGACTGGGGGATATCAGGCAGAATTGATGTATGGTTAACTCACAGAAAACAGAGAACTGCGTAACCATCTGCTTCTTAAATGCTAAATGCTAAGGTTTTAGCTTTTTTCACCCCACTAGGCTTCAAGAAAACTGTTAGTTTCTAGGGCTAGGCAGGTACTGGAATATTATTCTAGGAGAAACATGACTAGCTTAAGAGAAAGAACATGGAGATAGTAATATTGGAGGTTCCTTGATAAACAGCTATCCCATATCATCCTAGAGTGAAGCTCAAATCCAGTATCCTTTCATGGGCACTCAGAGCTTCCAAAAAGCTTTTTGATCTCCAGACCTTAAGCATGTACAACCAATGACTATGAGACAGCTGAGGAGAACATCTCACATAAAAAGCAAGAAAGTGGACAGCAAAAGAAGAAAGAGGTTGTGTCACTTCAGGCCTGCTGGATCAAGATTTTTAAAGGTGGCTTCTTTTTTAGCAACCGTATCTTTGCCACCTGGCCCTGTTCCATACCTCCAGTTCTTGCCAGCTTCCTGTAATACTGTCTCTGCCCTTTCCCCCTTCAGGCCTAGGGCTGGTAATGACTTTTTGCTGCTGCTAGTTTCTGGGAACCTCACAAACTCACACTGGTTTTCTTAATTGGTCTGGACATAATCTATTCATTAAGTTATTTTCAGTTTAAACCCTTTTGAATATACCACCTATTTTCTGCCAGGACTCTGACTGATAGAGTAATTGGAATCAGGAATGGGGTTTATTTCATACCTTTTAGCATGCTTTTGTATTATTAAGGCATTTGGGGTACTTGCTATCTGATGCTTCCCATACCCAGTTAGCATAATAGCAGCAATGTAATAGGCCAGTATAATATTTTAAGAGCTATCAAAATGATCAAACTCCTTTCGATTTTATGACAGAGAAAAGGTAAACTGTCATACATTAAAGTAAGCCAGTGACAAGTATACTGCCGTCCCTTCCAGATGAAGATGAATTGATTGGTATGAAAATAAAGCATTTCTGTATCAATAAATGCATATCAGCTCTCAGGGGCTGTGCTGATATACTCAGGAAGTATACCATATCTGACACAGTGCTTGCAATTTGCATCCCCATGTAATTAAGCTTAGAATAATACAGACATTCTCTGAAAGCCATCTGTTTTCTCACTAGCCAAAAGAGAATTTAAATGGGAGTATGGTATGAATCACCATCCCTGCATCTTTCAAATCTCTGATGGTGTCACAAATCTCTGCAATTACCCCAAAGATACAGTATATGCTTACAACTAGAAGGAAAAATTTGGTGCTCATTCTCCCAGAATACACAGGTCTGCGGACCAAAAGTAGAAGTGAGAGAGGCCCCCTCACACTACTACACCTAATTAATCACTTGCATAATTTTTACTTCCTATCCTTGCAACCTTGGGCTTGGTGGGTTCAGAGATCTTAGTGACCAGAGGAGGGAGGCTTCCACTAGGGAACTTAGTCATGGTTCATGAGACAGGAAGCTGAGAGTGCTTCCTGACCATTTTAAGTTCTCACACATTAGAAATGGATTTATTTGATTTCAGTGCCTCACCAAATGAATGTCTTTTTTTTTTTTTTTTTTTTTTTTTTTTGCGGTACGCGGGCCTCTCACTGTTGTGACCTCTCCCGCTGCGGAGCACAGGCTCTGGATGCGCAGGCCCAGCGGCCATGGCCCACGGGCCCAGCCGCTCCTTGGCATGTGGGATCCTCCCGGACCGGGGCACGAACCCGCGTCCCCTGCATCGGCAGGCGGGCTCTCAACCACTGTGCCACCAGGGAAGCCCCAAATGAATGTCTTTAGTGGAATATTTTGAACTGGACCTAGAGTATTAAACTTCCGCAACCAAAGAAACAGTAATAAATGTTAAAATTGCACATTTTGAAAAATAATCTAGAATGAATGTCCTCATATAAATATTAAAACAATACAAGGAAACTACTGTGAAATAAATACTCTCAAAGATTCCTGGTGAGAGAATAAGTTGGTATACATCCTTGAAAAGCTATTTGGCAATATATATCTGAAACAGGGATTGACAACTATGGCCCAGCAGCCAGATACAGCACACAGCCTGTTTTTGTACAGTCCGTGAGCTAAGGATGGTTTTTGCATTTTTTCCATTTTTGAAGGAGGGAAAAAAGGAGAAAGAGGCGGCGGCGGGGGGCGGGGATCAGGAGGGGAATAGGGAAGGACAGGCAGAGGGGGAGGAGGAAGAAGCCACAGAGACCCTATGGTCTACAAAGTCAAAAATATTTACCCTTTGGCTCTTCACAGAAAAAGTTTGCTGACACCTATTCTAAAATGTTAAATATGTTCTTACCCCCTTTTTTTTTTTTTTTTTTTTTTTTTTTTTTTTTTTTTTTGCAGTACGTGGGCCTCTCACTGTTGTGGCCTCTCCCGTTGTGGAGCACAGGCTCCGGGCGCGTAGGCTCAGCGGCCATAGCTCACGGGCCCAGCCGCTCCACGGCATGTGGGATCTTCCCGGACGGGGCACGAACCCACGTCCCCTGCATCGGCAGGCAGATTCTCAACCACTGCGCCACCAGGGAAGCCCTGTTTTTGCCCTTTAACCAATAAAAATGGACTTGTGTGACTCTATCCTAGAAGAATAATCATTTTGTTATTCAAGATCTATTACAAAGATATATTACAAGATGCCCATCAAAGTATAATTTATAGTTTAAACAGTGGGAAACTAAATACCATAAACACTATATACACCCTTGCTGTTAGAGTTATTACTCTTTATTCGGTGCTGAATTAGATCCTGTGGAAGGCAAAAAGAAACTTCATTTCTCCAAAGGGTTCACTTTCAAGTTCAAATTAACAGTTCAATAATATGTTCTCATATTCTATTTGATTCATTTTGAAATATTTCAGTTGTTTCTCATTCTCCCTTCAGCAAGTATATCTCCAAAGGAAAAAAAAGAAGAGAAAAAAGCAAACAAAACCTAAGCCACCAAAAAGAATTTCATGTTTTCCTGCCATAAAGTATTAGAGGACACAGGGTCTTTTCAGAATGTTTTGTTCAGCTAAGTTATCATGGTTTCTTCTCCTTTATACTTTGAATCCATTTAGTCAAACATAAAATTAACCCTAATCATCTTCAATTTAATAACTTGTTTTTACATTTTATCACTATCTGAAAATTGCCTTTTTTTCTCCCCCATGAGGGGACTGCTATAATCTCAAATGTGATTTTACTATGTGTTGGAGCTACTGTCTACCAGAAAACACAGCTCCAATTTAAAATGCATGTCAGTAGAAACATCAATTTACTAGAAGGAAATTAACTTCATAGGCAAATCTTTCAGGAAAGCAATTGATCCATAAAGTGAGCTAAATCTATACTAAGAATAGAATTGAGTTCATCAGATATTTTTCAGCCCAGAAGAACTTATCAATACACTCAAGTTCATGATAAATATTCCCTGGAATGATTCCACCAAACAAATAATAGAATAGGAACCTCTGAGTCTAGCATTGCTGAGAAATTATAAATAAGCACAAGACTGTCAATAATGGCTTCACAAGAACAAAGAGGATTAGTCTGAACTGTATTGTGCTGACCAGTATTTCAGGTGTAAGGTTTTTACTGTGGGTCTACATATGATTTACATACATAGATGTGGATTTTCTTGACAAATGTTCACAATTCATCATTTAAAATATTAGCCTGAGGCACTGCAGTGACTCGTTGCTAATGAAGGGATGCACCAAATCATTTATTTTCTCTTCCTTTATTTGAAATGACAGTCATGTCTATCAATGACAGCAAGGCAGAAAATTCCTAAGGAGAGCCACGACCACCCTGGTATGAGGTTAGAGGAAATGATATATTAGAGAATGCAGCACAATTAAAACATGAGATGTACCCAAGATGGTTCTACTGAGAACGAGAGGAAATGAAAACACAATTACTCGGGAAGCTGGTAATATGCAGCAGCACATTACCATTACCATTACCACTCCTGCAGCAATGTCTTCCAGCTAACTGTATTCTAAAATAGTTCTATAATTTGCCATGGAATCAAGGATAGTGTGAATTAACTGAAAGGAGAAAACAGTAAAGGAAAGTTGGATAATTTGATGTAGATTAATAAAGGTGTTACTTTGCTGAAGGGATTTGAGGCCGTTTTCTTTGCCGAAATTTAAAAAATTATTTCTATTTTTAA
This sequence comes from Hyperoodon ampullatus, assembly GCF_949752795.1. Classification (NCBI taxonomy): domain Eukaryota; kingdom Metazoa; phylum Chordata; class Mammalia; order Artiodactyla; family Ziphiidae; genus Hyperoodon; species Hyperoodon ampullatus. Next base: position 102,546,689 of record NC_136916.1, read on the forward strand.
ACCAATGCTATTTTGAATCTTAGTATTTGCTCCACTAAAAGAAAAAACAACAAGAGTGTTGAAATCTCACTGTGATGGCTTCCGTGTTAAGCAGAGTTAGACTGACCCTCTCCGAGGATTCTGAGAGACAGTGGAGGTGCCCTGTGAGCCAGCACTTTGTAAGCTGGGGAGCTCTCCAAAACATGAAGTCCATGTTCTATTCTGGTGATCAATAAATGATGCTATCTGTCTCACTGCCTGTACAGGGGACTAGAAACTGAAGGGTTAAGAGTAAATGAGTGTAGGACCAGTGGTCTGGGTGCTCAGGATGTTTCATTGCCAAATGCACTGGGCAGGGGTCGGGGGCAGGAGTCATCTCTCAGAATTGGAAACAGATTTCCTCTGGGCTAGTCTGAGCTCCTCCCAGCAGGAAAAGAACAGGCAAAAAAAAAGGGGGGGCAGGGGTTTTGATTAATAGCTAGCATGATTTATCCTATCAGAGGGAAATAGGATTGTTGGGGATTCTGTGGGTATGAGAGGAATCTGGAGGCCAGGTTAGCAGGAGACTCTCATAATGTTATCTAGGCTGGACTGGTGAAGGTTGAGACCCCTCAGAAATAAAGGTTCAGACACCAGAGGAATTTAGACCCACTGAAATGCTGGCTAAAGGCAAGAACAACTTGAAATGGGTAATGAATGGGGAAAGACTCAGTGTAGTTTATAACCTTGCGATTAGGTAAACAGGGAATCTTGACTAAACCTGTATTTTCTTACATACTCTTGGGATATCTAGAGATTGATGAATTCTTCCTATTTATTCTTTCAATTAATACTATTAACTTTTTCTCTTTCTGCCCCCTCCTTGTTTAGGGGTTCTCACTAACATATAGGGTATATTAATTGCAATAAAAATATTCATTTGATTTATAAGTTGCAAAATATTTAAATGGATCATGATGGGACAAGAGGAGAAATGAACACTATTCAGCGACTGTGAACTCAAAGAACAGGGTCCCCATGATATCACTTTTGGATCCAGTAACTGTACAAGTGTGTTATCTCCTATAAAGGAAGAAGGGTTGTGGTTATACATGGTAAAATTAGAGCAAAGTTATTGAGGACCTGCTTGGATGTACAGATATAGGATAAAGGAGTAAAATCTCTAGTAGCATCTCTAGAATGTTGGCCTGTCCCTTCACTGTTCTCGCTTTTCTGGGAACTGCTCTGAGAACCTAAGGCAGCAGGGAGGGTGGGGGGAGCTCTGAGCAGCAAATGTGATCTGGACTTTTCAAAAGAGATGGGTCAGGCTTCCTTGGCGGCGCAGTGGTAAAGAGTCTGCCTGCCAATGCAGGGGACACGGGTTCGAGCCCTGGTCTGGGAAGATCCCACATGCCGCAGAGCAACTAAGCCCATGCACCGCAGCTACTGAACCTGTACATTAGAGCCCGCAAGCCGCAACTACGGAGCCCGTGAGCCTAGAGCCCATGCTCCGCAACAAGAGAAGCCACCGCGATGAGAAGCCCGGACTGCGATGAAGAGTAGCCCCTGCTCGCCACAACTAGAGAAAAGCCTGCGCGCAGCAACGAAGACCCAATGCAGCCAAAAATAAATAAATTTTAATTAATTGATTAATTAAAAGGGTATCATTAAAAAAAAAAGAAGGGACTGGTCATAAAATAGCTATCTGACCCAAGCTAATGCTAATGTATTTTTTTGCATAAATAAATAAATAAAACAGGAAAAAGAGACTGAGAGTCAATTGTATCCAGGTCATGTAAATGATAGAAAAGGTCCATGAAATCTTGCTTATGAGCAGAGATTTATGGTTGCCACCCGGCCCAACACTCAATTAATCAATTTTTCCTTAACTTCATAAAAATACCATAGTATTTTACAAATAAATTCCTGTTTTGATTAAGCTAACCAGAGTCAGTTAGTTGAAATCAGTACTTCACAAAGGCTAAACAATAAAAATACCAAAAATTTCATTTGGTATTGCCTCTGTGGCTGAAAAAACAAAAAGTGGGGGTCAGCTTTCTTTAACAAGTACTTGATTTTAGGAAAATGTATAAATCTCATCATTTGACTATATTAGCCTTCAAAGGAATCTTGAATCCTACGGATGCATCCCCAAATCCTCTATCTTACTGAACCCAGTGATCAATTCTCAGTCTTCCTCTCATGCAACTTCTCAGTAGCATCAGGCAGAGGGGAACACACATTTTTGTCAGTTTTGAAATTCCTTTCTAGAAATCCCATCCTTAGCACTCTTCCAATTTTCATCCTAGTTCACTAGTCACTCTTGCTGGCTCCTTGCCCTCCCTACTTCTACATCAACATTCTTAACCTTAGTACTATCGACATTTGAGGTCAGATCATTCTACATTATGTGATGATGATCTGTGCATTGTAAGATATTTAGTAGCATCTCTGGCCACTAACCACTAGTTACCAGTAGCGCCCTGCCCTCCTCCCCCCATCAACTGTAACAACTAAGAATGTCTCCAGACATTGCTAGATGTTACCCAGTTGAGAGCCACAGCTCTCAATGTTTCAACACCCCAAAGATCTGTACTGCACCCTCTTCTCCATCTTCACCCACTCCCTTGGTCATCTCATTCAGCCCCCAAATTTTACATACCACCTAAATTCTAATGGCTCCCAAGTTCATGTATCCAGCCAGACCTCTCCCTGTCCTGTCTCACACAGGCACTGACGATTCACTACATGACTAATACAATCCTAAACTTGTGATTCTCCTCCAAACCTTGCTCCTTCCTCAGTCTTTCTCACTTCACCAAATGGCATCAGTGTTCACTCAGTTTCTAAGATTAAGAACCTGCTTCATCCCTGGGACTCCCCTGGTGGTCCGGTGGTTAGGACTCGGTGCCTTCACTGTTGTGGCCCCGGGTTCAATCCCTGGTCAGGGAACTCAGATCCTGCAAGCCACACACCCCACCCCCACCCCGCAAAAGAACCTGCTTCATCCTCGAGTCCTCTCTCTCTCTCACATTCCACACTGTTAAGAACAAGACCTATTTGATGAAACACCAAATGGTATCCTGCATCTGATCACTTCGTATGTCATTACCACCCAGTCTAAGCCACTATCTATTCTCATCTGGGCAACTGAAATAACCTCCCAGCTCGCCTCACTTTTCCACTCCTGCCCCCCTAATATTATCCCAAAGCATCCAAGGGATCTTTTAAAATGTCGCACAATTCCTCAAATCAAAATCCTCCAATGGCTTCCCATAAAAGTTAAAAAAAAAAAAAAAAAAAAAAGGCAAACTCCTGGCCTTAAAGGACCTCACCTGACCTGACCCGTCTACCTCTTTCTCTCCATCTCCCTTATTCACTTCATTCATTCTGCCACCTCAACCTTCTTGTCGTTCTGTAAGCTAATCTCACTTGGTGAGATTTATACTTGGTGTTTCTTCTGCTGGAATTCTGTCCCCCAGATCATCATGTAACTGATTTCCTCACATCATTCAGGTTTCTGCTCACATATCCTTCCAGCAGAGAAGCCGTCTTGTCACTGCCCCTCTGCCAACATTTTCTCTCTGAAATATTTTATCCATAACACTTATCATTACCTGAAACATATAACTAAGTCTCAGACAAAGTTGGCTATAGCAATGCCAGTTATCAAATCAGATTTTCTTCTCTACAGATGGCACTATGGTAGTCCCTCTTTTAAGAGAAAGAAAAGAAAAATGTTAGTATACTACAGATATTACTTCTCAATTATAGTTAACTCTTAAAGCCCCGGAGGTATGTTTGTATATGTTACATTAAGAAAATAAAATAGGTTTCAGCTTGGATGCCCTGATACTGGGAGGGAATGGCCAGAATGCAACATTGCCAAGAATTCTGAGGCCATGTTCAGGCTCAGTAGGAGTCTTGTGATTGAATAGCACTATTTTCCCTGACACGGTGGGGGGGGGTGGGGAGAGTAGTGGTACGTGTGCCATGTTTTTGCCCATCCTTTGACTAAGCCCTCTGATTCTTCTTTTGTCGGCTCACTTTTTGGCAGTTTTTACTCATTGGCATCCTCGTCAACTTAACGAAACAGGTAACATATGAAACCCAACCTTTGGTAAAAGATTTGATGGCGGGGGGTGGGGGGAACACATAAGGCTAAAAGATATGCTGAAATTATCAGTAGGTGTGAATCATCTCTATATCTTTTAACTCCTGTTAAGTAGAGAAAGTAGATAATACCATACAAGAGAAAAGGAAATGAATTCAAAGATCTTTTCACAAGAGAATGGGATTATTTTACTTTCCTAGCTGTTCAAGAAAAGATAGATTCAAGGATGAAATTATGAGATACAATGATGAATAATTAAGCAAGGACAGGCCTAAAGAAACTGAAGATAAGGAGAAAAAGGGAAAAAAAGTGAAAGGATAAGAAAGGTCACTCTACAACAAAAACTTCCCAATTATCCAAACTCCTCTCCCCATGCTTAAGAAAGGTCAACTGATAGCCCTTGGCTTATGACATGTAACTGTATCCCATTCCTCTTTTGATCTTCTCACCGAGAGGGATTTAATTGCCCTTTCCTTGATTCATTAGATGGTCACTTCAAAGAGACCCCAAAGAGGCATCATTTGCCCAAACAACTCCCCGGTCTTAGTAAATCCAGACAAAAATCCAAAAGCAATTTATCCTAAATTTCACACATTATTGTCTTCGGCCCCTGTCAGTGACCTCAGCCTACAATATTCATTACCACTCTGCCTTCCAATATGAATCCTTCAGATGATCAATCAGTTCCCAGAACAGGGAAAGAGTTATCCAGTCTAATACTGAAGATGTCCTAAGATCCACAATTAGCCCAAGAAGAAACCAAATAACCTAGTAAACTCACCATAACTTTAATACCATTTACATCTCATTTCTTACCTCCAAAGTCAAGAAGGGGTCATTCAAGGAGTACTAATACTCTGTCTAAAGAGGGCTTTAAGCCTCTGTTCAAGATGAAGATGGGTACTTGGTTTAGCAGCAAAAGTACTAAAACATTTTATTGAATTAAGAAATGTCTCAGGCTTCCTTGGTGGTGCAGTGGTTAAGAATCCGCCTGCCAATGCAGGAGACACAGGTTCGAGCCCTGGTCCGGGAAGATCCCACATGCCGCTGAGCAACTAAGCCCATGCGCCACAATTATGGAGCCTGCACTCTAGAGCTCGCGAGCCACAACTACTGATCCCGCGTGCCACAACTACTGAAGCCTGCACACCTAGAGCCCATGCTCTGCAACGAGAAGCCACTGCAATGAGAAGCCCACGCACCACAACGAAGAGTAGCCCCTGCTCGCCGCAACTAGAGAAAGTCCACATGCAGCAACGAAGACCCAACGCAGCCATAAATAAATAAACAAACAAACAAATAAATACCAAATAAACCCCAAATGTCTCTAATCACTCTAACATGTAAATAAGATTTGTGAGGTCCCTGTGAAAAGATAACATGCAAATCCATGAGTTTCCATGTACTTTTTTTTAAGACTTTAATGGATAAATGGGCAAAGGGCAAATATGATAAATGACCACTGAATACGGAGAAATGTTCAACATCGCTAGTAATGAAAGAAATGCAAGTTAAAAGAGCAATAAAATATAACATTCCCAAATCAAGTCAGAAAGATAAAACTGAAAATATGCAATGCTGGTAATAGAGCAGTAAAATTGGCACTCCTCTCTTAAAAAACAGCATAGTGCCTATCATATTCAATAGGTCAGCCCCAGCAGTTGACATGGTGCCTGGACACAGCAAGTTTCCGTTAAATATTTGTTGAATAAATAAATGAAATAAGTCCATAGTTACTCTGCTGGTGGGAGCATACTGAACAAAATTTGGAGGAATAATTTGATCATAAATATTAAAATGCAGATAACAGTCATCCTTTTGACACTGTAATTCTCATAGGAATCCACTATAAAGAAATTCTTTAAAAATGCAAACATCCTATGCAAAAATGTTTGTCACATTATTAAAACATTGAAAGATTATAAACAAGCCAAACATCCAAAATTAGGTAAATGATAGAAAATGGATGGCCCAATTCTCTACACAGAATAGTTCACAATAATTGAAACAATATTTATGAAGTGTTAGAAAATATAGGAAAAGGTTCAAAACATGTTAAGCCAAAAAAATTATGTATCAAGTGTAGGAATTTTATTTAAGTATAACAGAAAAATTGAACAGAAATGTAAATTTTAACAGTAATTTTTCTATGGGTTATGATGATGGAAGGTTTTCTTCTATCCTTATAAATCTTTCAATATTTTTCAATAATGATTATAGAATATTTTTATAATTAAAAAAATGAAAATTCTGTATTAACAGAATAGGAAGATCACTGCTTTCTGAAGAGGGTTATCCTGTCACACACCCCACATGACATCTATAGGACAGGTACCCAAAGCCCTTCACATCGCTTCTCGTCATCTCTTTTTCATTTTAATGTTTGATTATATTCAGGATAGATTTTTATAAGTGCACATCAATAAGGCATTTTGATGATTAACAAGTCGTTTATTTTAAAATTTATTAAATCTCAATCAAAATCCTTCTGCTACTCATTTAGCCATTTTCTATTTGCCATTAATGAATATAGAGACAACCTGTCAGTACTTTCAGTCAATTAAAATTGTCTACATTAAAATAATTTTAATGTCTTGGTATATAGTATATTTTTATTAACCTTAATGAAGTTCTAGAAACAACTCCTTTGTATTTTCTTAAAGTTGTCTTTGTATAGCACCTAAAATAATAGTTATTCAGAGTAGATGAGATAATACGTGTGAATAAGTGGTATATAATTATAAACTGCTATTAAAATGATAGTTTTAAATTTCTTATGGCATGACATTTCTTACCTTATATGTATTTTTTTTCAGGGAAGATAGATGCTTTTTATTTTATTTTGTTTTGTTTTTTATACATCTTTATTGGAGTGTAATCACTTTACAATGTTGTGTTAGTTTCTACTGTAGAACAAAGTGAATCAGCTATATGTATACATATATTCCCACATCCCCTCCCTCTAGGTGTTCACAAAGCACCGAGCTGATCTCCCTGTGCTATGTAGCTGCTTCCCACTAGCCATCTATTTTACATTTGGTAGTGTATATATGTCAGTGCCACTCTCTCACTTTGTCCCAGCTTACCCTTTTCCCTCCCCGTGTCCTCAAGTCCATTCTTTATGTCTGTGTCTTTATTCCTGCCCTGCCACTAGGTCCATCAGTACCACTTTTCTAGACTCCACATATATGTGTTAGCATACGGTATTTGTTTTTCTCTTTCTGACTTACTTCACTCTGTATGACAGACTCTAGGTCCATCCACCTCACTACAAGTAACTCAATTTTGTTCCTTTTTATGGCTGAGTCATATTCCATTGTATATATGTGCCACATCTTCTTTATCCATTCATCTGTTGATGGACACTTAGGTTTCTTCCATGTCCTGGCTATCGTAAATAGTGCTGCAGTGAACATTGGGGTACATGTATCTGTTTGAATTATGGTTTTCTCAGGGTATATGCCCAGTAGTGGGATTGCTGGGTCATATGGTAGTTTTATTTTTAGTTTTTTAAGGAATCTCCATACTGTTCTCCATAGTGGCTGTATCAATTTACATTCCCACTTCCCTTTTCTCCATACCCTCTCCCGCATTTCTGTTTCTAGATTTTTTGATGATGGCCATTCTGACAGGTGTGAGGTGATATCTCATTGTGGTTTTGATTTGCATTTCTCTAATGATTAGTGATGTTGAGCATCTTTTCAAGTGTTTGTTGGCAATCTGTATCTCTTCATTGGAGAAATGTCTATCTAGGTCTTCTGTCCATTTTTGGATTGGGTTGTTTATTTTTTTGATATTGAGCTGCATGAGCTGCTTGTATATTTTGGAGATTAATCCCTTGTCCGTTGCTTTGTTTTCAAATATTTTCTCCCATTCTGAGGGATGTCTTTTCATCTTGTTTATGGTTTTCATTGATGTGCAAAAGCTTTCAATTTTCATTAGGTCCCATTTGTTTATTTTTGTTTTTGTTTCCATTATGCTAGGAGGTGGGTCAGAAAGAATCTTTCTGTGATTCATGTTATAGGGTGTTCTGCCTATGTTTTCCTCTAAGAGTTTTATAGTGTCTCAGCTTACATTTAGGTCTTTAATCCATTTTGAGTTTATTTTTGAGTATGGTGTTAGGGAGTGTTCTAACTTCATTCTTTTACATGTAGCTGTCCAGTTTTCCCAGCACCAATTATTGAAGAGGCTGTCTTTTCTCCATTGTATACTCTTGACTCCTTTATCAAAAATAAGGTGACCATATGTGCATGGGTTTACCTCTGTGCTTTCTATCCTGTTGCATTGATCTATATTTCTGTTTTTGAGCCAGTACCATACTGTCTTGATTACTGTAGCTCTGTAATATAGTCTGAAGTCAGGGAGCCTGATTCCTCCAGCTCTGTTTTTCTTTCTCAAGATTGCTTTGGCTATTCCTGGTCTTTTGTGTTTTCATACAAAGTGTAAAAATTTTTTTTCTAGTTCTGTGAAAAATGCCATTGGTAATTTGATAGGGATTGCATTGAATCTGTAGACTGCTTTGGGTAGTATAGTCATTTTCACAATGTTGATTCTTCCAATCCAAGAACATGGTATATCTCTCCATCTGTTTGTATCATCTTTGATATCTTTCATCAGTGTCTTACAGCTTTCTGCATACAGGTCTTTTGACTCCTTAGGTAGGTTTATTCCTAGGTATTTTATTCTTTTTTTTGCAATGGTAAATGGGAGTGTTTCCTTAATTTCTCTTTCTGATTTTTTGTTGTTAGTGTATAGGAATGCAAGAGATTTCTGTGCATTTATTTTGTATCCTGCTACTTTACCAAATTCATTGATTAGCTCTAGTAGTTTTCTGGTGGTATCTTTAGGATGTTCTATGTATAGTATCATGTCATCTGCAAACAGTGACAGTTTTATTTCTTTTCCACTTTGGCTTCCTTTTGTTTATTTCTCTTCTCTGATTGCCATGGCTAAAACTTCCAAAACTATGTTGAATAACAGTGGTGAGAGTGGGCACCCTTGTCATTTTCCTGATCTTAGAGGAAATGCTTTCAGTTTTATGTATTTCTGATGGGATATTTCCCTCCCAATCTATGAGCTGTTTCATTTATGTACGTTTTCCATGATGTCTGCATGGTGTATGCCCTCTACAAATTATATTGATTTTTTTTTTTAGTATATGTTGTAAAATGCTTTAAACACTACACAGGTAATTTAAAATACCAAAAGATGTTAATGGACCCTGTGAAATGCAAACCAAAACCACAGTGAAATATCATTTCACATCCACTTGGGTAGCTATAATAAAAAAGACAGATAATAACAAGTGTTGGCAACGATGTGGAAAAATTGATACTCATACATTGCTGGTGGGAATGTAAAATGGTGCATCAGCCAGATATTTCCTCAAAAGGTGAAATAAAGAATTACAATATGACCCAGCAATTCCACTCCTATATATCCAAGAGAAATGAAAAATATGTCCACACAAAAGCTTGTACAAAATGTACTTGTTATGTACAAAATGTTCATAACAGCATTATTAATAATAGCTAAAAGGTAGAAAACAACCCAAACATCCCCTACTTATGAATAGATAAACAAAACGTGTTAAATTTATACAATGACTGTTATTTGGCAATCAAAAGGGTAAATCTTGGAAACATTATGCTAAGTGAAAGACGCCAGCTACAAAGACCACATGTTGAATGATCTCATTTATATAACATTTCCAGGCAGGAAAATCTACACAGGCAGAAAGTAAATTAGTGGTAACCTAAGGCTGAAGGGAATTGTGGGGAGAATGACTGGTAACGAGTATTGGGTTTTGGCGGAATGGTGAAATGCTCTGAAATTGATTGTGGTGATAGTTGCACATCTCTGTGAATATACTAAAAACTGTTGAATTGTATACTTTAAATAGGGGCATCATATGGCATGTTATTACCTCTCAATAAAGCTGTTTTTTAAAAAAGACTGTGAGTTACCATTTTCTATGAATTGGTAGTATATGTTAGTGTAATTCTGGGGAAAGAACTGTGGCAGTAACAAGATATTCATATCTTTTTACTAATACTTCTATGAATTTACATTAAAGAAAGCATTTAATGGAACTGAAAAGCTATGTGAAGAAAGATGTTAACCACAATATTTTCTATTTGCTTCAACTTGGAAACAATTTAAATATCTAACAAGGGATTTAGTATTATGGTTTATCTACATGATAAAATATAATCATCCATTAAAATTATAAAGCTATAATTAATAATACTGTATATAAATATCAAAAGTTCAAAATAATTTTAGGTAAATATGGAAGTATACAAAATATTAAATAAATAAACTTGGTCATGTAAAAAGACCTATCTCTATGAAAAGAGTTGAGGTGGTTGGATTATGGAAGATTTTTATCATTGTCTTTGTTTACTGTAGTATTTTTCTTTTTTTAAAATTTTATTTATTTTATACAGCAGGTTATTAGTTATCTATTTTATACATATTAGTGTATATATGTCAATCCCAATCTCCCAATTCATCCCACCACCACCACACCCCTGTAGTAGTTTTCTTATATAATCCTTTCAATTTAAAAAAAAATCAAAATTGTTATTGCTCCATTAAACCAGTGGTAAGCGCAGCAACCCAATAAAATTAAAAGGTTCCCTGGAGACGCCTAATGAAAGACCACTGGGTACGTGTTGGGGAGAATTTCAGGCACCAGTGTTTAATTTAAACTCTGTCACAAAAAGCAATCCAGTGATATTAGAGGCAACCAGGTGGTTACGAAAACTCCAGTTCATTAAGTGACCAGCACATATTGTAGCTGTACATCTGGTATCTTTTTTCCAGTATTTTTCTGGACTGTTTCCAGTACATGGTAACAGTCATCACTCCTCAATCACTAGAAGCTTAAGATGTCATCCTTGTTCTCCTAGAGCTCACACCTGAAAGTTAAGTAATAGCATAAAACTTAATTAATACTTAAGTAATACGAGTGTGCACACAGATGCCATGAACGTGGTTTGCCAGGAAGTGGTAGGAAATGAAGGGCACTCAGAGCAGAGGTACACCAACCTCAAAGGCTATTGCGACTGTGTTTACCCTGTCAGAAAGGTTTAGCTTCCTCATCACAGCTGCCCTCAGCAGGTGTACGGCAGGCTGTACAAGGAATCAGCTGAACGCAGAGTTACACTAATGGAACCTTTGCTTTTTCGGCACGTTGACAACAGAGATATAAGTATTCACAGTGCCTCAGAGCGTGCAAGGCACAAGGGAACAAAATTCTTACGGGTAAAGTACAATCAAAATGTTTAGCACCCCCAAGGCACATGTACCCCTAAATATGCTATGTTTCTAATGCCTACATTCACTAGTGTACATGCCTCAGTCCCAAAGCTTGTCCTGTATCCTGTGCAATCATTTGTTAATGGATTACTTACTTTCTGATATAATCTGCCCCAAAGGACAGGTGGCTCCTTGACATGGATTCAATCAACTTCCACATAGGAATTGAACAAAACGAGTATTCCCATGGTTTGTGACTTAGGTCCACTACAAACTTTGAATTGTCTATTGTTTTGAACTACCCAAGCGTCTTATCCTTTCAATTAATAGTTAATAAAAATGAAGCAAAACTGTGAAGCCAGTCAAATTTAAGATCCCTCCCAACTACCCTTTTCAAAATGTACTGTTTTATTCATTATCAAGGTAGAATTTGCTTATATTGAAGATTTAGAAAGTATCTATGAGTAGAAGGAAAAACAGGCAGTCACAGTCACCCTATTCAGAGATGACTATCACACTATCTCGGTGGATTTTCTTCTAGTCTTTCTTTCTATGCATAATTTCTGTTGGTATTCTGTTTATTTCTCTAGGCAACTTGGCTAGGAACATAAGTATACACACTTATGAAGCCTCCCGTCTCCAACGACAGCTTGCATCTCCATGAAGCACAGCCCTGCTCTCCCACCTCCAGTCAACACCTGGGCTCCTGCAGAAAATAGAAAATTCTATCACCCTGAGGGACCTTCCTCCACAGCCCATGCCCCACTCCAACTTAAATAGCACCACTGCCCACCTGCCGTTATTCCTCTCCCCCTTCTATCCAAGGAGCCCCTTGGATAATGACACAAGCCACAATCAAACCCAGTTGTGCCACACCATGCTGGACACTGCCTACAGCCCCACCACCAGGTCAGTCCCTCTAGCCTGGACTCCTTCCAGACCATCTCCCTGAGGTACCACCTTCCTTCAAAGCAGAGCCTTCTTTAATAATAAAACCCTCACTGAAAACTGCTTCTACTGTCTGTTTAATGATTCTCATTACGCTTTGACCGACAAGGGTGAGAAATCAGATAAATAGCCACCTGCCTGCTCCTGAGCTCAGGAATTGCTCCAGGCTTGGCCCTGTGAGGACCAAGTCCAGCTCCTCCCTGAATGCTCTGCGTGAATGGTCTCCTCAACTGGTTTCCAACTTCCCTTGTCTTCTTGCAGTTCTGTTTTAGAATGTCAACCTGGTTTCACTCTGTACCTGGAGGTCCTGCGGGACACCACTGCTGGTGCCTGCCCTTCGGCTCGATGCTCTGCAAGTGTGGACAGGAGGCTCCACACGCTCTGCCCAGGGCAGGCCTGCAGAGTATTACTACTGTGAGCCCCTGCTTGTCTGAGGAGGAGGAATCAAGCAGCCCAGGGTGTTAAGTAAAGCACCGTAAGAGCCTGACACCAGGGCGATGACATAAGAAGGAATAACTGCTCTCTGGCTTCCTGGACATTTGAACCTCAATATAAATATACAGAAATCACGAAAATCTGAATATTTTCCAAGAACTGTTCAGAAAAGAGTTGAACACGTAATGTGTGGTCCTTGATCCCCAGACACCTGTCTCTGTCACATCTGTGCCTTTTCTGGAACAAGTCATTGTTGGTTGAACCTTTTGAATCATCTGACTGCTTGTGTGCACCCCAAGGACACCACGCAAACGTGAGTCCCTCCTTGTCTCATGAGGAAAGCACTTACGGTTCCCTTCCCTGACACATGACCAACAATGTTCCCTTTCTTGGACGCAGCTAGTAAATAAAGAGTAATGGCTGCTGCAGTGTCTGACCTACACTACCAAGTCTATATTTCTCATCACCTGACTGAACGCACATCCCAAATACCTGTAAAGCACCACAATTAAAAGAATGAAAATGATCCTACTTTAGCTGATAAAGGGAAGATCTTTCACTTCTGCAAATTATCCTTTTTGTCTCTCCCTTAATTTGCCATCCGTGTTTGATTAAAAAGATGCAAATCTCTACAGCTACCATTCAACCAGCCACTGAAAAGTTTAGGGGTCTGGTGGCTGAACATACCTTGGAAGGTAAGTGACTCACACTCATCTTTAATTCAATGTAGGATCAGTGTATCGATTTCACAAGTAATGTGTATACCGTCATCGAAACAATAACCCATTCAGTCAAAATACTGATTAAGCACCTACGGAATCTTGTGATACAAAGATAACTAAGGCAAGTCCTTGCCTTCAAGGAGTCCAATATCCCATAGGGAAAATAAAGAAGTAAATAAATCCTTGGAATGTGTAAGCATTAAAAGGAGGGTACTAAGGGAATTAAGGTGATCCTAAAGGGCTGTGGAGGGCGGGGGCAGTCCTCAGGGATGGGCTACTTTTCAGGGGAAATAATACTTGATACTTGAGGAATGAAAAAGATTTAACCTAACAAACCAGAAGGCACAGTGTACATAAAATAACATACGTGCTCAGTAGATGGCACGTTTCAATATGACTAGAAGATTTGCCACTTGTGGAAGAGACAGGCAAGGACCAGGTGGAAAAGGCCCTTGTGCAGAGCCTTGCTCAGGAGATTGAATTTCATTCGCAAGTCATGAAAATAAGTTGATCAGGGAGAAACTTGTTTGGCCAGCCCTCCTCACCACCTCACCTCCGCCTTTTATTTGCAAAATGGTTCTCCCACAAGCCACAATGCACTGAGCACCTGTATCAGGTAATTGTCTGGAACTGCTTACCTGTTTCCTCCAGACCTGTTGTTCTTCCTCACCCTTCCTTGCCTCTTAGATCGCCAAACTATTCTCAGCTTCCACTTTGCTGCTTCTGGCCATGCTTTTAGGTACCAATTAGGAGTTCCCTTTCTGCATGACCGCTTTACTCTTTTCTTTTTTTAACTGAACTATGGTTGATTTACAACATTCTGTTAGTTCAGGTGTACAACATAGTGATTCAGTATTTTTGCAGAATATATTCTATTATAGATTATTACAAGGTAGTGGGTATAATCCCCTGTGCTATACAATATATCCTTGTTGCTTATCTATTTTATAAATAGTAGTTTGTATCTGTTAATCGCATACCCCTTATTTGTCCCTCCCCCCTTCCTTCACCCCTTTGGTAACCACATGTGTGTATGGAGGCTCCTTAAAAAACTATAAATAGAACCACCAGATGATACAGCAATATCATTTCTGAGTATATATCCAGAAAAAATGAAAACACTAATTCTAAAAGATACACGCATCCCAATGTTTATACGCAGCACTATTTTTTTTGAATTAATTTATTTTATTTACTCTTTTATTTTTGGCTGTGTTGGGTCTTTGTTGCCGCGCACAGGCTTTCTCTAGTTGCGGCGAGCAGGGGCTACTCTTCGTTGCGGTGTGCGGGCTTCTCATTGTGGTGGCTTCTCTTGTTGTGGAGCTCGGGCTCTAGGACCATGGGCTTCAGTAGTTGTGGCACTCGGGCTCAGTAGTTGTAGTTCACAGGCTCTAGAGCGCAGGCTCAGTAGTTGTGGCGCACGGGCTTAGTTGCTCCGCGGCATGTAGGATCTTCCCGGACCAGGGCTTGAACCCATATCCCCTGCATTAGCAGGTGGGTTCTTAACCACTGTACCACCAGGGAAGCCCAGCAGCACTGTTTATAATAGCAAAGATGTGGAAGCAACCCAAGTGCCCATTAACAGACAATTAGACTAAGAAGATGTATTATATACACAAGAGAATATTCCTCAGGCATAAAAAAGAATGAAATATTGCCATTTGCAGAAGTGTGGATGGACTTAGAGAATACTATGCTTAGTGAAACAAGCCAGACAGAAAAAAACAAATACTATATGGTATCACTTATGCATGGAATCTAAAAAATAATACAAATGAATGTACATACAAAACAGAAACAGACTCACAGATATAGAAAACAAACTTGTGGTTGCTCTTAGCTCATTGTGTGCAGGTGATTTTATCCACCCTAGCTTCAGGGTACAGGCATCCCCACCACCTTAACCTGGGGCCCTCAACCAGCAGATCCATCTGCATTGTTACCCATTTCAACTGAATTTTCTCACACACTGCTTGTAATAATAATATCAATAAGCTTCTTCGGTGGCTTTGGGGTATGTTAAAGAGCTTTCTTGGGGTGAATGGGGATTACAGTCTCACATTAAAGGCATATTCAGGAAGACTAAAGATCTAACCATAAAAATGGGGATCCCAAATTTTAGCTATGGCCCTGGTGTCTAGTTAGTGCTATGATCTTCCTTAGCCCTATTAGTAGTCATTTCAATCCCCATTTTATAGAGGAAAAAATGGAGAGCTAGGACAACTTTCTCACTGGAGTTCAACCTATAGACTAGGAAGCCTAATTTTCTACTTTACATCTGGTTGGGAAAACCCTCTACCTATACTAAAGTATCCTTGGCTCACACCAATTCTTGCTTCACCCACGGACAAAACTTGGAAAAACCTAGATATGCATTCAGTCTCCCAGGATTAAATTATTTCTGCTCATTATTTGGCACTGCATTCCAACCTCTCCCAGCAAAACTGCCTGTGATAAAGCAGTTATAGATGGAGAATTCATATTGAAGACTAAATAGGATTATAAGCTGCAAAGACAAATAATACCAGGTATGATTTTTTTCTCACATAGAATAATGAGAAAAGTACAGACCTTGGACTCAAAAAGGTTACTATCCATCCATTTGGGTAGGCCCTTCATCTGCAAAATGGAGATAACAGAGATTCCCCAAGAGTTTTGTGAGGATTAAACAAGAGGAAACATTTAAAGTATTTTATAGAGCCCTCAATAAATGGTTGTTCATACTTTTATTACCATCAATCCTACTACTATTACTTTTACTACCACAACAAAATATGGCACTAAAGTCAATGACCCAACTATAAGATGAGCTAATGGATGGTACCACAGGGACTGAGAAATAATCTTTTTGAAATTAAAGATAGTTTCAGATCCAGGTATATCACTTATACCTGGAGGAGTAAGTACAGTCTAAGGAGAAAATAAAAGATCTAATTTGGGGACTATTCCAGCACTCAAAGGGGACAGGTCTTTATTAGTAGAGTTTCTGGATGGCTAATACATGAAAAATGTTTTAACTATTGAATGCTGGCAAAGAACTTACTACCCTCCACCAGCTCTCACCAGCCCCCACCCCATATTCCCAAAGAGAGAGAAAGAAAACAAACCCAGGTGCCACTGCTGGAAGCTATATGCCCTCAGATTCTGGCAGTAACAACAAAAGCTTTTGTAATTTCCTGCCATAAAGGAGACAATGCAGAATCCTCCATCTACTTTAGTGAAGTTTAAAATCTGGAGGTTATAGAAATCACAGCTGCATTTTGATTACTGGCATTCTGAGAAATACAGGGGCTGTGAGAAGCACAAGGTGCATTCAATTCTTGGAGTACTTTTTTTTTTTTTTTTTGTGCGGTTCGCGGGCCTCTCACTGTTCTGGCCTTTCCCGTTGCGGAGCACAGGCTCCGGACGCGCAGGCTCAGCGGCCATGGCTCACGGGCCCAGCCGCTCCGTGGCATGTGGGATCTTCCCGGACCGGGGCACGAACCCGCGTCCCCTGAATCGGCAGGCATACTCTCAACCACTGCGCCACCAGGGAAGCCCTGGAGTACTCTTATTTAACTAGGATATGCTATTGAACATCTTTTCTCCAAAACAAAGTATTTTACCTTGACAATTGCTGTTGGAAAATCTCAACTACAGATTGAGCTGTTTGCTCCTTGTACCTTGGGAAATTTATTAAGTCCCCTTCAGAGACTGAAATTTATAGATACATAGAAAAAGAAATTAATCAATGTTTTGCAAGTGATTCCAATAAGTAAACAACCTTAATTTCTGATGTGTGTTTCATCTACATCTACTAGAGACAGTCATCACACTGTAAACAGCACAGCATTCTTGCAACATTTTGATGAGATAGGACACACTTTATGTCTTTAAAGGAAGAACCACTAAAGCAAACAATGGTTATAAAACATACTCAGGGCCATATAGCAAATCAGTGTTTGAATTAGAAATAAAATTTGGATTTACCCTGCATTCCAATGCCTATCCTTCATCTATTCTAGGTTATTGGTGCTGAGATGGTCGTAGGGAAGGGGAATGAAAAATACTCCTTCCTGTTACTAAAAAGAAAATCTTTGTTGTCCTAAATCAAAATGATATAACACGTTGTGAATTTGGACAGACTTTTTCTAAAACTGATTCTGATTTTGTCCTAAGATGAAATCATACGAGTTCTGAGTAAATGGGAATACATGTGTATGTATCTCTTTAAGAAATGCTTAGCTCACAAAACATAGCTTGCAAATTTAAATTATTTGATTCATTTATCCTGTATGGGAAACTTTAGTTTTTCTGTTTTAATTATCAGTTCACACTAAGCAATTATAACTAAAGAATTTTCTCATTTGCTTTATTAACAACTTTCCTCATAGTTCAGTACCAACTCCATTTGGAATGATTGGTGATCCCCAATCTAAACACAGAGATTCTCAAGGGCAAACTAAGAAGTCCATCTAAAAGATTAGAACAAACCAGAAAAACAGGGATTATGATGTCAACTAAGCAAGCACCAGCAGACAGAAAGAAACAGAAGAGCAAAAAAATGTCAATATCTCCCTTAAGGCTGAAATTATTTTACATAACTTATCTTTCCTAGGTAATTTCTCTAATTTGAATATAAAATTAGGAAGTATTTACCTCATTGCCACAAAACTTGTTTGATAGGAAAGAGGGACAGTTCTTGTAGAATGAAGAAATCCAAAACCTCTCACATCTTAATGTCTATATTCGATATTAAATGCAAAGGGTATTATTTAAACAATGTCCACGTTAAGGATTAGATACAAAGTGTTTTCATCTACCTTGGCTAAATAATACAGATTAAATTTTTCTTGATATTGATACAGCATTTTATTACAGCAACCCATCTTTAAAGAACCTGTATAAAATCTTCATATTTCAAAAATACAAATTCTCACATTTATACTCCAAAGTCCTTATGATAAAAATAACCTATCTAGAGGAAGACTATTTTTAAACCTTCCTTTACTAAGTAAATTTAAAAATAAACAAAAAAAGGTGCTAATCCTTAGTTTTGTTCAACATAATTAAATCAATATATTCAGATTTTATATAGATATTTAAAATTCAGATGGTATGATTTTAAAAATTTGAGATCAGCAGCTCTGCAGGTTACAATTGGAAGATACCTGAACCAACTTGTCATGTGCCAAACCATGACCTTTCATCAAAAATTCTTCTTTCATAGTTCAGCCCGTAAAAATGAGCAAATTAAAAGCACCTATTAAGAAAAACTTCAATTCTGATCATCTAAATAAATTTCTCTCTTTCCCCACCTGCAACCAAAAACGTGGACTCTTGCTTTCAAGCTTACCTTCCTCTGGGGTTACTGACGTCCAGTGTCGGCACTTCCAAATCTTGGGGACTGAAATTGACTGCCTGTGTCTTGGGTTATAGTGGTAGCAGGCACCCATGGTGCCAAAGGGTGGGGACCCTTCAGCAAACATGATGGGTTCTCAGGAGAGCTGGAGAAGAAGGACCAGGTAGGTAGAGGGTGTACTTCCCCTGCTCCATCGTAGGAGCAACTAGTACAGAGCTACAGGAAGAAACTCTGCCCAGCATAAATAAGTCAAACTTCCTTGCACACAGTGGGCCAGACAGGTCTCACCACTTTACAGTCCTATGAATGATACAACTTTTTTACAAAACCAGCAATATTCTTGAAGAGTTTCATTTTACTTTCTTCTTTTAGGACATAGGAGAAGTAATCCTTTTGCTTTTCAAAATATGGTTCCAGTTAAACATAGAAACAACACTTTTTTTTTTTTTTTTACTTTCAAGTTTTGATTCAAAACAAAGTCCTCCTCTTCTAAGAACTAGTGATTCTACTGTATCTGTCTTCAGCATGTGTTAGGGATTTTATTTTCAGATTTTGAAAGCTAATCTCCTTTCCGGCCCCCAAAAAATGACCTTCATCACTACATTTAGCCTTGGATGTAAACCTGAACTATGAAAAAATTGCTGTATAATTATCTTAATGAGACTTTGTGTTTATATCTTTTATCTAAAGAGCTCAAAGCATTTTGCTAACATGATTTTACTAAGCTTCACAACACCCTACTCAGGAATGTGATGGTAAGGATTAATACTATCAAATTTAACAGGTGGGGAAACTGAGAGATTACCAATTAAATGACACAATTTGAGGTCACAATGCTAGCTGAAGGCAGAGTTTGATTCAAGACTCTGACTTCGCTTTCCAAGGACATATCAGACTGACTAACAGAGAGCTTCATGGTGAAATGAAAACTCAATTTCACTTCTCAGAATCTGTTCTTTTGTTCTAAGGCTTTACAGAACATAAAAATAAGGCAAATAAATTTTATTTTATCTTTGCAAATTTTGGCACAGGTGTGAAAAATAGGTGTGCTAACTCCATTCACTTTATTCCCCTCCTTACCCTTTCCAAGGGCCACCACCATCTTCCCCATCAATGGACTAGGCCACACACTGGTGCTCATACAGAATGTTTATTTAGCCAGTGCACTTTTTTCCATGCACTGGGGGAAAGAAGTTTTCAACGTTGGCCATCCTGTGCATGTTCACTGTGACACAGTCAAACAGTATGGAATTGTACAATGTGAAAGTAAAAAAATCTCATATTGGTACTCCCAGAGGTTACCATTGTTATATGTGGGGATACATGAATATACACATGTAGTGATAACCAGACATAATTGTTCTACAGCTTGTTTGGCTTTTTTTTTTCTATTTCCTTTTATCTTTTTTCCTTTTATTATTTTTTAACATCTTTATTGGTGTATAATTGCTTTAGAATGGTGTGTTAGTTTCTGTGTTATAACAAAGTGAATCAGCTATACATATACATATGTTCCCATATCACCTCCCTCTTGCTTCTCCCTTCCACTCTCCCTATCTGCCCCTCTAGGTGGTCAATTTCCCAATATTCCTCGGTCATCACTCTTTTGTCAGTTTGTGTATATTTACACCATTCTTTTAAGTGGCTACATATCCATTTTTATGGATATATGTACAAGAATACACAATAATTCATTTTACTCAATCCCCTTTTACTGGACATTTGGGTATTTCCTTTGTTTTTCCTTTGTTTTTGTTGTTTTATAAACTGCAATAAATATCCTTGTGTGTTTAACTTCATGTGTTTTTTAAATATCTCTTTTGGATCTACTACCTACTTTTCATATGATCCAGAACTCTTGCTTATGAAAATATACCTGTCACTCTATACGCTGAGTTGCTGATTGAATTGTGAGCCTGCAGCCTTGAATGGAAAACTCAGTTCCCCTCTTTCTTCCCATCACTGCTTGGCAGAGGTTTTGGCTTTATCTGCAGGATACTTCCCTGCCTTTACCCATATGACCCAGAAAAGTGAACTGGAAAACATTCCACACGGGACAGATGGAAGGAGAGCCATTACAATGACCCATCTCTGATTCACAGCCTGATTTCTCCAAGGCCTTACTTAGTTCAACAGAAATTTAAATCCTGGCTTTTGACCAATAGACAGAGTAGTGGTAGGTCCTATGTCTTGGAGCAAAAAGTATATATTTTATGAATAAGACTTAGATCATATGCCTAAGTCTGAGTTTGAGTGGTCACAAGACTGAATACTTCATGCCTCTGTTCCCTCAGATCACATGGGAAATTCAATGTCACATTCAATTCAATACTGATATCATTTCAATGTTTTGGACTGTCTGTAAAGTGAGAGCCCAAAGGGAGTGCTTTATTCCTTCACTTCTAGTGGAGTTTACACCAGTATCACATATATTTCCACGTGGATATCCTGTGTCTATTATCTTACTTCCCAATAAAGCATTATAGTTGACAAGCATTACTTTTCTATTTTAAAAACTGAAAAAGGAAAAGAAAGCAATAGACTTAGAGCCACAACAAGACAAATCTAGAACAAGACAAATCTAGAATATAACTAGATCACCATCGTTTTTCCTATGAATTCATTTATTTGTTCACTTACTATGTATTGCAAGCAAACAATGTGAATAAGACACAATCCCTGCTTTCGAGGAGCTGACAGTATAGTCAGGGCCATAGACTAAAGAAAATAGGCAAAAAAAATGACTAATATTCTGGAAGTTCAGGAAAGGATTCCTGGAAACTTTTATAGCTAACTACACAAAGTAACAAACAACAACAACAAAAACACCAAAAAAACTGCCTTGCCAACAGAATGAAATGCAATGTTCTTGGTCATATGAATCCTAAAAGATTCTGAAAGCCCTTAGCTCTCATCACCAAAAAAGTGGATAAGCTGAGAAGTCTTATTCTTGTCATATTCCAATTCTATTTGTTTCCATCGCTTCTTAAAATATTGTTGTGTTCTCTAAGTTCAAGTAACCAAATAACTGTGCTCTTCAAGAAGAAAAAAAATAATTTAAATTCAGTTATTTATTAACAATTTTCTCCCCCAAAGGTACATACAATAGTAGGAAGGTAAGGTAGTTCAGAATAGGTTTTATAAAATTAATACGGGCTTTAGACTATGCACACACATTAGGCTCACTCTTTAAATGCTTATTCCACAGTAAATTTCATGCATGCCTTCTGGGCATCCTGAGTTTATAAAACACAACAAGATAAAAAACCAGGTCAAAAGTCCTGATACCACCTAAATAGTTCCACTTGATAATCCAGCAATATTCGAATCTAAGGGCCACTAGTAATATAAACAATGTGTGAGAGAGAAACCTTAACGTCTGTGTGAAATCCACGAATGCTGAATTGACTCCTGCTGGCCTGTCCAGCAAGTATGCTCCTCCAAAGGGCTGAGAATCAGGGTCTTGGTTTCAATTGCTGCCATGATTTTGCTATGTAATCTAAAAGAAGAGGGAACCACTTATATTTCTTATATGTAGGGGTGGTAAAAGATTGGCATAGTACAAGCTCTCCAATCTTTTTTTTTTTTTTTTTTTTTTTTTTAAGATTTAATTAATTGTTTAATTAATTGCTACTTCTCCTTCCAAAGGTCTAAGCCACATGGAAGGACCATATTGCTCCCTTGAAAGAACTGTTTCAAGCTCTCCAATCTTAATAAAGGAAACTAACATTTATTTAGCATGTACTACGTACCAGACACTGAGCTAAATGCTTTACAGATGTTGCTCAAAACTCAAGACCCAGGAGATCAGCCTCATCCTTACCACAAAAAGTGAGAAAGTAAGAGGTGGGTCTGCAAAGGAAAAGTGGGTACTATTACCAGACAGGGGAAATGGATGCCATGTGGGAAAACATATTGAAACCCACTGTAAAAGTTCTCATGTACAGACATGAGACAGAGGTAGTCAGCTTCTTGCTTTGCTATTACAGCTTCTCTGTGCCATTCATGGCTTTTGACCAATGAGGGGGGCCCCTCGGCACATTTCACCCGCCCCTGTCATTCTGCTTCTTCATCAGCAATGCTTTCCATGGCCCTACCACTGGGCAGGAGGAGGCAGCTGTAGTGGCCTTTTGACACACCACCTGAGACTGAGCATTGGGATTTCTTTAAAGCTTCCAAGTGATCCTAATGTGTAGCCAGGGTTGAGAATCACTGGAGTAGAAAAGCCCGTGGTCTTCACCATGGACACATACAAATATTACTTAACTCTTATAGTATCTGTTTTGCCTAGTCTGATAATCTGTGTTCTGGAAGACAGATCTGAGACGGTTGCTTTCATTTTTAGAAACTGACCCACAAAGTTTGGAGGGAGAGGGAGTAATATCCATAAATCAGACACTAGACTCAACAGCAGTCTTTTGCCCCCCTCATTATGTTCTTTGCACAAGATCAATTCAGTACTAGATGGGGAGAGAAGGGCAAAAGTGGGCTTAATTTTTATTTCTCAGATTTTGGGGGATGGGGGTGGGGAGGAGAAACAAATAACAGAGACTTGCTTGCCACGAGGGAAAATGTTAAAGGTCCTACATGCCACTCTCATCTACTGAGGCTCTGCCTTCTTTGAAATCTGAAGTGATGCAATGAGCTTTTATCTCTGGAATATACCAAATGCCTTCTCAAGCCCACTTCTACCCTGTCATAGAATTCTGAGATAATTTAAAGGGATCATCGAGTTTCTCTGTGTCACCCATCTCTCTAAAATAGCATGACAGCATGATGTCATACAATAAGATTACATCCAGGGAGGCCATATGATATGGTGGAATGCAGAGTTTGAATCTCTGATCCAATACTTACTAGCTGTGGGTACTCAGCTTAAGAAAGTTAACCTAAATCCAATTTTTATCATGCATAAAACAGAGGCAATAAATAACCTTTCTCAAACACTCCTGAAGGGGTTAGAAATAATACACAGAAAGCATCTGACACATAATAAGCTGTCAATAATTGTTAGCTATTATCATTTAGGAAAGAAATTTTGTTTTACAATCCAATCTTGAAGATTAGTTCTAAATGAAGAAAGTCAGATTCTTCCTGGATTACAAAGACAAAGACACTAGGACAATACATGTAAATGATTACTCAAAGGAAATATTAAATGAGGTTTACAAATTAGTAATGTTTGCTGGTCAAACAAATACTTCTCGAATTTAAATATCTAAATTAGAGTTAATTGAGTATAAGATAGGCTCAAGGATGTATTATAACAATACAACGCGGGGAATACAGCCAATATTTTGTATAACTGTAAATGGAAAGTAACCTTTAAAAATTATATAAAAATAAAAATTTTTTAAAAAGAAAAGCTGTTAACTGTTAGAGGCAAATTGACAATCATAAAAAGCACAGAGGATTTTTAGAGCAGAGAAATTATTCTGTATGATACTATAATGGTGGATATGATGGTGTCATTATACATGTGTCCAAACCCACAACATGTACACCACCAAGGGTGAACTAATGTAATCTGTGGATTCTGGATGATCATGATGTGTCAGTGCAGGTTCGTCAATTGTAGCAAATGTCCCCATCCAGCGGGGGATGCTGACAGGTGGGGAAGATCTTGGCTGTACATGTGGGAGGGCAGGGATTAAAGAGAAATCTCTGTATCTTCCCCTTGATTTTAATGTGAACCTAAAACTGCTCTAAAAAACAGTCTGGAAAAAAAATTGAGTACTAAAAGCTGTTACATGTTAGAGGCAAATATACAATAAATAAATAAATAAATAAATTACAGTTAAAAAAATACAAACATGGTTCATTAAATGGCCAACTTTGTAGGTGAAATTTTCGTAAAAGCTCCCACAGTTTTGGTGACTGAAGCTTTCTTATCTTCACATGAGTTTATCAAGGAAGTGCTTCATTACAATTAAATGTCTATATGTTTAACTTCTTAAGTGTGATTGACTGGTTATTTATAACCCATTGAAAAATGCAAAATTTCTTGCTAAAAAACATCTCTTTCTTCTTTTTTTAAATATTTTAAGTGTTGATTTTCACTTTTTTTTTTTTTTTTTTTTTTGGCTGCACCATGCGGCATGCAGGATCTTAGTTCCCTAACCAGGGATCAAACCCGTGCTCCCTACAGTGGAAGCATGGATTCTTAACCACTGGACCACCAGGGAAGTCCCAAAATCCATCTATTTTTAATAATTCATGGTTAAAGGCTCTCCTTTGCAATAAATCACTAAGCTGGGACAGTGGCTTCTGAAGATCTGCATACAAGATAATAATCATCATCATAATAATACCAACATCACAGTGCAATTCTGAAAAGCAGAGGAGATAACATAGATGAAAGGGCTTTACAAATGCTAAAGCCCTGTGTAAATGTTATGTTTTTGCAGCTGCGGCTGCCACAGCTGCTGGCTAAAAGTTCATCCCTGGTCATAAGGAGCATCCGTCCTCATTGGAGACACTGGGTGTGATTAAGCACCAAGGAGAAATACAAAGAGTTCTAGATTCAGAGGAGGACGAGAAGGCAGAGTGATCAAGGAGGTAACACCTTGAAGGAGACAGGAGACAGGTTCCGCCTCACCAATGGGCAAGAGCTGGATGGAGAAGAAGCTGACACATACCATGGGCAGGCGGTCTGAGAAGCAGCACGGAGTATTCAGAAACAGAGCGCCTTGAGGCACAGAGTCTGTGCAGGGGAGCCGAGTGTGAGATAAAGCTAGAAAGGATGGTGGGTGCAGATGGTGGAGAGTCGATTCCTAAGACGTCCAGAATTTTTTCAAGACAAACCAACCCTACATCTACTCTTATTATTCGCTGAGTATGTATATTACTTACATTCAATGTTATTATATATCAACCTCCAAAACTCATTAAAAAGGCCCATGGATTTGGCTGAGGGTTCTTACGCTTCTGCTCGTTCTGCGGCAGGCCAGAGAGAGAAAGGGAAGAGAGCCGCAGACCCTGGCAGCACGCCGGAGGGGAGACGGTTCAGCAGACAGGAAGAGAGGGCAAGAGAGGAGCCACGTAGGCTACAGGCCGGTTGGAGCAAGAACCAGGGAAAGGAAGGAAGACAAATGGCAAAACCGCCGATTTGCAGGGCCGTGAAACCTGAACTCTCCTGGATCCGCCTTCCTGGAGAGTCCTCTGGCTCCGGAACTTTGGGAAGGAAAACTGATACCCATAAATAAGTGGCTGTGTAACCACAGAGTGGGATAGATGCTTCATCTTGATTAAAGGCAAAGTGGTTTTTCTGACAAAGAAAAACTGTGGCTGGGTGATTCTGCAGAGAGGTTACCTGCACGGTTACACGTGGGAGTTTGAGAAAATCGCAAGATGCATGTTGCAAAAAGATACATGGAGGTTAGGAGCTGGGTGGGGAGAGGTAAACAAGATGGAGTGCTGTCAGCAAGGAGCAAGGAGGAGATTTCACATTTTATGTTCCCTCAAACAGACAGGAGGTCAGGCTGGAGCTGCTTTCCCTTGGGACTATGGTCTCAAAATAAATCAGATTGTTGGCTGGATCATCTTTACCCAACCACAGATATCCACTGTTTTCAGTAATGCCATGGTTAATGCTCATCTGGGTCCAACCCGGACCCTAAGACCCTCTAACAACTCGATTCTGTCCTCCACTTAACCACAGTCTCAAAGGATGGACCAGAACAACTAATAAGTTGAATTAATAAGTGAATGCAGATCTGTCAACAAAACAATAAAAATAAATCAGATTGCTTACTAAATGAAATCCAGTGTAACTGTCTCTATAAATGGAATAAAGATTTTTTAAGTACTCGTGAACCTTTTAAAACAGAAGTCAAATCTGCAAGCGTCCTAAAGCTACTCGACCAGGATAAAAGTTGAAGGAAAAATGTTTTCAAATCAAACCCAGCTCCATTCCAACCAAAGCTCCCTTCTCATTCACTTGATCAAGCTCCTTATTGGGGCTATGAAGCTTCCTCCTCAGGTCTAGGCTCTGCCAAGCCCAGGAGATGATTTCAGGAAGGTTTTATTGTAGTGATGCTTACAAGGATGCTGCTGCTATGTCCACTAGCAGCCTCTGTGGAGAAGTAGGTGCCACAAATCCAAGACCCTCTCCCAGGTCTCCCTGAAGGTTAATAAGAATGTGCTGCTGGGCTTCCCTGGTGGCGCAGTGGTTGAGAGTCCGCCTGCCGAGGCAGGGGACACGGGTTCGTGCCCCAGTCTGGGAGGATCCCACATGCCGCAGAGCGGCTGGGCTCGTGAGCCATGGCCACTGAACCTGCGCATCCGGAGCCTGTGCTCCGCAACGGGAGAGGCCACAACAGTGAGAGGCCCGCGTACCGCTAAAAAAAAAAAAAAAAAGAATGTGTCACTGAGGGACCTCACACCTCTGCTCATTCTACAGGAGGATTTGGAGGGAGAAGGGGAAGAGGCAGCAACAGGACAGGAGAGAGAGAGAGAGAGAGAGAGAGAGAGAGAGAGAGAGAGAGAGAGAGAGAGAATGAGAGAGGAGAGATCATGGCAGAATGTCTAGACACGGGGGCAGGTCAGGAGACAGAAGAAAGGTCAATGAGGACAGATGGAGGCTGCAGGCTTATTGGAACAGAATCCAGGAATGAGGCAGGAGGAAGAAGGAAAAGGAGGGCATGGTGATGGGACCAGGAGAGGAGCATAACTGAAGTAGAATGGAGCAACAAAGAAAGCAAACAACGTGCCCTGGAAAAAGAGAGTAAAAGGCAGATTAGTGAACAACCAAAGACCATCGTTTCTAACATCCTCAGACACGGGCGATGAGATGCAGATCAAGTGAAAATTTGGTTCATGACTGTTGCTCAGACAAGACCAGCAATGAGGGCTCTGACTCTGGGCCACTGGTTTTTGAAGGGTCCTAAAGATTCACCAGCCTCTGTCCGTGCTCTCATAGTCTGCCGTTTGTGCATCAGTGAAAATGCTCTTTCTACCTCCTAAACGGAGAATTTATATTCCTACGACATTTCAAGGTCCATTTATAAAACATCTCACTGAAGTTATCATGGTCATTACATGGAGGCATCATGGTATTTTATGTAAGGACATATTTTAAAGCTCGAGTAACACAACTCTCAGTGCAAACAGCAATTAGGCAACACCACAGTGTGATCAGCTACTAGAATTTTGGAGCAAGAATTGAAATTACTTAGTGAAATCTGGAAGCTGTTGGTTATAAATAATTGCTTTACACATAAATAATGTCATTTTTTTTTCAAATGAAAAAATATTAGTAAACCACTCATCTTAACTGAGCTGAAATAAATCTGAGGCTGGAATAGCAGTGTGTATGAATAACCATGGTGAGATCACCGAAACCCTGTTTAAAACTCAGTAACTTCCAGAGTTTTGTCAGTAGCTGTGCCCTCCCTCACAGCTAAATTGAAATACTTCTTATTTCTAACATACCTTTCAATTGACAGGTCGAACGAGCATTTTCCGATGTCTACTTCATTACACGTATTATTCGAGACACACCCACGTGCATGATCTCATCTAGTCTCACAACTGTACTGCAGTAGGTGTTATTATCCCAATTTTCCAGATGAGGGGACTGACGCTGGGGGTGGTTAAAGTCACACAGCTGGGAACTGGCAGAGCCAGGATGTGGACCCGGGGCTCCGACCCCAAGTCTGGCACCTCCTGTAAGATACCAGACTGCCTCCGTTCCTATGTCTGGTCAGAAAGGACTTGACTAGCACCCAGAAGGTGGGATGCCAGAATATAAATGTTATCTTCTTATTCATCTACAAACATGTCAAGTATTTCACAATAAAACATATGTATGGAGTAATGTAATGGACTGAATTATGTTCCTCTAAATTCATATGTTGAAGCCCTGACCCCCGCCCCCAGTACCCTCAGAATGGGATTGTATTTAGAGATGGGACCTTTAGGGACTTCCCTGGCAGCCCAGTGGTTAAGACTCCACGCTTCCACTGCAGGGGGTGCAGGTTGGATCCCTGGTTGGGGAACTAAGATCCCACATGCCGCGCAGTACAGCCAAAGAGTGAAAAAAAAAAAAAAAGAGAGATGGGACCTTTAAGAGGTGATTAAGTTTAAATGAGGCCATTAGGGTGGGCCCTAATGCAATCTGATTGGTGTTCTTATAAGAAGAGATTAGGACACACCAGGGGCACAGAGGGACGACCATGTAAAGATGGCAGTCACCTGCAAACCGTGGAGAGAGGCCTGAATACCCTCCCTGCCAGCACCTTGATCTTGGCTTCCAGACTCCAGAACTGTGAGAAAATAACTGTCTGTTGTTTAAGCCACACAGCCTGTGGCATTTTGTTATGGCAGCTGAAGCAGACTAATACAAGTTCCTATGATGTGCCACACACTGTGCTGAGTGCAAGAATGTTACAGTAAGTAAGACAGGGTCCCCATTCTCAAGAGCTTGCAGTCTTGTAGGGGCTTCTCAGAAGCAAGCAGGCAATTAGAATGAACACGCACGGTAAGTGCTACAAACGGGCAGGTGTTGAGTGCTGGGGAGCACGTGAGAAGCTCGTGTCATCTGATATATGGTATGTATATGGGAGAGGATGTCTGGCAAAACTTTAAAGAAGGTGATGTCTATGCTGAGATCTAAAAAGATTTCTCCCTTACACCTGGAAGAGCCTCCAATTTCCATTGACCAAATAGCTTTCTCTTCTTATTCCAATTCCCCCAAATTCAGAAAACATTCCTCTTATGCCAGTCAGCTACTGCTCTGCTAGCATTTTGTTTCTACTTCAAAAACTAAATATATATACGCTTTTTTAAATGCTTAGGTCTAGGAATTGGTTTCATGAAAGCATTTAGAAATGTAAACAAAATTTTAGATGAAAAGTTGTGTGCTGCACTAGTCTCTGATAACAAAGGTTGACACAACCTAAGAATGTAAGAATAGAATAGTTTAAAAAATTATGCTGAATTTATTCAGTGGAATATATGTGAACATTAAAATTGATTTTAAGAATATTTAATGGCATGGGAAAATGCTGTGATATAATATAAAGCCATTATAATTTTTGTTAATATAGATATGCAGTTTTAAAAGTTCAAAATATTAAGTGGTTATTTCAGGCTTATAGAATTGGACAGTTTCTATGTATTAGTTTTTAAAATAATTTCTATGTTTCCAAAGTTCTCTAGAATTATAAATATAATTACTATAATTATATATATATATAGACACACACACACACACACACACACACACACACACACACACACACACACACATTTATTTATTTTTTTTTGCTGTACGCGGGCCTCTCACCGTTGTGGCCTCTCCCGTGGCGGAGCACAGGCTCTGGACGCGCAGGCTCAGCGGCCATGGCTCACGGGCCCAGCCGCTCCGCGGCATGTGGGATCTTCCCGGACGGGGGCACGCACCCGTGTCCCCGGCATCGGTAAGCGGACTCTCAACCACTGCGCCACCAGGGAAGCCCCACACGCACACATATTTTTAATGAGAGAAAAGAAATGTTATTTTTCTAGAAGGCTTGGGAAATTATCTGATTCTTTCAACCATACTGTAGTTCTTCTAGTTTTTAGAACCAAACTACCTGCATTAGCTTTATCATACATCAATAAGCTGTTATCAGTTTAAAAAATTATACTTGTACTAAGAAAACCTAGATCTGAGTTTTAGTTCCACCTCTTACTAGCTGTATTTCTCAAGTGTAAGTTACTTAAATTCTGGGCCTCAATTTCTTCTTCTTTAAAGCAAACAATAATTGCGATGACCATCATAGGGCAGGTGGGAGGATCAAATCAGATGTCTGGGAGAGTGCACTGCAAACTATAAAGAGCTATAGTAAAATGAGGATGAGGATGGTTATTATTTTTATTGACTTATATGGTGCTCTTTTGAACAAGTCAATGTCAGTTGAAGATGAAAATAGGTTTTGAAAAACCTCTAATCATAACTGGTCATCAATATAAATATTTGTTCGTTCTGTGTCAGTGTGGCCCAGACCATGTTAGGTAGGCTCCTATGGGGCAGGGATCACATATATTCAAGATGATTTCTCATAGATTGTGAATGGAATGCCCAATGCCAAGTGCCTACCTCAGAAAATATCCTTCATAGACACACGACCAATGTGAGCTTTATACAGGCAGCTGATAAGTCATTGTAGGCCACCTCCTCAAAGCCACTGCCTGAGTGGCCAGGAGGCCAGGCTAACAGGAAATCCACGAGGGTGGCAGGTCAGAACATGGAAAAGTGGGAAAAATGCAGTCGACACTTACTAGGTAAAAGCCCCCTGGCAGTGATCCAGCCTCAAGTGACAGAAACACCTCTACCTTGACACTAAGTGTTATTTAAATAGATGTGAGAAAAGCTCTTTCAGATCCTGGGAGAAAGATACTGATCCGATCACATGCAGCATGTTATCAAGATTTTCCCACACCTGCCTAGACCCTCTCCGCAAGAAACAAAGGTTGAAGGTAAGGACACGCAGGTCCTCGGAAGTACCTGAGATGACTTCTGCCCCCCAGGGCAGTCGTTCAGACCAGGTAGGAAAGGACCTGAAATCATATTTTCCACAGCTGGGTCAGAAGAAAGAAGTCTAGAATTTTCTTTTTCTTCTTTTCTCCCCGCCCCACCCCACTATCTCTCTAACTCCCAAACTTGCCCCTCCTTCCTTTTCTTCCTATCCCCATCTCCTTCCTTCCTGGCTGTAAATGTTTGTCTCAACTCTGATAGTCCAAAATGTGGAGCAGCTGAATACTTTCAATAAAACGGCATTTCTCCAAAATTGTTCTATACCTTCAGCTTCTCGAGCTAAGACTATAACATCTTTTTCTTTCTGCTCTTCCATACTCTGTTTAGGAGAAGTGGGTATTTCATTTTTTTCTTGAGACTCTATCTACCTTGATCCACAGCAGTCTACCATCTCAAGTAAAGAGGAAAGAATCAGCGGGTCTTTCTATCTCTTCCTAAGGCAGCCTCATTGTGTCATTTGTAAAAGGAAGCATAGACCAGGACTGGCATGATATGCATACAAATACACCCAGGGTACTCATCACACTTAAGAGTAGAGGATAACATGGCAACAGGAACATCCAAACTTGCAGCTTTTCAGTCTATCATTCTTCTTGGTGTGGCCTTAACCTAAAAAGAATTTCTGGGGCCCTGGCAATCTATTTTCTAGGGCAACCTTTAAATTCCTTAGCTAATTCCAAGCAGCACAGCCACCTGAACTTCTCCACCACTGTCTTCCTCTCCTCCCACGTGGTGTCTTGCCCAGATCTGCATCTCTTTCACGACACCCTAGAGGTGTCTTCACAATAACCCAACCTGGAGGAGTCCAGGGGGCTGTTGGTCTGTGAGCACACACCCCCCTCTACTGGACAAAACACAAAGACATGTACATGGCTGGGAAGGGACCACAGAATTCCCCAACAGGAACATCTAATTCACTGTCCTCACTTTGTACAAGAGAAAGACATGCCATAAATCAACAGATTCACAGAAGGAATTGGAGGCAGAAGCTCTAGCTCTGTCTTTCATGGTAAGTGCCATCATTACTCTGTGTTCTTCAATAGCTTGACTCACAAGAAGAGAGGACTATATGACTGAGTTCATGGGGGGGTGGGTCTCTAGGTTCTGAGTTAAAACACTCTCCAAGGTGCAGCCATCGATGAGGAAGCAAGGTGTTGGTCGAAAGAGCCCTGGGCTGGGAGTCAGAGGACATGGTCTCTAGTCCCAGTTCTAGCACCGATGACCTCTGTGATTCTGGGCAAGACACATAAAAGTCTCTGGGCCTCCCTGTCCTCATGTGTGAAGTGAAAGAGTTAGAAGAGATGAGCCTCTAAGGGAGCTTCTCACAATATGAACCCATGAGGTCTATGACTGTACATGAGCAGATGAAAGAGGGCAAAAAGGAAAAGGAAAGGAAAGCACATTAACTGGAATGCTGGAGACCCCATCCCAATCCTGGCTCTGGAAGCAACTAGCTACTTGACCTTAGGAGAGTCACTTCATCTCTCTGGAACTCTGTCTTCTGCAAAGGGATGAAGCTAGATGATCTTGGGAAGAAGATTATAGCTTCTCAATCCCTAAGTTTCTACAATTATGAGTAATGATAACTATGGGCACCGATGCTGTCTTCAAAGGATCCTGAAGCCACAGGGGCATGTTTATACATCTTTGGGCAAAGTAGGGAGCCATTAACCTTCCTACTTGTTTTATAGTAAGTATAACTAAGAATAAATACATCAAACTACTTGCTTAAGAGTTCATAAGAGCTCAAGCAGATGTGCTTCCTTCCAACCTGTGTGACGGACAAGACATTAGTCCAAGGCACTACCATCAAACCACAAAGCTTATGTAAGCCATGCTACAAAACAGCCAGGAAGCCACTGCTTTCTGTGAATTAATAAGTAGACCTAACAAATTACTAAACTAGATCACTAATTCTACTCATTTTAAATGGGGTTGTAGGAATTGACACGAAGTTTAAAAGAAGAGTTGAAACCAAACAATGGCAATGTTTGTTGCCAATGTTGGGTGGCCTACGTATGGCTCTGGAAGCAGTGGGAAAGGGTGGCGCTGAGCTAACAGTTCCAGCCCACCTCACCCCAAACTAGATTTTTATTTAGATTATGCAATCAATAATCTAAATAAAAAGAGTGCTCTTGCCATGCAAAGGCAGTTTCAAAACAAGTTCTCTAGCTGCACCAGCATCCCACTTTATACCTGGCTCCTCTTATCCAGGCTTTCAGGATCCACTGCAGACATTAGGGGAAACAGCAGTGGATGGGGAGAGCTTCATGACCAACGGTTGGATTGTCAGCCACAAGGTCAAGTGGAAGGGCACTGAAAGGAAAAAAGAAAACTGTGACCCTGGAAGAATTGTTTAATAACCCCTCCGACATTCAGCTATCCTGTCTTTCCTTAAAAAAACTTAGAAAGTAAATACATTTGAGTCACAATGTTCTGCACTAAAATAAAGACAGCCTATGCATTTGAAATACCTTGTTTACTGAGTTTCTCCCTTCAAATTATCTTCTGATGCACCTCCCCTCCTCTATTTGATCCTCCGAGGAATTTTAAGTATTAAAATCCAAAGGATGTGCTGGTTGACCTGCACACACCAAGCCCAATAAGCACTTTAGATGTTAAAGAGACAACTGTTTGAGGACCTTATCCCAGAAGTTTTTCAACATAATTTTTATTTTAAAAGGCCAGTGACAAGTTTTGAGAATCTTCAGAATTGCAGTCCCTACCCTTAAGTCCTCTCTTGTAGGGCTGTGTCCTTGAAAATCAGAATATTGATTTTAAATTGTGGTACAAACTGAACACCAATGGGAAGATCTCACGAGAAGATAAGCAGAGCACAGAATAACCCAGTTAGAGAGGAGAATGTGTGCTCTGTCCGTCGGCCTTCCCTGGTGCTGCTTCTCGCTGGCATCAAGTAGGAAAGATTCCTTTCACACCTGACACAAGTATGCACTGTCCTCCTGAAATATGAGAATGCAATCCCCTGAGGAACAAGGAGGCCTCTTGGCAGTGGTGGGTGAAGCTCAGAAACCGAAAAACTTAGCTGGCAAGGCCTGCCGTAAGAAGTGACTCTCTGTGGAATGCCATTGCAATCGGCTAGTTTATCTTCCCAGGGTGATGCAATATTCTAAAATATATTACTTAAAACCGGATAGAATTATCATTGTGCATTACATACCAATACTAAGTTCCTCTTCTATGGACCATAAAACCACGGAACAGACTTAGGCACCACCTATTCCTGAACTGCCTTGTTTTTGCCCTTCACACATATGCCCTGCGAACATAGTATAGAACCTACCGATAACTTTATATTTTGGTCCTCATCTCTCTAGGTTGGATGTGAGCTCTATGAGGACAGGGATCAGCCTTTATTTTTGGTCTGTTTTGTCTATCGCTGTGTCCACTCTACCTAGAATGGTGATGAATCCATCATAGGTATTCAATCAATATTATTAAGTGAAGAAATGAGTTTTGTGTGCCTCACAGATATAAATACAAATAATCACAGTGACAGAGCTGTGTTCACTGTTACAGTTCAGAGAAGATGGGTCCATGGCCACAGGTGATTCAACATCAGTCTTGCACAATTTCAAATAGGAATTGAAGGTAAGTGCCTACTTCTCAGCCTCTGGGAATAGTTCTTAAACTGCTGCTACCTAATTGCATACCGTGATAGTTCAGGAAGGCCACGTCTAAGCAAGTGATTTCCTTGACGAACAATTTATAGTTATTTCCTTCTGAAAACAGAGCAAGGGTCATGTTAAGGGCTCCACAGTGTTTTGCATCCAAAATTGGGGAAGGTCAATACAACCCTATCAAAAGAATGCTTTCTCTCTAATTCTTAGCACCTATGTTGAATGCAGTTTATCTGCTATACTGAATGGGAGTCCGTTAAATCCTTCCTGGAAGAAGCTAGGAAACAGACAATTAAATAAGTAAATGATATAAAAAAATAGGTAGAAATATACCCACCCATCTCATGGGGGCTTTTACGAGGCTCTGACGATAACGCATGTGGATATTCTGTGTAAGCAATCCCATGTACCCGCAGACGTGACTTCAGTTGGTGATTCCTGTCCACGGTTTTCTTTAGCTGACACCACGCTCGCCTTGCCCGTACCCTGCTGCAGCGAGACCCTTCACTGTCGCCACCACCCTGCACCTAAGCCGCTCCCGCACATTTGCCTCTCCTGGTTGAGAGGCAGAGACAGGCAGGGTAGGAGTTTCGGAAGCATTCTGGAATTCTACCTTCTTTCCCTCTGCCCATTTTGGATGAGAGGGGTAGCTCTGTATTTCAAAGAAGAAAAAAGAAACCTACATGATTCTGAACTAATGTCGTTCCCAAGGAGCATGACGCTGGTCAGAAAAGTCCTCCATTCATGAGCCAGTGTTTACTGGTATTACCAAGGACATGTCCTGGTATCCACATTTCTTCCCAGGGAGGCTTCTGGTTTTTGGTCATAGTTCACTCAATAAATGAATGTTCCTACCGAAAGTGGACAATGTATGTCCTTCCCAGGTACCATGTGAGATGCTTGCACATTTCTTTATACTGAGGAATGGCTTCTCTATGGGATCACGGGTCTTAGGGAAACTAGGGGAGCCCCAGGTACTGCAGCCTCTTAAAGGGCCCCCACCACGGGGCCCACTCAACAGGTTACCCTACTGCTCTGATTCCAGTGTTTCAGTCCCTTCCCTGCCACCAATGACAGAAGGGCCAGGGATGAGGGAGGGCGATCAGGGACATTTGCAGCTGGTCAGACCTGGGCTTGAGTCTGGGCTCTGCCACTTCCTGGCTGGGTGCCTCTGCAATTGGCTTCCCTTCCCTGACTTTCTGTCCCTCATCTGTAAAATGCGGATAACAGCTATTGCAGAGACTGTGGTTTTAATTAAGTGTAATATTTATCAAGTATCCAATTCAGTGGCTGATGCATAAGTGTTCAACAAACAGCCGCTGTTGCAGTTACTGTTGTTTTTAGCCAGTGTCCATGTTCTCTTTGCTACGGCCCAGGAAGGGCCAAGATCACTAGAGGAAAATGAAAGGAATGAAGGAACATGAGAAGAGAAAATAAGCAAGTGCCAACACTCAGAAAAGGCCTCCAGGAATGGCTCAGGCGGTGGGAACACTATCATTGATCACCCGCACTGCAGAATTAGGTTTCTATCAGGCAATCAATCTAAAAAGGAGAAGATAGAGGATGCATCACCGCCTGCTGGCGGCTGGACTCTGCAGCTGTTGCTCTTTCCCCCCACAAGCTGCCTCCTGTTTCATTCTTCTTCACTCTTGCCAATGCAACGTGCAGCCTATGCACACATTATGCTCCTATATCCCCATCACTTCCTCCTTTGCCATCCTCTCCTCAAGACGAACACGTGTGCCCCCCGCCAAAGCCTTGCCCAGGGCCATACTGCCTTCCTCTTGTCTCGTCCCTCCATGTGAACACAGAGAGCTTGAAATAGCCTGGAAATTCTGCATTTTCATGGTTTACTAGCATGACTCCTCCTAGCAGTGAGGATACCATTGCTGTCTGTCAAACTGGATACACGGCTTTGATGATTCTAATCAACAAGAGTTCTTGAAGTATGAGATCTACGAATTAGGGCTCCCGAACCCACTCAGAATTTACCCCGCTATGTCTATGTCCCTCCCTGTATGAGGAGGTCATGGGCATAGCAGTGAGGGAGGCAAGAGAACGGGCTCAGGGGCAACACCAGGAGTGCAGGTCCCAAACTCTGCTGGGGGCCTTCGCCATCTCTCACCTAACCTGAAAGGCACCTCTCATCGCAAGTCCCCAGAGATCTTCTTCAGGAAATGTCACACTCTACTCTACTCTGTTGGAGGGTGAGGTGCTTGGGCTTCAGTCATCCCGGAGAATGTCGCAGTCCTCTGAGGTGGCAAATGGATGGAAGCCAGAGAAAAAGGGACGGAGCGGGGGCGGGGGGCAGGAAGAGAGAGCTCACCGTCAGAGCGCACTCCAGACTCGAGAAATGCTGCCGAGAGCCTGACCACTCACCTGAACGCTCAGACCATCAAGAAGAGCAGGGTTGGGCTTCCCTGGTGGCGCAGTGGTCGGGAGTCCGCCTGCCGATGCAGGGGACACGGGTTCGTGCCCCGGTCTGGGAAGATCCCACATGCCGCAGAGCGGCTGGGCCCGTGAGCCACGGCCGCTGAGCCTGCGCGTCCGGAGCCTGTGCTCCGCAACGGGAGAGGCCACAACAGTGAGAGGCCCGTGTACCGCAAAAAAAATGGATATTTTCTTACACCAGTGATTCTCATAGTTTTGCTGGTCCCCACCCCCCAGAGTTTCTTATTTAGTCGGTTGTGGGTGGGGCTGAGGATTTTCATTTCTAACGTATTCCTGGGTGATGCTGGTGACGCTAGTCCGAAGCCACGCCATGAGAACCACTGTCTTATATACTCACAATGCCATTATCATACCTAACAGGTTTAGCAGTACACCTCAGTATTATCAAATATCTATCTATATTCAGTTTTCCTGCTTGCCTCAGAAACGTCTTTTTACAGATGGCTTATTTCAATCATTTTTCAAAGTCCATACATTACATTTGGTTGCTATGTCTCTTAAGTTTCTTATATATATTTGCAGACCAATCAGTCTCCCCTCCCCTTCTTAACCTGTCTCTTTTGTTTACTGCCTTATAAACTTATCAAAGTTGCTAAGAGACTAGATCTTAATTGTTCTCACCACAAAAAAGAAACAATAATTATATGATGTGATAGAGGTGTTAGCTAATACGGTGCTGGTAATCATGCTGTAGTATATAAATGTATCAAATCAACATAATGTACACCTTAAACATACACAATTTTCTAGGTCAATTATATCTCAATAAAAAAAAAGAAAGAACCCAGTACAGTCCCACCTACATATGGACTTAGCTGTTTGCTTGCTCATGGTGTTGCTTCATTTATCCCTCTAGTTTCCATATGTCCTGTGAACTGGAAGGTAGCCCTGAATGTCTGATTACCTATAGATTCAGCTCTTTGGTAAGAACTCTCCATAGCCCCACAGACAGGGCTGTGTGTGGTAAAATCAAGGTTTAAATCTTAAACTCAGATCTGAAACATACATTTCTATATGTTTGGAACATACATTTTAAAAATCTCACCTTAACTATTTTTAAACCACTTTGAAATAATTCATAATGCTCTTTATGCTAAAGCAGATCTTCCTCCCTTGAAACTTTATGGATCCCTCTTTTTTCCAAAAGAAAGAAATAATTTCTCAGATTCCTCAGTAAGCCACACACCTGGGACCCAGTTCTTTTTTTTTTTTTTTTTTTTTTTTTTTTTTTTTTTTTTTTTTTTTTTTGGGACCCAGTTCTTGATCACACTGGTCAGTTTAAACATTCAATCCAACGATAATAAAACCCTACCTAAGTTAACATTTATTCCATGAAACACCTGCAATCTGATGAGGAAAATCATTTAGTTTCTAAACAACCAAGGATGCTATTTGTAGCTACTACTGTCTTGAAACCCACCTCTAAGCTACTCAGGTGCCACCAGAAGTGTCCTCTGGCACACACCAAACAGGAGAAGACTGCCTCTCAAACCAACAGGCGGCATACCGGTGAGCAGAGGAAAAAAGAAAACAGGCTGTTTGGGGATGAAATGGGATCTGATGGATAAAACTGACAAGAATGAGCCAGCAGTAGAATTCTTCTTGAGAATAAATTCCAATTCCTAACATCTAACAAGCATATATAGCATTCTAAGGCATTTAGGCAGATTAGACTTTTATCAAAATGGTTTATATTGACAAAATGACCTTCTCAGTCATGAAAGAACACTTACCTAATTGAGCAATTTTTTAAAAATTCAAAGGATAAATACAAAGAAGACATACTATACTGTCCTGGAGCTGTATCTTCACCTAATCCCATTGCTTTTCACACACAGGTGTGAGACGGTGGGAAAAGCACAGACTCCTAAGGGTTAAATGAAATTCCGTGTAATTAGCCTAGCACAGCTGGGGATGCTGTAATTAATGTTAATTCCTCATGTCTCATTCACTCTATTTTATGAACCTTATTGTTGGATTTTCTAGAATTCTATGCCTAGGGAAGGGAGTAAAGAAGAACTGGGTTCTGGCAGTCAATTGATTATTGAAGAATAGATTCTTCTCATCTCTTCCTTCTCCTGTTTAAATGGAGGAATAAGAAAGGTGAGAGGACGCATCAGTCAATGTAAATAGAGATACAATAAACTGTGTACACTGGAGGAAGTTTTGCAGTCATTTAAAAAAAAACTTTAAGTTATAATAATCAACTGTGACCAGTAGTGGGGCATTGATCAAAAACTTCATTTTAAATAAGAATTTTCATGGGCAGGAATGAAATGCTTCAGTAAGGCAAGGTCATATTTGTTGAACCAGTAAACAGTACTGCTGGAGAAAAAAATATTTTGCTATCAGCATTTTTTTAATATTCTTATATTCGTAAAAAAACTTTGGTATTGATGTAATGCACAACACACTTGGCTGGAAATAATCCTTATTAAAGCAGCATTCTGTAAGAGCTACCGTTTATGCTGGTTTCACTTGTCCTAGGCATCAAAATATTATTTACAATAATTAGGTAAGGTCTCTTAATCTGTTATAACATTGCCCAGGGCAGGGACTATTCTTTAAGCTATGAATTCAAAGTGACAATAAAATAATTAATTGACAATGAAGAACTATATCCAATTCAGTTGCATAAATACATGCAACACATTATAAATGATAAATGATACAGTGGGTTTTGATGGAAAGTTCTAAATCTTCTTTATAAAAAACTAATTGAAAACCCATTGCCAGTGTGTCTATGAGAACAGTCTCAGTTAAGGTCAAAGCTAGTGAAGAGTCTACTTTATCCATTGTTCAGGTACTGTGATCATCCCTTGCTGTGGTCCCATGCCAGCCTTTACTGGTTTTAGTTGCTCCTTTGTACGAGAAACATTATAAATATGGGCAGAAAATGATCAGTTTCTCCTTTTGAAATTGATTAAAGTTCCTGTTAAGTACCAAATCTTTACCATAATTTGGAAGGAGGTTTTCTCCCTCCCATATGCTCTATAAAATGCTCGCTCACTACCAAATTTATTCACTACTGGATTTATTCATGCTGGTTGGGTACTGGGAATGCAAACATGAAAAAGACAGAGCCTGTACTAAAGAGATTCGTAGTCTCCTGATTCCAGCTTCTAGAGAATCTGCCCATTTTGCTATGCTGTTTCTATAAAGAAGAGTACTGGGGAAAAAAAGGCAGAAGAATTTGTTGTGGAAATGAGAAACATACTCTCCTATCTTCACTGGCACATCAAATTATGACCAACTGTTTTGAATATACAATCAAAAAGTAAGTTTTTTAAAGCACATACTGCAGGACAGTAACAGCAAGGTACTTAAAGCTTCAATTAGATCAATAGGAAACGTAGATGTCAGCACCAAAAAGAAAAATTTTATTAGCTGTCACAGTTTCTTTTGGCATACCCCAGTGACATGGTGGCTTACAGTGTGCCTGACTGTGCCTGGCACCTTATTTATTCTTCATAAGAACCCTATGAGGTACATTTTGTTATTATTCACAATGCAGAGCAGAGCAAACTGAGACTAAGAGAGGTTGTATAACTTGCATTGGACCATAGCAGCAGAGTTCAGGCTCAAGCATAGATGTGACTACCCATGTTCTTCCACGATGCCTCCTTCAAACTGTGCATCCATTCAATCAAGTATCACATGGTTTGAACAACTATAATTTATTTAGTTTCTATAAATCATAGTCTTAGCAAGTATGTGAAGGAGAGAGAACACATATATGCAGATTAATGAATGAGATTCCCAGGAACCTTTCAGAAAGACAAGACAGCATTTTAGTCATAGATCACTTTTCAAAAAAAAAAATGAAGAAAACCTTCTTTGTTAAGCAATACTTCAAGCATCAGTTAACTTTGCAAGACAAGCAAAGTCTGGGTGAATTCTCAGGGAATCAAAATATTTAGAGGTAAAAGATCCTCAAAGATTTATTGTCCTCAGAGATTTGTTCTATGTTATTCATTTTTACCAATGAGCAAATGGAACTCCTGGGATACTACTAATTATATTTCAATTATCATATAAGATTATTACATGTAACAAATTCTTTATTATGTTACTTAATTAGCAAGTAAATTTTTAATTTATTTTTCAAACTTTTACCTCTTACTCCATATTGACCATAAGCCTAAATAATTATAGTGCTCTGGAATTAAGTTGCTTTATCCCTTTGAGTCTAGGTGCTAATGAAAGTTAATTATTGATGGAACAAAGGCCACCAGGCAATTGCTTATTGGGGAAATTTCAAGGGCTCCAAAGTAAATACCTAAGTAGGGATTGTAACAGAAATGCCCTGAAAATCCAAATAAGTTTCTTGTTACCTTCAAATTGGTGGTGGGGACAATATAGGGAGAGAAGAAAAGAACCAAAATCGAAGTTAGAAGATCTGGACTATTCT
This sequence comes from Hyperoodon ampullatus, assembly GCF_949752795.1. Taxonomy (NCBI): domain Eukaryota; kingdom Metazoa; phylum Chordata; class Mammalia; order Artiodactyla; family Ziphiidae; genus Hyperoodon; species Hyperoodon ampullatus. The sequence continues at coordinate 102,588,490 of NC_136916.1, forward strand.
ATCACTAAACAGTTACAACTCTTCAGATGGAACCTCACTTCCCTTACCTGTACCATGAAGGCACTAGGCCAAAGGATCCTTCCCAACTTTAATATTTTATAATCACTGTTTAGAGGTGACAAATACCAACTAAGTCATATACTCTCTTGTGGAGTTTGTAGAACTGCTCCTGGTTTTTAAAAATGAAAGAAGAAAATTTTCAAATGCCTTGAGGTCATATGATTCCAAAGACTTAGATTTCCTGAGGGAGATAATTTATTTTTTAAAATATGTCAACATATTTTATCTCTCTAGGCAAAGTATACTTCTTTCATTTTTTCAGGATTAAAAATAAATCCTGGGGCTTCCCTGGTGGCACAGTGGTCAAGAATCCACCTGCTAATGCAGGAGACACGGGTTTGAGCCCTGGTCCGGGAAGATCCCACATGCTGCGGAGCAACTAAGCCCATGTGCCACAACTACTGAGCCTGCACTCTAGAGCCCACGAGCCACAACTATTGAGCCCACGTGCCACAACTACTGAAGCCTGTGTGCCCTAGAGCCCATGCTCCGCAACAAGAGAAGCCACCGCAATGAGAGGCCTATGCACCGCAACGAAGAGTAGCTCCCACTCTCCACAGCTAGAGAAAGCCCGCACGCAGCAACAAAGACCCGACACAGCCAAAAATAAATTAATTAATTAATTTTAAAAATAAATAAATAAATAATTCCTGATAATACCACTAAAGCAGCAATATGCCAGGAAGAAAAGCAATAAGAAACAAAGGAAAATAACATTTAGTTCGTCCCTATGCAACTTTCTACCTATGGTAAAAAGAACCAGCTTATCTGCTATCCTCTTTTTTTTTTTTTTTTCGGTACGCGGGCCTCTCACCGTTGCGGCCTCTCCTGTTGTGGAGCACAGTCTCCGGACGCGCAGGCTCAGCGGCCATGGCTCACAGGCCCAGCCGCTCCGCGGCACGTGGGACCTTCCCGGACCGGGGCACGAACCCGTGTCCCCTGAATCGGCAAGCAGACTCTCAACCACTGCGCCACCAGGGAAGCCCTGCTATCCTCTTTAATTAAATTGAGGGTGAGGACCACATTTAACCATATGCTCCACTGCAGGTAATGAGAAATTAAAAACTCTTTTCAAAAGTAGAGTTTATCTGGAATGCATTTTAGTGGATACATCAAAAAGAAAGCAAAACAACCATTGCAGAGCATTTGACTTTTCAGCCCTCATTTTGAGGGGGTCTGATCTTCAGAAAAAGCCACTGGGGCAAGGAACTTGTTCATTTGTCTGTCTAATACATATTTACTAGTCAAGTGCCAGATACTACAATAAATGCCAGAGGCACGCAGAGAAACATCCTATGACTCCTGCCATCCAGGGGCTCATAATCTAGTTAGCGCCAGAGACTCACATGCAAATAAATAATTATGACAATGCTAAGTGTTCTGAAATGAAAGAAGCACAGAGTACTATATGGAATATATAAGAGGAAATGCTGAACTCTAATTAGGAAGGTTAGGAGAGCTTCTTGGAAAAGATGACATTTGTGCTAGGTCTTAATGGATGAGTAGGTAGTTTCTCACGGAAACAGCACGTGCAAAGGCATAGAAGCAAAGAAAGGAAGGGAGGAAGGAAAAGGGAAGGAAAAGTATCATAAAATAAATTTAAAATAGTTTTTTCCAATCGGACGTGTCTGAAATAGGATCTTACTTTCATTGTCATTTTCCTAATTGCTTCTGAGGCTAAGCATATTTTCACTCATTCATAAACTCACTCATCATTCAATTTTAAGTGAATTGACTATTTTCTTCTCCTGGGTAGTTTGCCTTTTATTTACTAATTTATATGAATTCTTTATCTAGTCTCTTTGTTAGCCATAAGTGCTGCAAATATCTTCTCCCAGCTTTCCTTATTACTCTTTAAAATTGGTATCATTTGTCATAGTCAAATGATTTTAAATTTCAGATTATTTTAATACAGACAAATTGACCAATAATCTTCCTTATGGTTTGTGCTTTTAAGCAACCCTTTCCTAATCCTTGCATATTTTCTACTAAAAGCTATCAAGTTTTGCTTTTCACATCTCAGTTCTAGATCCACCTGAAATAGATTTTGTGCATGGAGGTTTATTTTTTTCTTTCCATATGGCTAACCAATTGGCCCAGCATCGTTTATTGAATAATTTATCCTTTCGCAGTCTTTGTAACGTCAGCTGTTGCAGGCAGGAATCCCGGGGTAATGAACTGAGAGGAGATTTCCATGCAGAAGGTTTGGCGGAGGGTGCTCTTGGGCACACACCTATTAGAGAGTGAGGGATGCAGGGCTGGGCAGAAGGAGATGCAGCCACAACAGATGCCTAGGCTGATCACACATGGAGCACTGAAGCTGGGATGGCTCTTCAGAGATGTTTCCTGCCCAAGTTAAGGATTGGGCTTTGGATCCCTCACACACAGACTGGTCATTGGATAGGGCTGCCCCTGAGAAGTGGGTGGAATCTCTGGTGAGGCAGCTCCCTAAGGCAGAGGGCATGGCCTGGGGAGGGACTCAGCTGTCAGCCACCAGCCAGCAAGACAGCTAGGTAGCTGAGGGAACTAGGGCTTTGATCTTGACAGGGGGATCTGCGTGTCACACACAGCATTCACTACACGGCCTCTGTCAGGTACCCCCTTTCCAATTTACTGTCTCACTATTCTTTTGGATTCTTTTTCCTATGAAAAAATTTGCAGATAGGTCTCCATCCTGGTCGCCTGCATGTAATCCAATGTGTCAACAGCCCCCTTCAAATGCGTACCTCTAATTACACCAAAACCTCCAGATTTGTCAGACTGTATAGAGTACAGTAGCACATTTTCTCCCTTGATATGAATATCTATCGCTAATGTAGCCTGGCTTTTTATTTTAAACAGCCCCCTTACCCAACTGGCTCAAAATCAATATGTTGTCAGCTAAGGCTGAAGCCGAATTCGCCTATGTCCTTTACTTGTAAATGGATATTTTAAACTAAATGCAGGATGTTTCCAGTATCCTCTTGACTTGAATCTTGTTCCGTTTAGCATAGGAAGAATTTAGCACGCCTTGCTCTGTCACCGAACACCTCTCTCCACCTCAGTTTTTCTCCAAAGTTGATTAAGAATGCCAGCAAGACATTGAAGAGAAAAGATCTGGACAGGACAGGGGGCGGTGATGAGTCTGTGACATGCCAGTGCCAGTGATTCCCTTCTATATTTTGACACAGGTCCATTCATCAGCACTCTATGACTGGTCGCAGACCCAGCATGTTTCCCAGTCACTTGGGGCAGGAACATGCCGGTGATCCTTGACTCTGTTTTCTCCTTCAACTGCACATCCAACCAAATTTGTCTAGTTTTGAGTCCACAGTATTTTGGAATATACCCCTCGTTGCCATGAGCACCAAGACCATCACAGAGCTGTTTGATTCTTAGCTCTGTTTTCAGCTGATCACGTTCTCACCACTGCCAAACCTAGTTGCCTTGAAATACAAAGCTGAGAAAGTTATGACCTTTTACTGGTTCCCCACCTGGAAGAGATGACAGTAAATAGTGTCCCCGGGGGATGAGGAAATAAATGCAGCTTCTCAGGATGTCATCTGCAGAGAATGTCCATTTAACTTTGGGCCTCTTTGGCATAGAGACTATTAGTATGGCTAAAAATAACTGAAAAGTGATTTCTCTTTTCAAGGCTGCTATCTGTAATCATAAAAGGAATTCCTTATATTTGTAAAGCACTCTGATGTATGTTTTCTCATTTAATTCTCACAGCAACTCTGAAAGACTGATGTTATTAATCCATCGTTAAGTATGAGACTTGATGAGGTGGTATCTTACAGTCACATTGCTAGTAACTGACAGAGGCAGGATCTGAACTTGGGTTTCCTGATTTCAAGGCAGGGTCTTCTTCCCCCACCCAGCTCAACTGAACAGTTGTGTGAATGATGGTCTATTTAGCCTGAGAAGGAAAAAAGGTATCTAAAGGCAGGTGAGTTCTGAAAGGGCAGCCTCCAAATCTCTAAAAGAAAAATACTGCTCAAAGGACAGAAGGAAGTGATTTTCCTCCAGTAACACGGAGGCTAAGATTTAACAGCTTCTGCAGCAAAGAGGCAAATGATTTCCTGATTCAGGCTCTTTGTGAGATTAGTCATACATTATCGTATGATTTTCTAAGATATTTGCTCTTAAAGGAATTAGAAAGATGGCAACACAATAGTAGCGGTGCTCTTTAGAATAAAGCTGCAGATGCGTGATTGTAATATCTTAATTACTTAGTAGATGAAATCCTGTAACTCCACCAATATTTGCTGATAACATAAAACTGGTAACAAAAGCTATATACTGAAAGCCTAATGGATGCTCAAATACAATTTGGAGAAGTAGCATCTTAGACCACATGACAGCAGCTGGCACTTGGCAGGCATCAAGAGTTATTTGAAGACATCTGTATTGAGGCAAGAATGGCTCATATTATGATTAATAGAAAAAAAGTTGTAATCACAGCAACAAATGTCAGACAGGGAAATATTCAAGGATAGCATTCTATCTTCCTGCATGAAATCAATGTGCAAGAATTGGTTGGAAGAACGCTAATAAAAAAAATTAAGAAACTTTTCCATGTTTATAGATCCCTATATCTGATACATTCTATAATAATTATTCAAAATCATCATAGAAATGGCTAAGTGGGAATTCAATTATTTCTCAAGGATAACTCATCTATATCATTTCCCTCTAATAAGTATTTCCCTCTAAAAGATTCTGAATTCATCTAATGTAGCTAAACATCAGTATAACAATTTGTTTTTAATCTTGGTCATCACTAAAGTGGTTAAGCACAGACAGCTTGGCCTCCAACCTCGGAATTTCTGATTCAGCAGGTCTGGGGGATGGGGCCCAAGAAACAGCATTTTAACAAGTTTCCAGTTGTGGCTAATAATGCTGCTTGCTCAAGGACCACACTTTGATAACCACTGTTTCTACACCACACTGACTCTCCCATAAGTTCCTATCGTCACACCTAATTTTGCCATTGGTGAATTTCTTGTGTACAATAAACAAAAATTCATTCAAGAATTAGTTATTGAGCCAGCATTTATGTAATACGTGCTGTAAGTGATACCAGATGTGATGCCATATATTAGAGATACAAAGATGAATAAAGCTTAGTCTTTGCATCCGTGGAGTTTATATTCTAGAAAGACACATAAACGAATAATACGATATAATGTGATAAACATCATGTGTAAAGTTCTATGAGAGTAGAATGAAAGTATTCATTCTACAATGAGAGGAATCAGAAGGCTTTATAATGGAGATAACATTTAGGACTTTTTAAAAACTTTTTAGTTTCCAATAATTTTCGACTTATAGAAAAGTTAAAAAATAGAGTTCCCTATACTATTCATTCAGTTTCCCAGTATTATGCAAACATTGACGTTTTGCATAACCAAGGTTAGGATGAATTTTGAAGGATGCATGGGAACTTATCAGGGTATCCCATATATAGAAATAATATATGAATAAAACCATTGAGACAGGATATACTAAAAATGATATCTAAACATTTTTGGAGAATTATATGCTAGACACTCTGCCAAGCCCTTTAAATGTTTTATTTCACTTAATTCTTAACAACCCATATCTACTATGTGGATACTATTATCACTCCCTCTATAAATGAGGTAATTGAGGCCATTGCCAATCTTCTAGTAGGTAACAAAACTGGGATTTAACACTAAAATGTTGAACTTTAGCACACACACTCTTAAGCAATATACTATGATTATTATGATCTGGAAATGAAAACAGTCTATTATGGATTAGGTTCCATTAGGGAAAGTTATAGGGACAGGATTCTGATAGTGGAAGCAGAAGACAAGACCAGAAAGTGAATGGAAACTCCTAGATAATGGAAGGATACGGTGGTAGGCAGAATTCTACAATAGTCTTCTTGATTTCCATCTCCTGGAGGAACACGCCCAGAATAATCCCCTCTCCTTGAATGAGGGCAGAACCTATGAATATGATGGCATATCATCATGTCCATGACTCAGTTAAGTTATATGGCAAAGGCAAAGGAATTTGCTGACGTAATTAAGGTCCCTGGTGTTATCACACTGCCCACTGGTTCAGGGCCTCAAATTCTCATGCCATTACCTAGGCCTGCCCATTCCTTTCCTGGCCTTGACTTCTGCATCCACTCTTGGAACCCTGTTCCATAACTCATTCTTTAAGGTTCCTGCTCTGCTAGGTAATAACAGGAGCTTTATCGGTGAATTAATACGACTTGAGTTTTGTGCACAGATTTTGGAAATCAATCACCTGGCCTCAATTTATATGTGTATTATACACAACTATTCCAACAACAATGCTTTCACTATTTGAAGCTTGAAGGCAAACTTCAATGGTGGGCATCAGGCACCTAGCAGGTGAGCCTTTTCAGACCCCCTGAATCACAGCCTAGAAGAGTTAAATGTTACCTGCCCAGCCTTCTAGTTCACCAGTGTGTTGGGTCATAAAGTGTATCTTGGTGCAAGTGTGCTGGTCTTTGATCATGCACCATGAAACATGGTTAATCTGTGACCAGCAAAACACATGAAACAGTAAGCTGCCTCTGGCTTCCATTTCAAATTTGATCACTTGACCACCCCTGAGTGACTGGCTTTGAGAAAAGTTAAGCCTCATTTAAGGTTAAAAAAAAAAAAAAAAGGTCTGTTCTGGTAAAAATTGATAATGTTGTAAAGTTATTTCAATGAAAAGAACAGTCTACTTGTTCACAAAAACACTTGGCTTTGAGGACCCAGGTTTCATTTAATATCATTCCCATCCTCTGGGTACATTCAGATTCCTAAACCTATGCAGAGATTAATAGTTTTAAGGTTACTTTTTAAAAAAATAAAGTAACCTTAAATAAATAAAAATTTTCTACCCAAAACATGATAGTAATCACAAAATAGGGCATGAAACCAGTTTCATTCTGTTTAACTTGGGAAAAAATTGCTCCTGTTACCAGTTTGCAGACCAAGTTTTCTCATCTTTCATCCATCCATTTATTCACCCATTCAATAAAAACATTCACTGAATACATGCCATATGTCATTTACTAAACCTGATTCCAGGGACATAATGATGAATGTGACACCATTCCTGAATCTGAGAGGCCTTTTTCAAAAATAAAAATAAGGAAATGTCTATTTTAATTCTGACATGTTCTATCATCAGCAGAAACAGGTTCCAAATGCAGATGAGACACCAAGAGAATGGCAGGGACAAACCCACTCCACTCTGCTGTATGATGTGGCACACCAGCTTAAGGAATTTCCCACCATTCTGTCTAACTCGTCTTAGCGCAATTTGTCACTAACAGTCACTGCCTTGTCACTTGTACATTGAAGGCTGTTTTTAATTAAAGTCAACAACCATAAAAATCTACCTAAACCAATACATATTGACTACCTGGTGGCATGCTACTTAAGGAGCTGCAAATCTTCCAACCAGAATATAAGGCAGGAAAAATCTTGATGGGAACTCAAGATTGACAGGCAGAACAATGAAAGAATATTCTTTCTTTGAAATGAAAGAATATGGAAAATATGTACTAACATAATAAGATGCAAATAATCGAGGTTCAAGACCCAGCGTCTTGACAAAAATATGATATAGTAATCAGGAGAGAAATTGACAAAGCTTTGTAGAGAGAAGCTACGACTTCAGGTGGTTCAGAAATAATTTGTAGAAAGAAAGGGGACCTTTATTTTTCTTTTATTTTGCTATATCATTCTTTTTTTTTAAATTCACCAATTCTGATAAGTCTTTTTTTTTTTTAAGATTTTTGCTTTATTTATTTATTTTTTGGCTGTGTTGGGTCTTTGTTGCTACGCGCAAGCCTTCTCTAGTTGAGGTGAGCGGGGGCTACTCTTCGCTGTGGTGCATGGGTTTCTCATTGCGGTGGCTTCTCTTGTTGTGGAGCATGGGCTCTAGGCAAGTGGGCTTCAGTAGCTGTGGCACACAGGTTCAGTAGTTGTGGCCCACGGGCTCTAGAGTGCAGGCTCAGTAGTTGTTGCGCATGGGCTTAGTTGCTCCGCGGCATGTGGGATCTTCCCGGACCAGGGCTTGAACCCGTGTCCCCTGCACTGGCAGGCGGACTCTTCACCACTGTGCCACCAGGGAAGCCCACTATATCATTCTTTAATTTACAGTTTCATATTGGAATGACATTAGTATTAGAAATGAAATTCCAATTTCTTTTTAATTACTTTAATTAAAAAAAAAAAAACTCCCCTGATCCAAAAGCTATTGAGTGGACTAGTTTTAAGCTATATTCTGGAGAGTGCATCAGACATATCATGTATGATCACCATCTTCAACTTTTTTACAAATTAGGTGAAAAATCCAAAATTAACCTACATAAAACAATAAGAGACTGGAGGAGTGGCCAAGATGGCAGAGTTGGAAGACCCTGAGCTCACCTCCTCCCATGGGCACACCAAACTTATAACTATTTATTTACAGAGCAACTGTTGATGAGAAAGGCCAGAAGCCTACAACTAAAGATAAAAAGAAGGAACCACAATGAGATGGGCAGGAGGCGTGAAGATTTGGTATAGTTAAGACCTGTACCCCCCGGTGGGTGACACACAAATGGGAGGATAGTTACAACTGCAGAGGTTCTCTCCAAGGAATGAGGAGTCTGAGGCCCACATTGGGCTCCCCATCCTGAGAGTCCTGCACCAGGAAGATGAACCCCTAGAATATTTGGTTTGAAGGCCAGTGGGGCTTGCTTTGGGGAGAGACAGAGGGCTGTAAGAAATAGAGACTTCACTCTTAAAGGGCACACACAAAATCCACATGCTCTGGGACCCAGGGAAGAAGCAGTAATTTGAAAGGAGCCTGGGTCAGACCCACCTGCTGATCTTTGAGTCTCCTGGAGAGGCAGAAGGCACCTGGAGCTTACCCTGAGGACACAGACACTGGTGGCAGCCATTTGGGGGAGCCTGTTCTACCATGTGGACACTGGTGCTGACAAGTGCCATTGTGGAGTCCTCCCTCCTCTAGCTTGTTAGCTCTGAGACCTGACCCTGCCCACCAGCCTGTTGGCACCAACACTGGGGCATCTCAGGCCAAGCAACTAGCCAGGGAGAGACAGAGCCCCACCTACCAGCAGGCCTATTATCTTAAGACTCTCTGAGCCCACAGAAACCCCTGGATCCAGCCCTGTCCACCAGAGGACCCAGGACCTGACCCCACACACCAGTGTGCTGGCACCAGCCCTGGGATCCTCTGGACTCTGGTCCCACCCACCAGCAGGCCAGTGCAAGCCTTGGGACCCTCAGGGTCCCTGTTGCAGAGACCAGAGAACCCGATTCCACCCATCAGTGAGCAGGCACTAACTCTGGAACCTCCCCCAGCTCCACACACACACACCCTGGCCCCATACATCAGCAGGCTGACAGTAGATCCAGGAACACCAGCCCCACAACCACCTACCCCAGAACCTGATTCTGCCCACCAATGGGCCAGCACTAGCCCTGGGACCCCCCCAGGGCTCAGCAGTTAGCTGCCTCATGACCCAGCCCTGCCACCACCAGCAGCCTCCATACAAGGCAGGGCCTGGCAACCAACCAAACCAGGAGGCCAGAGAGGCCTACCAGATGACCCACAGTAGTCAGTCCACCACATCAGAAGGACCCGCATAGCCCACATAGGGGGCACCCCTGGATCTTATAGCTCTAGAGACCAGAGGGGAGTGTGCTGCTGGGCCCCATAGGACATCTACAAAAGATCACTTCTCCAAGGTCGGGAAACATAATCAACCTACCAAATACACAGAAATAAAAATAGCAAATCAGGCAAAATGAGGCAACAGAGGAATATGTTCCAAATAAAGGAGCAAGATAAAAACCTCAGAAGAACTAAGTGACGTGGAGATAGGCAATCTACCTGATAAAGAGTTGAAGACAGTGATTGTAAAGATGTTCAAAGAACTCTCGGAAGAAGACTGAATGAACAGAGCCAGAAGTTAGAAGTTTTCAACAAAGAATTAGGAAATACAAAGAAGAACTGAACAGAGACAAAGAATACAATCAATGAAATGAAAAATACACTAGGAGGAATCAACAGTAAATTAGATGATACAAAGGAATGGATCAGTGAGCTGGAAGACAGAGTAGTGGAAATCATTGAAGTTAAACAGAAAAAAGAATAAAAAGAAATGAGGACAGCTTAAGAGACCTCTGGGATAACATCAAGTGTACTAACACCACATTATAGGGTTCCCAGAGGGAGAAGACAGAGAGAAAGGGGTAGAGAACATACCTGAAGACATAGTAACTGAAAATTTCCCTAACCTGGGAAAGAAAGCAGACATCCAAGCTCAGGAAGCACAGAGTCCCAAGCAGGATCAACCCAAAAAGGACCACACCAAGACATATTCTAATTAAAATGGCAAAAATCAAAGAGAAAGAGAGAATATTAAAAGCAGCAAGGGAGGGGCTTCCCTGGTGGCGCAGTGGTTGAGAGTCCGCCTGCCGATGCAGGGGATGCGGGTTCGTGCCCCAGTCCGGGAAGATCCCACATGCCGTGGAGCGGCTGGGCCCGTGAGCCATGGCCGCTGAGCCTGCGCGTCCGGAGCCTGCGCTCCGCAGCGGGAAAGGCCACAACAGTGAGAGGCCCACGTACAGCAAAAAAAAAAAAAAAAAGGCAGCAAGGGAAAAGCAACAAGGGAACTCCCATAAGACTATCAGCTGACTTTTCAGCAGAAACTGCAGGCCAGAAGGGAGTGGCACAATATATTGAAAGTGATGAAAATGGAAAACCTACAACCAAGAATAATCTACCTGGCAAGGCTTTCATTCAGATTTGATGAAGAAAGCAAAAGCTTTACAGATAAGCAAAAGCTAAAAGAGTTCAGCATCACGAAACCAGCTTTACAAAAAGTGTTAAAGGAATTACTTTAAGTGAAAAAGAAAAGGCCACAACTAGAAACATGAAAAAAATCAAAGGAAAAATCTCACTGGTAAAGGCAAATATACAGTAAACATAGTAAATCAACCACCTACAAAGCTAGTAGGAAGGTCAAAAGACAAAAGTAATAAAATCGTGTATATCCACAATAAGTAGTTAAGGGATACACAAAACAATTAGATGTAAAATATATTGTCAGAAACAGTAAACGTGCTGTGAGGGAAGTAAAAATGCATCATATAGGTAGATAGATAGATAACATAGATCAACAGATAGCTATATATAAACCTCATGATAACCACACACCAAAAATCTGTAATAGACACACAAAAGAGAGAAAGGAATCCAACAAACAAAACAAAACAGAAACAGAGTTATAGATACAGAGAACAAACAAGTGGTTACCAAGGGGAGGGGGATGTGGGAGGAAATAAATAGGTGAGGGAGATTAGAGATACAAAATAATGAGCCCAGGGGTATGAAGTGTACAGTGTGGGGAATATAGTTAATAACTATGTAACATCTTTGCATGGTGACAGATCGTAACTCATGCTGATCAGTTTGAAGTGTATAGATATATTGAATTGCTATGCTGTGTAACAGGAAACAACATAGTGTTGTAGGTCAATTATACTTCAAAAATAAACTAACAAACAAACTCAGAGTAAGGGGCATGGAGGAATTGGATAAAGGCAGTCAAAAAGTCAAAACTTCCAGTTATAAGATAAATAAGTACTAGGGATATTATGTACAACACGATAAATATAATTAACACTGCTGTATGTTATATATGAAAATTGTTAAGAGAATAAATCCTGAGCTCTCGTCACAGGAAGAAAATTCTTTTTTCTATTTCTTTAACATTGCATAGATGTTCACTAAACTCACTGTGATAATTTCATGATTTATGTAAATCAAATCATTATGCTGCACACCTTAAACTTACACAGTGATGTATGTCAATTATATCTCAGTGAACCTGGAAGGAAAAAAAAAAACCAATAAGAGACTAATGTCACTTCAAAAATAGCAAGTGACTTAACAGAAGCAAATATAGAAGCTTTGAGAGCAAATCAAGAAATTCACAATAACCAGTTGTGGCCTATTATTTGTAGCATCATTTCATCACTGGAAAACACCAAAAAGAGTAGATTATTAAAATCCTTTCTGGGGACTTCCCTGGTGGTCCAGTGGTTAACAATCCACCTGCCAATGTAGGGGATGCAGGCTCGATCCCTGGTCGGGGAACTAAGATCCCACATGCTGCAGGGCAACTAAGCCCACGCGCTGCAACTAAGACCCGATGCAGCCAAAAATAAATAAATAAATATTAAAAAGAGAATCCTTTCTGACCCAATGAGCCAATAATGATCTGTAATTATAATAAAGCTAACATTTTCTAACGTGTTCGGAAGCATTTTTCGTTGACATTATTTTATTTGATACTCAAAACAACCCTGTGAATTTGATCCTCCTAGCAAATGCAGTCAGGGGAGTAATAACATGGTGCAAAATCAGAATTTCTCTGGCTCTACCAATTTGGGGGCTTCCCTCCCCCTACACACCAATTTCTCCAGATCATTCCAGGAAGCACGTGATCACATGGATCCAATCCTCTTCATCCCTCATCAACACTGCTGTCCTCACTTATCTGGCTGCTGAAGGTGTCTCTGGATGCTGCTAGAATTGTCAGCGGGTTGCTGCAGCTAAGGTACCAGGTGCGTTGCTTAGGCACTACTGACTACCTTCCCCACCTCCCCTCTCCTCTCTGGGATGAGGTCAAATCCGGTTCCCTCCACCGTGTGCCCTGTCGCATCCTGCCCCGGCAGCACCTGAAGCGGGACCCCTTCACCCACAAGTTTGTTACACTCTACTATGCAGACCCCGCCTTCACTCTCTTAAGGACATTTTAGTCAAATTACTCTTTAAATTTTCACACTGCTTTCCTACTGCTCTCCTCTCTTCCTACCATCCAGACACGAGTCAGCAGAAAATCAGGAGGACACAACTTAGGCCATTTTCAGTGTCCTCCCTCCCACCCCGACCCCAAAGGTCTGGTAACCTCTCCTGTGCCCCAAATCCTGCTTTCCTCTGGAGGGGCTCTGCCTGCTGACCATCCTCTGGGCACTCGAGCAAAAGACTCATGACAGGTCTAACCATTTAATTCACCGGATATGCCCAGACCTGTCTGAATCCTGGGGAGACCGTGCTGAGGCTCAAGCCTCACGTGGTGTTTATTCTCTCCTCAATTTCTCTGGGCTAAACTCGAAACCAACAGCTTTCATCAGCCATAGGATTATTTTGGGGTTCTCCCTCCAAATGCAAAACTCAACCTTAAAACTTTAACCTAGGTTTCAAACAAACAAAAAACCCATATCAGAATATTTTAGGAAAAATATGTGAAACCTGGATGATCCAACTTACTGCCTCAGAGTGAGTAAAACTGTGTCACACACTACATGAAAATCTGAACCTCAATGTCTGAAGCCCACCCTCACTTGCCTGGCATGAAGTCCAGTCTTTTCTCAGGCTCTTCCTCCCCAGTTATGCCTCCAGGGGTCCCTCAAGGTTTCTGCGCTCGAGAGCCTGCTGCTCTGGCTACCCTTCTGCTCTGTGCCTCTGTCACTCTGTGGCCACTGGGTTGCTAATGACTTGGGACCACGGAGGCTGGGGCTGTGCCCTGCTTCTGGCTAGCAAGAAAGTTTCTACTTCTCCTCAGACTCAAAGACATAGAGAACAGATTTGTGGTTGCCAAGGTGGACAGGGGGAGGGATGGATTGGGAGTCTGGGATTAGCAGATGCAATGTATTGTATATAGAATGGATAAACAACAAGGTCCTACTGTATTCAATATCCAGTGATAAACCATAATGGAAAGAATATGAAAAAGAATGTGTGTGTGTGTATATATATATACATATATATACATATATATATATATATATATAAAACTGAATCACTTTGCTGTACAGCAGAAATCAATACATTGTGAATCAACTGTACTTCAGTAGAATAAGAATATTTCTGTTACCCTTGAACAGCTCTTCCACACTGCAAAACTGTTGGGCATCTGATGACAAAGTTCTTCCTTCCCTTCATGCTAAAGCCCCTTCTCCTTAGAGCTTAAGGGCCCTCTCAGGAGGACGAGAAAATGTGCACAGACTTTTGGCCCAGGCTTGCTGTCTCGTGATACTTCTCCTTCCATTGTCCACTGTTCCTCCCTAAGGTTCAATAGCCTTCAAGGTCCCCACAAGTCCCTCTACATCCTATACATATCTGAATCCCAATTCTAGTTCAAGTTCTGTCCTGTAAGGCTCTGGGCCAGAAAGAAAGCATCTGGTTCAATGTAGTAGAACAATCCATGACTGGGAAAACCTGCTAGGTCCTTCTGTGAGAGGGAATGAACTCCAGAACTTGCTACGGCAGGAGGGTGAGATGCCAAGGCACACAGAGGAACTCTAGGGGGATGGTATGGCCTAATATCACAGCCCAGAGGCCACGAAAATATATTAAATATGGCTTTATGCCCATTTAAGAACTATCTAACAGAAGCTACTTTCTTGTAAGTGATCAGAAAGAGGATGAAGTAAGATAAGCAGTAACAGTCATTTACCTGATACCGTAAAAGCCAGCAAGAGGGAGACAGTGGCCCCAGGGTGGAGTTTGCTGTTTTCAAAATGCACCCTCTTCCAGGAAAGCCCAGGAGGAATGAAATAAAACACACAATCTCAATATTCAGTACTTTGCTCTATCAATTTGATAAAATGCTTCTAATCCAATTACAACTAAAAGTTTGAGTCTTTTTTTTATACCTCAACCAATGATGCTATGAGCCCGAATGGTTGAGTTATGTAAATAAAGTATGCGATAAATTTTTCTTCAAAATTTAATACGTATTTATAAAATGTTTTTCTCTTTTAAGATTTTTCAGTAGCTATAACTTTTAATCGCAGTGTTAATTCTGCCGTTTCTGTGTCTTTGGAATTACTTTAGATTGATGGATATGGCCTAGGGCCATAGACTGCCACCCGTGCTTTAAATCTTGTGCTCTGACTCCAAGAATAGAAAAGAAACAAGTAAAAACCATTTCCAAGAAGGTGCTATCCTCAAAGCACAATTGGACATTAATTTGGGAAAAAATTCACATATGTAGAACTGGCTTGGAGTTTCAAAACATCAGATTGTGGTCATGGTCCTGGCCTTTGAAACATATTCCCTTTCAAAAAACAAAATGTGAATGAGAGAAACACTCACCATTTATTTAGATGGAAACTGACCTCAAAATACAAATTGTTCATTAGTAGAAAATCTATTTCATATTTCATATGCTAATTAGTTATTCTTAATTTGAGATAATTGTGGAAGATATTTTAAAATTCTTTTTGTGCTTTTCACAAAAAGCAATCGAGTACAATGTGCTATCAATCACTGTTAAATATAAGAGCTTTGTTTTTAAAAACTAGATAATTTTTTCTGAATCCACAGGCTGAAAACTATCACAAGATCTCCCAATTATTTCTTTTACTTCCTCAAGTTTGTACTTTTAGCAATAAAAGAGACAGTCAACCAAATTAAATTTAGAGGTAGAACGGTCATACGACAAAGAAACGAAACACTGCAATAATCATTTATTATCAAGATAACCACTGTTCAGTATCAAAACACACCGCACATACACATTCTTTGTTACCCTGTCACTCTTTTAAAATACCACTCTTTCTACATTTCTTGTTCTTCGTGGCTCAGCCTATCTGTTCCTCTTATACCTCCAAATCTACTCTGACCCTTCTCCATCCTTCCCTGGGCCCTGGAAGGCTGAGCTTGGAGACATCTACCCACTCCCTTTTACTCTGCCTTTTGGCTGGTTCAGTTCGAGAAAGCTTCCAGGCAGAAGACCAAAGGAGAGTGAAGCCAGGGTATTTATTCCCACAGCTTCCTCTCTGATAAGGGCCTCTACCACAAGCCACCGTTCCTGCCCTGTGGTCCTCTCCTTTAAGCTCCCCTGTTTGGGTTCCACTGACCCCTGCTTCCCTTGCTCCTTCAGGCCTGGGTGCTTGTTCCCTGTCAGGACACTGTCTAACCCAGGAGCCTTTCTTTTCTTTTAATTTCTTTTATTTATTTTAACAACATTGTGTTAATTTCTGCTGTACAGCTAAGTGATTCAGTTATACATATGTATACATTCTTTTTCATATACATATATATATATGTTCTTTTCCATTATGGTTTATTACAAGATATTGAACACAGTCCCCTGTGCTATACAGTAGGATCTTGTTGTTTATCCATTCTCTATATAATAGTTTGCATCGGCTAATTCCAAACTCTCAGTCCATCCCTCTCCCACCCCACCCACCCCTTGGCAACCACAAGTCTGTTGTCTACATCTCTGAGTCTGTTTCTGCTTTGTAGATAAGTTCATTTGTGTCATATTTTAGATTCCAAACATAAGTGATATCATATGGTATTTGTCTTTCTCTTTCTGATTTACTTCATTTCATATGATAATCTCTAGGTCCATCTATGTTGCTGCAGATGGCATTATTTCATTCTTTTTTATGGCTGAGTAATATTCCATTGTATATATGTACCACAGCTTTTTTATCCATCTATCTGTCGATGGACATTTAGGTTGCTAGCCACGTCTTGACTATTGTAAATAGTGCTGCTATGAACATAGGGGTGCATGTATCTTTTCAAATTATAGTTTTGTCTGGATATATGCCCAGGAGTGGGATTGCTGGATCATATGGCAACTCTAGTTTTAGTTTTTTGAGGAATCTCCATACTGTTTTCCATAGTGGCTATACCAATTTACATTCCTACCAACAGTGTAGGAGGGTCAGAAGCCTTTCTTAACTGCCTTCTTCTCTTGGTCTCTGGATACTGCTCCCTCCTTATATAATCCTGCTTCCCTGACTTGTCCTTCTTGGGTGCTGCTTTTATAGCTCTCTAGCAACCTACATACCCCTTTGTAATAATGCTCTAGTCTCAATACTGAGCTTCTTGCTTCATTAAAGGACATGGGAAAGACACAGAAAACTGTGGTTCAGCTATAATCCTACACCCCCCAACACCCATACACACACACAACCCCTCTAGGTGGGGTATTTATTTTTTTCTTTAAAATGTAGTTCATTAACTCTTTAAAAATCACAAAACTGACACATTTACCACAACCAGTGAAACAATGTAAAAATATGTAAAGGAAAGAAGTTAATGCTCTTCCCGAGTGCTTTTGTTTTTTTGTTTGTTTGTATTGGGGGTTTTTGTTGTTTTTTTTTTTTGGATCCTTCCCCTTCACCTTATTCCCCACCTTCACCCTGTCTTGCCCTAGATAAAGAATGTGAACAGCCTGGCCTGTCTTTCTTTACACCTGCCTCCATGACATTCAAACTTTCAAACCCATACCAAACATATATACTCATATATAGAGAGGGGTGAAACTTGTCTTTACAAAAACAGAGCATATTCTACATTATTTTGTAACTTGCTAGATATCCAGTTCCATACTTTAAATAGCCTCATAATATTACGGAGACTAAATATACTCTAATTTATGTAGCCATTTCTCTACTGATTGACACTCCATTTTTTTTCCAGCTGCTTTGACCACTATACACAATGCTGCAGTAAACAACCTTATGCATATATTTTTACTAGTGCATCTATTTATGTGACCTAAATTCCTAAAATAAGGTTGCTAGGTCAAAGTTACATATAGTTTCAATGACAATCCCCTTACTTTCTCAAAAGTGTGCAGCAATGTATTTCCTGTCAATTTAAGTCCTATATATGTTTTATATGGATATACTATGGTATATGCAATTTTTTTTTCTTTTTTTTTGCGGTACACGGGCCTCTCACCGTTGTGGCCTCTCCCGTTGCGGAGCACAGGCTCCGGACGCGCAGGCTCAGCGGCCATGGCTCACGGGACCAGCCGCTCCGCGGCATGTGAGATCTTCCCAGATTGGGGCACGAACCCGTGTCCCCTGCATCGGCAGGCGGACTCTCAACCACTGCACCACCAGGGAAGCCTGGTATATTCAATTTTTAATCTTTTTTTCTTAACATGAATTACAGATAATTGTCTACACACTATATACTTTCTGTAGTAATCTTAAATGGCTGGGTATAGCCATTAAAGTTGTGGAGCTTCTTTAAAATTTGGGGGGGATTGTCTCAAACCTCAGTATTAATATAGGGAGAATTTCTATCTACTCCCCATAATACATGCCCAAAGACAAATCAAAGCTTTGACAGCAGCATTAGATATAATAAAATCTGTTACAAATATGCCTTTCAACCCTTAATCAGTTGACATTAACTACATCTTTTGATGGGCACAAGCACTGATAACATGATTCACAATATCAAGAGGAACTATGCCTGGGGCACATGCCTCCATCACCACCTCAGTGACTTCAAAGGGGAAAGATCATGAGATTGCTGAGGAGCACACTGAAGCACTGGGGATCTTCCTGAGTATGGTGAGCCCAGTTACATGTGATTCTTTTGGCATTAAAAGGGTCTATTTCAGGGCTTCCCTGGTGGCGCAGTGGTTGAGAGTCCACCTGCCGATGCAGGGGACACAGGTTCGTGCCCCAGTCCAGGAAGATCCCACATGCCGCGGAGCGGCTGGGCCCATGAGCCATGGCCGCTGAGCCTGCGCGTCCGGAGCCTGTGCTCCACAACGGGAGAGGCCACAACAGTGAGAGGCCCGCGTACCGCAAAAAAAAAAAAAAAAAAAAAAAAAAAAAAGGGTCTATTTCAGATCAAAGGTAAAAGAAGGCCAGAAAAACAGAAGGGAATCCCAGACCCAAGGACACTGCTATTCAGGTTAGCACAACTAGATTCCTTCAGGCTTGAGAAAATACCACATTCCACAAAGGCTTGGGAACATCCTACAGCTGTTTTCATAAAACCAAGGTGATGGTCAGGGTGGGGATGGGGAACTGGGGAGAGGAGGGCCATGAGAAGACAAATCTGGCCACCATTCATTGTTAGCATATTCTCTGTTTGATCACATCACCACCAGACAAGAAATTCCTGTGCATAGACCTTGGAAAGAAGAGTTAGGAAAATTACAAAGCCAACAGGAGGTAGACCAATAGCCTTCATGCTGTTTCCTGTGTGGATGGTAGTGTTGGCTTTCACTGCTTGGTCCTGTGAGCAGGAGAAGCGGATTTTACTCTTTGCTGGGAATTACTACTTGCCCATAACGCTAAAGAGTCTTCCAACTGGAAATGGATCTGATTATTTTTGCCAGACTTAATCTCTTACTTGGGCAGTTAATGAGTGCTTTCAATAATCTTAATCACCATCACTTCAATAAAATACCTAGACGTTATTTCCACAGGAAATAAATGTTCATAGACTGTAAACTCAACCTGGTTAATAGCTAACGTGGGAGAAAGGTGGGAATTGGACTCAGATAAAGGGCTACTGTTGGGTGATGGTAAATGAATGATCCACCCTTCGTCTGGGGATGCGGGATGTGGAGGGAGGAGAAATGAAGTGAAAGACAAAGGCAGCTGGAAGTAGCAAAATTCTCCCTGTGTGGACTCATCAGCTGCAGGAAGTCACTGAAGGATCCAGAATATGATGAGGACTCGTGGCCACAGAGAAGGGGGATTAAAGGAAAAGCAGGAGACAGGAACACAAGATACAGATCAAAGATACTATCTGGAGAACTCCCTCCCTTCATGCTTTTCAAAGAGGGATGATGATAAGAGATAACGTTTGAACATTCCTGGAGGAAGGTCCCAGCAAAAGAGAACTTATCCATGACGGAAAAAAAGGCTTCTCCCTGCTCCTATTTCCCCCTTTCCAATGCCTTCTTTTGTAACGTTAGAAGCACAGGCAGTCTCCCTATCAAGGAATCCATGTGATTCTAATGACTGACTGGCTCTTAAAATGCTACAAAGATCCCAATGGAAGGCTGGGGCCAAAGTAAAGGGAACGGTTCTGCGCAGTGGTGTGGAGAGGTCATGGGAAAAGGGTGACCATCTGTTGAACATGCCCCTCAGTGAGCTTAAGGTCAGTCATCAGAGAAACTGAATGTCCTCTGTGTGCCTACCTTGAGTCAGATACAATGGAGCTTTTATAATATTGTTTTTGGGTTTTTTTTTTAATAGAAAAAGGACAATAAAATAAAAAGATAATTCTAAATCGGGGCGGTGGGGGTGGGGAGAAAAGATTTACTGAAGCTCAATGTATTATTTAATGCACAGTTTCTGGAGGAGCGGCACACCAAGTCGTAGGATTTAGTGTGACTTCTAAAAAGAGCTTTCAGAATTGAGGCAGCTCTTGCATGCCCATCTCTCCAGAAGTCTCTATCTAATCGTTGCAGAGAGCTTCCTTTCGAAGTATTTTGAAGGCTTCAGCATTCACAGGGAGAAAGGATTTTCATCACTAGGATTCTATGACACATGATATAAAATCTACAATTCTATGACTTTCCTGATGAAGCAGTTTGGTTATATTAGGAAGTAGCAAGTCTCATCAAACTAAGAGCAATACTTACAAACACAAAATGAAGAGCATTTACCACATTTTTAAAAGAAACACACCCTGGATCAATGATATAGAGAAATTTATAAAATGGCAAGAGTTCAAAATAAACAGAAGCTTTTGAAATTCCTCTTTCCCAGACAGATATTTTTATCTTAAAAATTGCACATGATGTTTTCTCTAAACTTTAAGAGACTATATATCGTATTACGAGCCTAGACAAAGCATTGACCATATGCTGTGAAAGGACCACTGAAAAAGAACCTAATACCTACACAATGGCATACATGACCCTAAACATCTGGCCACGCTGGCCTGGAAAATGTAGTGAATACAGGAGTGGCACTTTTATACACCATCTTTTTTAGTCTTATTGATCCTAATTATAGAACCACCAAAATTATTTTCATATAAAATTTTAAATCACATGAAACATACGAGCCAAACTGGCTCTTTAGTACCTTTTGCATAAGACATGATGTTATACCAGTAACAGCAGAAACCCATACATAAAACATAACTTCAGAATAAACATTACTTCGTGTTTGTTTGGGAAATAAAAAACTGTTAAAGAAAGAAAATCTGAACCAAGTTTCTTCAAGTTAGAAGGAATTCATCGCTCTTCTAGTATTAAAAAAAAAAAGTTTTTGTCATAAAATAAGGGTGCTTATGAAAGTGATTACTAAAAAAACCCCCACAAAAACCCAAAACCTCTAACAACAGACAGATGAGCAAAGACACAGCATGCTTCTGCTCTTCTGCTTACAGGATCCCAACAAATCCAAGCCACCCCAGCAGCATGAACAGCAGAATTTAGGTCAAGGGGCCACTTAGCATCAAAGGCAGTGACAAGTTACTACTTCTCTCTGCCCAGTCCTGTTTCCTTTGAGAGTCCTGTATTAAGCAACCATGGAGGAAGCTTTAGAGCATTCCAAAACAAAAAATTTAAAAAGACATTTACAAAGTATTGCTTCTGGAAGCAAATACAGCCCTGACCCCATAAGTCAACACCATCCTCACCATCTCCACACTCTTGTATACGACTCCCAGCTGTCCTGTTACAAGGTGAATTAACTACCAGGCCGAGGAATTTTGATTCATCCTTAATTAGCCAGTGTCTGAATAGCACGAGCAGACTGACAGTTTGGGGTCGCCCAGGAACACATGTAAAGCATTTTAAACGGGGACTAACCTGGAGGTGACCGGTGCTGGGGCTGAGCTGCGGTCCTCCCAGGCCCCAAGCTCTTTTCCAAAGGTTCCCCAGGCACCAACCGAGGTTGGCCCGCTCTGAGGGAGGTCGCGTTGGCTCCTTTGGTCTCCGTGACCTTTGCAGAGAGTGGTGGCTCCAAGGTGTCAGCAGAGGGTGACCCAGAGAAAGCACGGCTCTTTCTACCAAGAGAGTCATCAAGAGCGGCTTCCCTCTCAGCAGGCAGTGAAGGGGGCCGGAGGATCCTGTGATGCTGCTGAGGGCTGGGGAGCCTTGGAGAGAGAGGCAAGGGAACAGGTGACATCCATTTGTGCGTGCTGGATGGAAAGGATGAATTATTAAGTACCGTGCCGAGAGCTGCCAGTGCTGGGGGCGGTGGCCTCTTCTCATCACCTCCAGGGTCCACACCGCGGGGCAGATCCAGAAACAAGGTTTTGTGGCCACTCAGAAGCACCCCAGCTCCCCTCTTGCTGCTGGTTTCTGGGAGGGTATGGGTGGCTGTCGTCCCGAAGGGAAATCCCAGCCGTTTCCCCTCGATGGCTTCATCTAATTTCTCGCTCTCTATCACCTTCAGGAGGACCTTGTTCACAGCCCCCTCAATGCTGGCTAGGGGACACTCCTCAGCTGATGGCTGCCATGACCTGTCCCCTCTCTGCTCCTTGCCCCAGCAGCTGGCACCCCAAGCCCCAGCCTCAGCTTCCGGGAGGGTGAGCAAGTCTGCACTGGGTATGAACTCAGTTTGGGCTGTTGGGCAAACGGCAACCCTTTCCTCACCCTCAGGATGCGTTTTAACTACTCGCTGCACCTGAGCAGACAGATCCTGGACTTTGGCCACCACTTTGGAAATAGGCTTCTTCCTGCAAGTCCGTTCAGCAGCCTTCTCTGTCCGGCCCCCCTCTGCCTCTGGATGTTTCTCGGGCTCCTTGTGACTTTCGGTTGAACCTGTTTGCAGGTGCGCCAGCCTGCGAGGGCCCCTCTTTGGCCCCCCGGCACCATCATCTCCTGGCTCTGTGGAACTGCATTCAGGGGGCAGCCCGCCTTTTCCATGCCCCGCAACCTCAGAAGCCTTCTTGGAGCTCCCCAAGGCAGAGTCAGCATCCAGTGTCCTGGGGGTCTCTGGGGTGAAGCTCCCTCTCCTCTGTAGGGAAGAGGTAAGTGCTCCATTCGGAAGCAAGCTGCCTCTCTCCTCTAGGAGCCAAAGATGAGGCCTTGTCTGAGAAAGAGGAAGGGCATTGCTGGAACAGATCTGGTCCTTCCCCATCAGAGGAGGCAATCCCTGGCCCCCATGCCCCTTTCGTCTTGTCCTCTTCTGCAGGGAGTTTTGAGAGAGCCCCTCAAAGCTCTCTCTCCTTCCACCAAACCTCCAGGCCTTTTTGTTCCCGTGGGAGCTCCTCTTATTGAGACAGCCCACGGCGGGCTCCCCCAGCCAGTGGCCAGCACTCTGGAAACAGTCGTCCTCGGAGGCCAGGCTCACAGAGAGCTCCGGCAGCTTCCCCTCCTGGTTCCCCATCGTAATGCCCAGGATGTGGTCTGAGCTCAGCATATTGGCCAGCAGTCTCTCCCTCTCGGCCGTGAGTTTGTACAGCTCAGTTAGAATGTCTTTCGTGGGAGTTGGCTTGAAAAATATGTCGCCTGGATGTTCGTTCGGCTGCCAGCTGAGGCTGTTGATGTCGGACCCCTCCCTGACGTGGTAGCAGTTATGAAACCCTTTACTGGATCTGTCTAGAGTTATGGTGCCCTTGTATGAAAATCCTCTGACTTCCCCCCTCGGAAGATAGAAGCTGATGTAGCAGAGTTCGGTAATGGGCTTACGCAATTGGAGGGTGCAGTGAGTGCCTTCCATTATGCCTACCTAATTATTCATGCCTCGGAGATGCTGGTCTGTGGTCAGGCTTCCCAGGCTCCGGTGGTGGGCCATGTGATGGTGGCTATGCAGGGAAAGCATCTGACAGTCATCTCCAGCAACGAGACGGCCTGTTAGAGGAACGGGGGAAGAAAGCAGCTAGTCTGACGGAGTGCATGAATCACACAGCAACATAAATCAAAGCATAACCTGGACTTATCCTTCCTCTCTGGCTGACCTCAAGCAACTCAAGGCATCAGCCAGGAGGCTGATTGCAACCTCCTCCCCACTCCCAGCTCACCCTTGACTAGCAAAGCTTTGACACAGCTGAGAATGGGAGAGTGCTCTAATTTTAGCCCCAAGACAAAAGTCCCTTCTCCCCACATGGGAACTTGATGTATACCCTAAGCAGGGTCTCTTGACTTCTCAAGGCTTCAGTTTAGGTTCTTCTATAAAACAGAGCTAACATACCTCCCAGAAATCCTGAGCAAAGGGGACTTTGAGATCCTTAGAAAACATTACTCTCCAAGAAGTACCTTCTAAGATTTGAGATTAATTATCTATTTAACTTAAAGCAGTGGGGGAGGGGGGGAAGATATTAGGTCACAAATTTTGAGTCTCTTCTGGACACAATTCATATATTTTGCCAAAAGAGTGAAAAGTGAAAATTTTAAATTCTGAAATTTAAAGAAGTAACCCAGAAGCCTTAATCAAGTTTTTTTGTTTGTTTTCCTACTTCTTGCCTATCTGAAGCCAAATGGAATGGCAGAGAAAAAGGAAAAAGCTGTAAGCCACTGCTGGTCCTGTATGGATTTCCAATGTCTTCACCATCAAAGTGGCTGAAGTGTCACATGGGCAGTGAAGGTGTCCGCTCCCTCGTATGATGTGAAGTATCCCAGGGGTGTCTCTGTGGCTAACATCCCTCCACACAATCATGAGCTTAGAATGCTATAATATGATACTTCATTTCTTAAATGAAGGCATTGCCCAGTCTTCAATATTTCCAAGCTTAAAAGAAAATTCCCTGGGAAGGGTAACACAATAACCATTTATTAACCATTGATTTCTCTAGTGATATCTCAGGTCTTTCCTAAATGGGTCTAAATAGTAAAAAGCTACATAAAAGAACATTTTGAGTGAAGGAAGAGAGAAAGGAGGAAGATTTTTTTTTTTTTTTGCGGTACGCGGGCCTCTCACTGCTGTGGCCTCTCCCGTTGCGGAGCACAGGCTCCGAACGCGCAGGCTCAGCAACCATGGCTCACGGGCCCAGCCGCTCCGCGGCATGTGGGATCTTCCCGGACCGGGGCACGCACCCGTGTCCCCTGCATCGGTAAGCGGACTCTCAACCACTGCACCACCAGGGAAGCCCAGAGGAAGCTTTTTAATAGAAACTTCTTAACAAAGACAGATGAAGATAAAAGTAATAGAAGGTAAAAAGAAAAACATGCAAAAATCCGGTCAACCCAGAAGTTCCAGGAGGGCTCAGGGTACTCACAGAAAGGGTTAGAAGGGCATGAAGAGAGGAAGCACAGAGGAGATGGGAGGCCAGCAGAGGCCCTGCCTCTTTCATAATTTTCTGTGGGATTGTTCTCATTCAACTAGCCTATCTCTAAAACTTTTCTAAAACGCTCATTCCTTGCCTTTCCTAAAGACACACATGTATATAGATACCTAATACTTATTGGTACAAACTCTCTGAATATATCCAAGAACTCACTTTGGAGGTGGTTTTTTATTGGGGGTGGTTTTATAACAACCAGTTATAAAAGCAATTGCACAGCTGCCAATATCCACTGTTCATGAAGCCAAGCATCACCAGTTCAATTTAGGGATTGTCAAAAAAGCTGAAGTGAAGCTGCAGAAGTGCTATTTTAAGTTGCAGAAAGATGGGAGAGGCCTAGTTTTGCCTTCAAGCATCACTCTCCTGTAGTTTTTCTTATCTTCTCAATTTCCCTGGATTAGGAGAAGTGCATGATGTGGGAGAAGGGGAAGAGTTAACGTTTTTTATAATCTGTCCAAAGTAGCAGCACGAAGTTGATGCCATGATTTCAGCTGAAAACATGATTGCTTATTCTAAAAGCTTATTCTCGGGCTTCCCTGGTGGCGCAGTGGTTGGGAGTCCGCCTGCCGATGCAGGGGACGTGGGTTCGTGCCCCGGTCTGGGAGGATCCCACGTTCCGCGGAGCGGCTGGGCCCATGAGCCATGGCCGCTGGGCCTGCGCGTCCGGAGCCTGTGCTCCGCAGCGGGAGAGGCCATAACAGTCAGAGGCCTGCGTACCGCAAAAAAAAAAAAAAAAAAAAACACTTATTCCCTAAGAGAGGGAATTTTTAATGTATTGAACATATACATGTGCACACTTTTATTTTGTTATCTCATTTAATAAACACATCTCCCTTTTACGATGAAGAGATCTAAATTCAGAAACATCAAGGATCTGGTCTAAGGTCATATGGCTCAGAAGAAGCAAGGATAAAAATCCAGGTCTGTCTCATTTCATGGCTTTGTACGTAAAGTGGCTCCTCATCTACTGCCTTCTACTGATGAACTAGTTTTCCAAGAAATCTGAATAGAAGAGTTCTTTTATTTTGCTAGCTTGGTGTTACACTGTTTCTTCAAATATGTCTCACATCTTGCTATTTTTACCACTCATTGGTTAGTTTCGGCACCTCTGATCAGACAAAATGCTTTTCTCTAAGGCTGTCCCTTAAACAACATAATCTAGGGTCAGGGAACCAGAAATTCATTACATCTGTACCTGTCAAGCAGAACTCAATGAAAATTCTAATACAGAAAATAAAGAGAAGGAGACTCATATGAAGGCTATACCTTTTGTGAAGATTATAGACATATAGTGCTCTGCTATAGGGTTAACTACTTTTTTCTCCTTGTCTTTATAAGTCTTGATTATATACATGGAGAAAATGTCATGGTTAGTATTAGGTATGTTAGTCATGGTTGGGAAACTAAAGTCAAAGTTTAGGAAATTATGAGATTGGATTTTACAGCAATAAAGCCACAATTCAAGGCATGAAACTACTATTAAGAAAAAACCACTTCACTGTATTGCGTCTTCCACACATAAACTTTAATACAAAATGCTCTTTCTGGTGCCATGTCTGGGACCAGGGAGGGGCAGAAGTGAGAGAGAGAGAAAAAAAAAGAAACAGGGGTTTGCTCCATGCTCTTAGGACTAAATTTTCTCTGATCAGGGCACTGGGGACCAGAAGTATGGTAAGAGACTGTACTGAACACAGGCTAAGGAGCTTGAACATCCCAGGAGCCATGGGGAATCACTGAAGAATCCTAGGCAAGGCATGCTGTTTATTTCGATTTGTATTATAGAAAGATCACTCCAGAAGCAATGTAGAGACTAGACCAATAGGGGATAAGACTAGGTTATAGGTCACTAAAAGACCCTTTCAGTATTTCAGAAAGAATTGTTAATAGTCAGAACCAGGGCATTGGTAATGTGGATGGAGAAGAGAAAATCAATTTAAGAAGATAGAATTGAGGGCTTCCCTGGTGGCGCAGTGGTTGGGAGTCTGCCTGCCGATGCAGGGTACTCAGGTTCGTGCCCCGGTCCGGGAGGATTCCGCATGCCGCGGAGCGGCTGGGCCCGTGGGCCGTGGCCGCTGAGCCTGCGCGTCCGGAGCCTGTGCTCCGCGGCGGGAGAGGCCGCGGTAGTGGGAGGCCTGCGTACCGCAAAAAAAAAAAAAAAAAAAAGAAGATAGAATTGATAGAACCTAGTGATTAACTGGATATGTGTAGTAGAAAAGAGTTTATTTCCATGATTTTAGATAGGTGATTGGGTAGAAATATGGTGCCATTCCCAAAGATAAGAAATGCAAGATGGCTTTGGGGGAAGATGATTAATTCAGTTTTGGAAATTTTGAATTTTAACATTCAAGCACATGTGCATGAAACTGCTAGATGCAACATGGTAGGGCTTAGGAAGGAGACATAGACTAGAGTTACAGATTTAGGAGTAACCATATAATATATAAGGAGTTCCAGTTCTAAGTAAGATAAAGTAAACACACTCCATCCTGTCTCAATCACTGAATACAGCTTAAACACCTGTACAGAATGCACGGAGCAGTTATTTGAGTACTCTGAAAAGTAAATAGTAGCAAGCCAATTGGAAAAGAGGACCAAACTTTGAAGTGTCACCCAACAGTAAAGCAGTTAAATTTGCCCATTTTCTCTCCAGTAGTCCCCTAGCCTGGACTCAAATCATCCTGAAAGATGGAAGTGAGTGTCAGCACAAACAGAGAAAGTTCTAGGGGAAACCTTCTAGTTCAGAATCAGAAGTAGAAAAGACATCTCCTGCCAGTGACAGCAGCAGAAGTAGGAGCCTGTTGGCAACTAAAACTCTAAGAGATGAGAATGTTCCTCTTTGATCAGAGGAACTGTAGTCCCAATACAGTGGGGCAAACCCTGTTCCTTTTTTCGTCTCTTTGTTCTGCCCCTCCTTAGCCCCGGATGTCAGCACAGTTGCAGGAAGTTTGAAGCAGAGGTGGATAAATGAAGTCTCAGATTTATGGCTAGAGGACTGAAGAGCCCCAGAGAGCCCCAAAATATGCAAAGCTTAGTAAGTGACCCAATCAGTTGTTTATAAACTCCTGAATTCACCCCCAAGCTGTGTATGTGTGGACCTGATCCAAAGCAGCATTCAAAAGACTTTGAAAAAA
Source organism: Hyperoodon ampullatus (assembly GCF_949752795.1). Taxonomy (NCBI): domain Eukaryota; kingdom Metazoa; phylum Chordata; class Mammalia; order Artiodactyla; family Ziphiidae; genus Hyperoodon; species Hyperoodon ampullatus. Next base: position 102,616,713 of record NC_136916.1, read on the forward strand.
AACTAACAGATGGACCTTAGGACTAAGAGATAGACCTCCTACAATGGCAACTAGGTGGCACATGAATGAGACAGCTCCAAAGAACCCAGCAAAAGCTTTGAAAATGGAACTGATATTAAAACCACAACAGGGCCTCCCTGGTGGCGCAGTGGTTGAGAGTCCGCCTGCCGATGCAGGGGATACGGGTTCGTGCCCCGGTCTGGGAGGATCCCATATGCCGCGGAGCGGCTGGGCCCGTGAGCCATGGCTGCTGAGCCTGCGCATCCGGAGCCTGTGCTCCGCAACGGGAGAGGCCACAACAGTGAGAGGCCCGCATACCACAAAAAAAAAAAAAAAAAAAAAAAAAAAAAAAAAAAAAAAAAACCACAACAAACAGAAGGCTCATCGGAACTTTCAGCCTGAACTAAACCAAGTTGGCTGCCTGAAAAAAGGGAAAATGAGAATTATCTGACGAAGACTTAGAGCAGCTGTAACAGAAGTGCTCCAGCAAGTAAGAGTTAACACTCTTGAAATGAGTGGAAAGAGAGAAATTCTCAGCAAAGAAACTGAAGACATAAAAGAGAATCAAATGGAAATTTTAGAACTTAAAAATACAGTAATGAAATGAAAAAACTTATTGGGTAGGCTCAATAGCAGAATGGAGATGTAGAGGAAAGAGTCAGTAAACCTGAAGATAGATCAATAGAAATTACCCAATCTGAACAACAGGGACAGAGAAGACTGAAAAAGTGAATAATCAGAGCCTCAAGGACCCATGCTACAAAAAAAATGACCACCATTTATCTCACCAGAGTCCTAGAAGGAGAAGAGAAAGAGCCTAGGACAGAAAATATATTTGAAAAAATATTGGTGAAACACATAAACCTACAGATTTAAGAAGCTCAGTGAGCCCCAAGCAGAATATACCCAAATCAGTTTATCCCCAGACCCAACATTCAAACTGCTGGAACCTAAAGACGAAGAAAAAAAATCTTGAAACAGCCAGAGAAAAATGATGCATTGCTTATAGAGAAATGACTTAAGTGACTGCAGATTTCTCATCAGAAACCATCAGGGCCAAAAGGAAGTGTAACATTTTTAAAGTGCTGAGGAAAAAAAGACCTGTCAACCCAGAATTTTATACCCAGAGAAAAATTCTTCAAGAATGAAGATGAAATAAAGATGAAGGAGAAGTAAGAGAATAAGTTGCCGACAGACCTGCTCTAAAAGAATTGCTAAAGGAAGCTCTTCAGACAGAAGAAAAATGTTACCAGAAAGAAACTTGTAACATCAAGAATGAAGAAAGAATAATAGAAATGGTAAACATCTGTGTAAATATAATATTGTTTTTCTCTTGAGTTCTTTAAAAGATGTTTGACAGTTGAAAGCAAAAAAATATGATATCATTCAGTGGGGTTGCAATGTATGTACATATAATATACAAGACAACTACAACATAAGAGAGTGGTTAACAGAACCTCCATGGTATGAAGTAAAAGAGTATTTTAATTCTAAGTACACTGTAAAGAGTTCAGCATGTATATTGTAATCCCTAGAGAAAACATTTTTAAAAATATACAAAGATATAATCAAAAATACAACTGGTATATTAAAACAGAATAATATTAAATAACTAAAAATGAGAAAAAAGAAATGAAAGAGAGGAACAAAAAAGGCAACAAACAAAAGTAAAAACAAATGGAAAAAATTGGTAAACCTAAATCTAAACATGTCAACAATTACATTAAATGTAGATGGTCTAAACACAACATTAAAAGACAGATTATCAGAATGCAAACAATACAGAGTTAAAGTCACTGAGTTGGGTGAAGTTACTCAAGAAGAGTATGCAGCCTGAGGAAATCAAAGGTTACAGAGTATAGTACTGGATATTCAAGGATATAGTACAGGTATTCAAGGAATAAATGGAGGAAAGAGAGACTTCAAAAGAAACTGAGAAAGAAAAAGGTAGTAAGATAATTCCCCATTTTTGTATCAAAATAAATTAAGGTTAAATAGTTTAATTTCTTATTATGTTTTTATTATAAGTCTGTAAACCCTAGATCTAAAATCTTTCAGTGTAGTCAAACTGAGGCCATGGTTCAGCAGTTCATGTTAGATTAAAAAATAGGTCTTCCATAATACTAGCAGGCCTTTCTTCCTCCCTCCCCTTAGAGTAACAGGAGTCACATACCCAGTTATATCCTTAAAGTCTTAGCTTCAGCTTTATCCATCAACCCTTCTTAAAGACCTGTTACATTTTCCTTCTATGATTTTCTTTGCTACATTTTCTTTGTCAGAGAAATACTGAAAAAATAGTGAAAGTCACAACCGTGGTATCATACCATGATGAAGACCATGTCAACTAGGGATCAAACCATAGGGTATAAAAGATGAAAAGTGTGACTTTGGGGTCATAGATATCAACATCGGCCGTGTGGTTTGTGGCAGGATACTTGGCAAAAATAAGTCCCCATTCTTAGAATCCTGAAAATTTTTTTTAAATGTCACAGAGGTTTCTCTGCTTCCAAGATGAACTATTCTACCAGATTCTGGGGGTCCAAATCCAGATGCAAATGTTCATGCCATGTGTTCATAATTTCTGAGTTTCCAATGATCATATAAACAAATAAAGAAGGTACTCCTAGTATCTCTTTCACTGGGCTTTATCATTTAACAAAAAATTTCAAGCAAAAACATTATCTGCAGTGGAAGGTAGGAATTGAGAATTGTAGTTTAATTATAAGGTAGTGTCAGTTGAAAAGAACAAGTTTCTCCTTTGAATGCACAAGAATACAGGTTTTGATACACGAGTGACACAAAGACAATCCAACTGGCTCGAATTTGGCAACCACAGTGCATCTTATAGGAAACTTATGGAAAAGAAAAGATAATTTCATGTTTTCTGGTCCTAGGATGGGTTTTAGAATCATTTGACCAACAAATTTAAGACAGATTACTGCAAAGAAATACAAACATTTTCAAACTTACTTCCCCATTCTCTTCCACAGTTTGAAATTATTTTTATCAAAATATCTCATTGTGTACATCCTCCACTATCATCAATGAATAATTATAGCACTGCCTCTGGAGCATGCAATAACTATCCATGGTTCTTCCCAAATCTCCCTCTCTCAACCAAAGACAGATTGTCAGAATTCAGCCATCAGTCTAGCATCCCCGCCAGTATCTGTATCTGGATAAACACACCTCATGTACTTTCGTCCTTCAAATTTCAGCTCCTTTGTGACATGAGAAATTTAATCTCTAAGTTTCCAATCCACTAATTCAAAATACTACTTGTTGATACCTACTAGATGGCCAAGGAACTATAAAACTCCTCCTCTTTGAAGAAGTCTGCCCTGAGCAATGAACTTCAACTTCAGCACTCCAGTGTGCTCCACATCAAAAGAAGGCTTCAGAGAAGGGCAAACACTTCTCTGTGACAATCCACTAGCAAGTCAGAGTGCAGTACAGTGCTGAATCATTGCACCTGTTTTCCATCTAAGAAACCAGAGGAAAAAGAATTGTAAGTCTTAGGAGGAAAAAAAAAAAAGCAAAATAACAAGGAAAGCACTATGGTGTGGGGTTAAATATAATTCTATGCTGAGTTCACAGGACTATTTCAAGCAGCACTGCCTCACTCTGCTTTGACTAAAATGCAGCAGCTCTGCAGGTGCCACATACTAAATTATACATCTTAATTTGCTCTACCAAGTGACCTTCTCTGGTTGTGCTCAGTGTCAAAGCACTTTGTTTCCTGGGAAGTCTTCAGGTCTTTCATTTCCTCTTGCAAACTCCAGACAGACATTCTCTCCAAGACAACACTGCTGGGGTGATTTCTTCTCCGACTCTTTTTCCAATAAGCAAGCACATGATTTTGCTCTATCCCAAATGGAAAGATCTGTTGTGCCTCACCATAATAGGAAATTATTGCCTTTAGCAGATGCTATTCAATACTCATAACATATTTCACCAATGCCTAAAATAAGATCCAAGAATTAGCTGCAGTCATTCTATCTGCTTACTACAGATTTCCTAATTGATTCTGGACCTAAAAGGCCAATGAAAAGCTTTTTTTGCTCAGCCATTGGCACGGCCATGCCCTGTGACTCCATCTGAGCCCAATACTGCTAAGATAGATTATCTATAACTTCCTTTTTTTTTTTTTTTTTTTTTGTGGTATGCAGGCCTCTCACTGCTGTGGCTCTCCCGTTGTGGAGCACAGGCTTTGGACGTGCAGGCTCAGTGGCCATGGCTCACGGGCCCAGCCACTCCGTGGCATGTGGGATCTTCCCGGACCGGGGCACGAACCCGTGTCCCCTGCATTGGCAGGCGGACTCTCAACCACTGCACCACCAGGGAAGCCCTATAACTTCCATTATTTAACGGGAAATTGTCCATTTGTCCATTCAGATTCACACTCTACCCTTCTGCACATCACTAAGCACTAGGAGACAGACTTTTTTGGACTCAGTCAAGATCAACAAGCTCCCCTGCAATCTGGCTTCTACTGGGTTTAGCCACTGGAAAACACTAGCAGCAGATCAGAAGGTAGAATGGGAAAAGGGTCAGGATATTTACTCCCTGGCCCCCTCCCTCCTCGGCTATGGTTTTGCCATAGGTGTGTCCTCTACTAATGAAGACCACAGCTCCTCTTGGGGAGCCCTCCTCCAGCTACAGTTACTTCTTCTGGGTACCAGTTACTGCTCCCTCCCATTGCTCATCCAGGCCTAGGTAGCTTTGAATTCTGCCTCTTACGTGTGATTTTGGACACATTAGTGTCAGCCTGTCTTCCTCCCACCCACCCTAGGATAGAGTGCAGTGTTACTGTTCTTCAGATAGAAGATATAAACACAAACGTAGGTCTGCAGTAGCTTTCTAGCTCTTCTCCCTCTGAAGGATTTTTTCTCCAAAGAATCTACACACTGCAGGAGTAGCAGTACAGAAGTAATAACTAAATTACTACAATACAAAGCAGAAAGAGACCCATTCAACAGACATCAAACAAAAAATCAGAAAACGTTAAAGAAAGGAGAGAGTACATCATATTTGTAGGATCAGGAAATCCTTCAGGAAAAGCATTTGAAATTGCCCCTCACTAAAGGGTAAGATTTCAACAGGTAGAGATTAAGAAAAGGGAATTCCAGGGCTTCCCTGGTGGCGCAGTGGTTGAGAGTCCGCCTGACGATGCAGGGGACACGGGTTCGTGCCCCGGTCCGGGAGGATCCCATGTGCCGTGGAGCAGCTGGGCCCGTGAGCCATGGCCGCTGAGCCTGCGTGTCTGGAACCTGTGCTCCGCAACGGGAGAAGCTGCAACAGTGAGAGGCCCGTGTACCACAAAAAAAAAAAAAGGGAATTCCAAGAGGAAGAGCATTATACAAGACTGCAAAATAAGATAAAGTGATGTCACGTTGTAAAAAAAATTTGAATCCAGGTTGGTGGGAAATTCATGCTTACTTCATAGAAAAAAAACCCATTGATGGGTTTTGATCAGGAAAGTAATATGTTCACAACTAAACTTAAGGAAGATGAATTTAGCAATAATATCAGAACAGAATGGAGTAGAAAGAGATCAGAAAGAGCATCAGTGAGGAACTCAGGAAAACAGCAAATTCTGCAAAGAGATTGAAAAAGAAACAAATTAGAAGGGGAGATTAGAGGAACAGTTTTAGATAGGAATTTTAGCAAAGTAATAGAACACTAAAATATATTGCAAAGAGCAAGAGAAAAGGCAGACAGTTAAGAGAAGGTAATGAGTAATAACCTGTACTGGTATCAAGGCTTTGACTTTGCTATTAATTTTGTCTTGTTTTTCAAGACAAAGGAAACCTAAGCATGTTTTTATGCTAAGAAGTAGTGAAGAGGGAGATATTGATGATACAAGTGAAAGATGGGATAAAATATGGGACAATAGATAAAGGAAGGCCCCAAAGGATGAAGACATGGGCTCAAGATCAAATGAGGAGGGTCAGCCTTGAAAAGGAGAGTTGTTGCATGGTCAAAGACTAGGGTTAGATAAAGAGAAGAAGACAATTATAAGCAGAAAGTAGTGAAATTGAGAGAGTTTACCACAATGATTTTTGTTTTCTTCATAAAGACTATTATTTTATGATTTTCTTTGTATTCCTACAATGTCACAAGAAGGAAGCAAAATACTGCAGAAGCAAAATTTCTGCCTTTAAAACTCTGATTTGACTATGAGTCAAAAGCACACCAAGCTGGGCCTTATTATAACATACTGGCGAATCACTAACATAATTAAATAGAGGCCAAAGATTGGTCAACAGAATTATTTTGGTCAATAAATTTCTAGCCAAAGTCACAGCTGGTTTTCAAAGAATAAGAAAAATGGCTCCTTTTTGCATTTGTTTCTTTTTTTGACCCCTAAACCAACCCACTCATATACCCAGATATAGTACAAGGTATGAGCATTGAAGATTCCCCCAAAGACTTCAGAGAATCCTTTCTTCACCTCTCCCTTACCTCTTCCAAACTTCACTACATAAAGATAAACAAATATCAGCTTACCACATGATCTCCATGAGAATATAACATATTGAGATCCTCAACGCATCTCTGGGCTCATATCACTATCTGGTTTATATAATAATCTATGGGAGATATAGGAGTATACAGAGAGAATAAACTCCTTCCTCATGATTATAAAAAAGAATCTGTACATATGAGATTCTTACTCATTGAATGCTTAAGCTTCAAAGGTCAGTGTTTGATTGCACAGCATCCCTCAAAAATGGGCTTGGTACATTCTTGGTAAGACAGATAGCTTCCTTTTCAAAAATTAGGAGTGTCTTTTTAAATATGTGAACCCAATTTGTGGAGTTTCCTTTTATGAGAACTTTAAATCAGGAACAATCATCGCATATGTTAAGTTGAATCTGCATTTCCAAATTAAGGACTCTGCTCTTTAACAATGACTTTCCAGTTATGCAGAATAAGGGATTTAAATAGGCTTTTACATTTTATAGAGGAGTAAGGACCCAGGCAGGGTGCTTTGAGGGCACTCTCTTGTTTAAAGATCCATCACAGAGCACAGCCCTCATGAAAGAAGGGAGGAGCATGATGACTGTCAGAGATGAAGCTACTCTGCTGTCTCTCCCTTTCTCCTATAGTCCCTCTGTTGGAAAAAAAAAAAAAAAACTTAACTGTCTCACATTATGCGTTCTAATTTTATAAAATGCCCCAAATACTTTCATACGTCACCATAATACGAGATTTGTATAAAACTTCCGCAAGAGAAGTCGTGTGGCTCCAACTTCCTTTTGAGACATACAAACACTCTCTAAGGCCGGTATGACAGATGTTGTCATTGTCACTTACATACAGAGAGGCTAAAGGAGACCAGAAAGTTCCAAGTGGCTTGCCCCTGGTCACACAGCTAGTGATCAACAGAAGTGGGACTCAAATCCAGGTTTCTGGATTCCTAGTTTGGTGCTCTTTCTACTACCCTACTACAGCTGAAAACCATTAAAAAAAAAAAAAAGACTAAAGAAACAAAATGCCATAAAAAATTTATTGTTGGATAGAATTTTAAATGCACTGTAGTACTACATAGAATTAAGCAAGTGGGCTCAAAGCCACTCTTTGGTAAGGGTTTCTCATGTAAATATGATCTTTAGAAGAATTCTATGTCTGATTAAATATTCAGAATCCTACAGAGGAGTATAATTTATAGGCAATGGTTTCATAAGATGCATCTGCTTCCTTTCTGTGTTGTTGCTTTCGTTGAGGAAGACATATTGGTATCAAAGTTTCACAAATCCTAATGCTTACCATGGGAATCAAGGAAGGCCCTTATTCATCTTAATCTAGTATCATTTCATAAAATCTGCCATATGAGTTAGTTATTTTGAGATGAGTTTTGCATCATACCAGTAATTCTCTATGTAGCAATGTTTAAACAAAAGGCTCTCCCAAGAAAGGGACAGGGTAACCCAGCACAGCATTCCAACCCAGTGTTTATGTCTGTTTCAGCAAAGACAGCTGGCATCATCACTGCTGTCTGGCAAGCTCATTTTCCTTAGTTGACTAATGAAGAGGCAGGAAGATAACACTTTGCGGACAAGCAGTAAAAATCCACAAAAATTAAAAATAGAGGTGTGGGGCTTCCCTGGTGGTGCAGTGGTTGAGAGTCCGCCTGCCGATGCAGGGGACACGGGTTCGTGCCCCGGTCCGGGAAGATCCCACATGCCGCAGAGCGGCTGGGCCATGGCCGCTGAGCCTGCGCGTCTGGAGTCTGTGCTCTGCAACGGGAGAGGCCACAACAGTGAGAGGCCCGCGTACGGCAAAAAAAAAAAAAAAAAAAAAAAATAGAGGTGTGGTAATAAGATAGGTAGATTCATACTCAGTCGAGAAGGAGGAAGAAAAGGAAGGGGAGGAGGAGGAAGATGAGATAAGCCAACATTTCATGAGTTCTAACCCAGTGCTAGGCCCTAGTTAAGTGCTTCTATGCCTCATTCATTTAATTCTCACAGATCTATGAGATCTACAGATCTATGAGAGTACTAACAATACTCCCTCTATACCCATGAGAACCACGTAAGCTTAAGGAACTTACCCAAAGTCTCAAGAATTGCAAATTGAATCCAAGCCTGAATGTCTTAAAGGTTTGCATGTAGAAGTTACAAAATACTGCATTTTCCAAAACTTCATGGAGAGATGATGAATCTGTTATGGGACACTCGCAGGAGACCTCTAACACCTCTACATAAGGATTACTTCTCTTCTCTTTGTTAAAAGATGGTTAAGAGATTACGGCGATCATGCAAGTTAACGCCATGCCCCTCAGCCAGAATGTTAATTATCCATCTGGCAGAAAGGAAAAAGAGCATGTAATGTTTGCAAAATTCCTACTGAGAATTCTTCTTTGTCCTAAAAGTATGCTAGTGTTCATGGTCTAATGCTTCTATTAGGGCCTAGAGAAAGACTTATCCCACAATGCCCCAGAGAAGGTGAGGAAGGTTAAAATTGGACATCACCATTAAATTTGCCTCAGGTGAAGTTAAGAGAATTGCGATTGAATGTCAGTAAGTTCTGACTGCAGGAGGTGTAATAAAAAATGTCAGAGCACCCCCAGACTTTGAAGCAGTCCCGCTTGTGATTAGGAGCTTAGCTGTGGGTATGGAAACTTGGAACTATGTCTGCTCAAACATTTAAACCAATCCCACCTTTGGCAGAAGGCTGGAAACTTCTAATGGGAATATTTAAACAATATCTAACTAGTCCCTATCTTCTGACTCCTGAATTTAAAAGAATTAAAGTGTCATCCCTAATTTCAACAGGTCCTAAGACAGAGATTTTCCACATCACAGCAGCTACAGTTGGACCCAAAGGTTTGGCAATGGGAAAAGTACCATCTTGGGCTCAAAACATATCTTCCTTTAATAAACTGTGTGGCTCTGAGAATTCCCCATTTGATTGCCACTCAGAATTTCACTACTTTATGCAAAAATCTCATGGCCACAGTTCCTACAGCTGGATGTCACACAGGGGTCTAACAGTTTTCACACCATTTGCATATAATTGTAAAAGCATTTCAGGATGATTCCACAAGTTCATTCTCAACAATCTGTCAACTGACCTCAATTGAAAGGCAGAAACATAAAAAGCATATTACTGTATCAGTAGTCAAAGACTGCACCTATCCAAATGGCAGGCTTAGAGAGAATAAAGGTGAAGATAAGTATATACTTATGAAACTGATGGAAAGCTGAAGTTTTGAGGTATAGATGGTTGCCCAAAATAACTTGTTACAGCAGTCTCATGCTGCTTCTAGAAATCTCCTGTGTTCCTGGAATTCAAGTAACATGCAAAAAAAAAAAAATCCTTTGAAAAACATAAAACAACTTAATAAGACCATTTCTGAATTTGAGATGGCTAAAACTTCAAGGCTGAACAAATAAATGTATGCCATAAAAAACAGAAATTGAATGTTGGGACAAATGGCTAGCGTTCTGATGGGAGTGTTTATGGTTTCATAGTCAAATCAGAGTTTTAAAGGCAGAAATGTTGCTTCTGCAGTGTAGACTAGCTTAGTGCTTTCCTTCTGACATTGTGACATTGTAGGAATACATAGAAAATCATAAAATTATAGTCTTCATGAAGAAAACAAGAAATCTCTCAATTTCACTGCTTTCTATCTAACAGAAAGAGTGATAGATCCCTCCGCCTTACCAGCACACAAGGAAACCCCTGGGAACTGAAGGACTCTGAGCACAGTTCTAATGTCAGAAAGAGTTTACATTGTCTGTGACAAGTTTCAAAAACAATTTGAAATAAAAGCAAATATATAATAAGCATGGCAAATAGGTCTGTGATGGTAATAAGAATGTAGAATTAGAAGGACACAAACGCCTGGAGTTCCATAATTTTTTTTTGTAGCCTTTTATAAAAAGTTGCAATTAGCCCAAATTTCTATCTCACAAATTGCAGAGTAAATCTGTGAATCAGATGAGGCCACCAGGGAGCACACTATTAAATACTCTTTTATCATCAGATTAAGTAAAAATGTTCTCTAAAGTGGGCATGTACTTGCATGATAAATCAGTTTTCCAGTTGGGGGAATTCTGTATGGATTAAGAAGATCAGCATTTACCAAGAAAATCCTTCTTGGGCTTCGCTGGTGGCGCAGTGGTTGAGAGTCCACCTGCCGATGCAGGGGACACGGGTTCGTGCCCCAGTCCAGGAAGATCCCACATGCCGCAGGGCGGCTGGGCCCGTGAGCCATGGCCACTGAGCCTGTGCGTCCGGAGCCCGTGCTCCACAGCGGGAGAGGCCACAACAGTGAGAGGCCCACGTACCGCAAAAAAAAAAAAAAAAAAAGAAAATCCTTCTTGGGCCTGACATCATCATGAGAAACATCCGCTGGCTGCATTGGGGGCCTATTTGAGACAAACGGATTTACAGCATTTGAGTTATTCTTCTAAAAAGTATGTTTTGGAACATGAAATATTTCAGTAAATACCAACATTTTATAATATAAATAACTTCTGGGCATGTAAATTTAATTCCACCAATGGGTCTTGGAATCTAATTATTAATGAAGGGAAAATGAACTATGGGGTTTTCTTAAATCTTGATGTTGGGAGACAGGATGCAACATTTCCCCATTCCTTTTCTTCAGTTGCAACTGCATTCCCAGACCCAAAATGTCACTCTTATAACCATAATTACAGTTAGTTCTTCTTCAATTCTAAGGTGTTTCAGTAAAATCTGTACAATGAACACATTCACAAATGCAGTTAGAAGGGTGGTCGTTTATACAATTGTGTGTTTATATCACTAGCTGTCATCATAATGCATGGATATGTATAGTGTGCAAAGCATAATGATTCAAATGGGAGACGCGTATGATGCATCTAAGGTGCTCACAGATTTTACAGTATCAGTGAAAATTTGACACCACTGCCAAGGTACAAAGAGGTGGAACGTATGGATTTATGACTAAATGATCAGTGCACATACTAACTCGAGGTTCCATGGTGAACTTAGTGCAGAGGCCACTGTATACTTAGTAGCCTGGAAGCAGGATGGCAAGATGAGGAAAGCACACTACATATCGTGGGAGTGTTATGAGGATTAGCATGCAGTGATGGGCCACAGCCAGTGTACAACAAAATGCAACTTGTCACCAAGCGATGGGAAGGAAAAGGGAAGGAGAGGAGACTGACTCTGGTTATGTGGTTTGACACTGAGTTAGAAAGTCTGCCTTGGTTATCTCATTTAACTCTAGCAATTACCTTCTGCCTCATAAGGTTGTTATTTTCATTTTATACATCATAATAAATGAAGTTCACAGAAGGACGTGGTAGAGTTGGGCTTCAATGCAAGGTCAGTGTAACCCCAAAGTCCACAGTCCTTTCAGTACAGAAAATTCGAGTAGGAGGGGCTTGAAGACTGGCTCTCAATACTCTAGCTTATTAGAAAGGATTTTAAACGTTGGGAAATGGAAAAGAGAAAGCAAATCATTTCAATAAAGCTGGAGGAAAATATAAAGGATGGAGAATGAAGGAATGTGACCTTGAGGAGGAAGAGAATAGGGTGGGCGCAGGGAGCCATATCACTGAAATAATGCAGTTAGTACAAGGATGACCTTCCCAGAGATTTTCCAGTAAAAGAGCAACACCACACATCCCACAGGAAAACGATGGAGCAGCTGAAAAACATCAGTCTAAAGCTGTCGTGTAGCAGAGTGACCAACCTGCGGCTGGCCTGGGATATCCAGTCCACCTTTTTGTGAAACTGACAGACCAGGAATCCCTCATGAGTTTATTATATGAGTGGATATACAGAAGAGGTTTGGGGGGTCAGAGGGACAAGAGGCATGAAGGGGACATATTTAGTTATAGGAATCTGGAGAGAGAAGGGAAATTGTAGGTAAGGGACAGGGGGAGAGGGAGAGAAAGATGAGGACAACAGACAGAAAGGGACAATATCTGACCCACAGAGGAAAGGAGGTAGGAAAATCCTTTGTGTTCATAAAAGACTTTGTAAGACTATGAAACCAAGCAGTGCTGCTTCAGGGCCCAGGTGAGAGAGCGTGGCCAGGGTTGGAAAAGGAGCCATTCTTTCCCATGCACCATCTCCTTCGGTGCCCTGAGAACTCCAGGCGGCCATCACAGAAGCCTGTTGTGCTCAGCAGGGTGTCTTTTTAACAGAGGGGACCAGCAGAAGAGGCCAGGACAAGGGGCAGCGAGGACAAGGCTGTGGGACAGTATGACTAGTCTGATGGCCGAGCACATATGAGGCTCCAGGAAATAACTGGGGATGTTTTAAGAGGTGGAAGAAGTCCTATGTAAACAGGAAAAACTAAGATTTACCATATTTAAGTGTTATTATTGTGGCCTCACTTCAACCCATAAACAAGTGATTGCTGGGTTATTAAGTCCACATAGGGTGAAGAAGAAGGAAATGATACAGAAAAGGATAAGGAAGAGAAGAAACTCAATGATAAATATGGCTCCCACCCAAAAGAAGGGAAAATCAAAGTCATCCAAATGGAGTGGGTTTCTTTGGAAGGCTTGCTATAATTGGACATTTTTAAGTGCATGTTGTTGACTATTTGATAGAGATTCTGAGGAAATTAAACCATTATAAATCCAGTACCACAGACCTATTAGTCTACCTTAATATCTACCCCTTCTCAGAGTTCAATCCATTACCTGGTCTTCTTGGTTTTACCTCCATGACGACTGGGTACTTGGATGAGTTGGACTTCAGAATACTCCCATCCTGAGCTAGTATTATTTTTTGTATATGTACCATAAGAATATTATGGTACATGTTCTTCTTGGAAAGGCAAAGAGATTTTGCTCTTTTAAGCTATATTCCATAATATTCCACATCATAAAATTTTCATTTCCAACAGAAATAGTAGATCCCAATAATCATTAAAATGTTCTTGGTTCAGTTCATTAGACCACTGAATTCCATAAAACCCAGAATTTGATCTACTGGTATTTGAGGGATCAATCTAGTATATCTAGATTCCTGTGAGGCATGAGATCAAATGAGCAAATATCATGTAGTTTTGCATGTTCCCAACTCTCATACTATATGAACGTTACCAATGGCAATATCCCTGTGTATGGCTAACTGACCCATATTTGGACTTACAGAATGGTTGGGCAATCAGAAACATTTCCACATTCCGCACTGTAGTGCTTCAAAAAGCAAACTGTAACGGTTCGACTGTGTCATGATTTCTGTTTCAAAATCTAGGAACGGACCCATGGGGCTAGATCAGGAGCCTGTGAAACTGAGCAGATCTTTCAGATGGAGAGAATTTTTCCTACCACATACTTGCTTTAATTAATAAAACTAGATTCCTTTCAGAGGAAAGAACTATTTTTTAAGAACTAGAGTCTCAATCATAGAGATTGTCTAGGTTATTTCTAGGGAGGGAATTGACATTATAGAAGAAAATTCCTCAATCTTCTAAGTGCTTTATATTTCCTTCTTTCATTACTTCTTTTCATAAGAAATTCAAGAAGGCAGGTAGCCCTTATTTTTCCATATCTTCTCCTCTTTCCTTTGTTTTTAAATGAAGAAATGAGTCCTCAAAAGCTAAGCTTAGAACACTTCACATCGTGCTTGCTGTGGCCTGGGAACTAGAAACCAGAAGATAAGTATGGCCCCAGTGAGGTCAAAATTTAGTTCACATCAAAGCAGAGAGGCCCTGGAAATACCTACCTGCCTACCCCAAACACATATACTCAGCCGTATTCTCCCATAGATGTCAAAAGCATCAAGAAATTCTTACCCGTATAGCATCCCCCTCAAATGAGAGGTCCTGCCCCAATTGGAATGTTTATTTATTATTGTCAGAGTTGAGCTGAGGCTACAGTGCCTTAAAATCCCACAGCACCTTATACTTTTTCAAAGAATCTCACATGCATAATCTTATTTAAATAAGCAACTTATCTGATCAGATGTGAGAGATAAGTGGGCTTCGCTGAGGGAGGTTTGAGAGAACTACCTGGCTGGAGGGTCCCCAAAACAAATGGCACATTTTCCATTTAAAAAATCATTCCTTGGAGGCCAACTATATGTCAGACATTTTCCTCTACACTATTCTGGATGGAGACTTTGTCTTTGGCACCTCTAACCAGCCTCCTTCTGCTTCCCTTCCCCTTGCTCGTAATATATTTTCTTTCTTGTCCCTAAGAAAAGTCACTTTCAAAATATGAACAGATACAAATCATTCAGCTTTTGACTACATGAGTTAGCCAACACAGTATTTTCATTTGCAGGCTTGCCCTGTCAAAGGTAATGACAGGCTGTAGAGCCAACTTAGGGAATTCAGCTTCACTTAAATAGAAGTGGTATTGATTCAGTCAGAGGTCTTCCCAGCACTGACAAAATCCTAATGCTTCTGCCTGCAGCTAAGACACAACTTAGGGGTACCAAGAGTGTTTGTAAGCTTTGGTTCTCAAGCAAAAGCTTTAGATACCTAAGGTAAATAGCTTTAGCTCTTTCAATAGCTAATTACTATTAAAAAGTTAATTAAATAGGTAATTACTTGTTCAGTGATCACTCACCATGTGCTGGGCACTCTTCTTAGGGCTTTATCTGTTTTAATACATTTATTTTCACACAGGCAAAAAAGTCTATGAGGTAGGTACTATTATTTATCCCTGTTCTTGTAATGAAGAAACTGAGGCACAGAGAAGGTAGGTAATTTTCTTAAGGTCTCACAGCTGGTAAGTGGCTGAGCTGGAATTTGAACCCAGATGGTTTGCCCCAGAGCCCTAGCTCTGAAAATCCCTTACAGGGCTGACCAGGGACACCAAGCCTCATTCAGAAGACCACTCATTCACTAATTCCTCTTCTTTTAGTCATAGAATATGGAGCACTCACCCCATGGTACAACGGGTCCAGGACTGATCAATCTTCATGTGAGAGAGTTTCCGCCCGGGCAGCGCAGACCGAAGAAAAAACAATGAATCCACAGTCAGAAGGTTTGGGCTCAAATCCAGCTTTGCCAGTTGCTAACAGAATGATCTTCTGTAAGTCACTTAAACCTCTCTTCACCTCAGGGTCTTCATCTGTAAAATAGCTTTTTATTCTCCCTATTTTCAGTGCAATTTCATAATCCCCCTGCAGAGAAATGGAGCCCACTCTCCAAATTACTTTTCTAGGTAGAATAAACTCAGGGCACATGTGGAATCAGAACCTAGACATCTAGAGACAAAAGATACCACAGGACGGTAAGGAGTGGAAGTAAGCAAAGGAAATAGCGTAAGAAATTTACAAGTAGGGGGGAAAACCATACTTTTGTCAGTCATGCAAGAACCAGAAGGAAAGCAAGGGAAGGGTGGGAAACAAGTAGGACTGAATGTAAAATTAACATGGGTGAAAAATAGAGGAATTAATCAAGGCTTATTATTTCCACCTCTATTATAAAAGAAAATTCATTATTAGCTTGAGTGAGACCCAGGACACAGTGATATCTCCACCCAGAGCTTATAAAGCCTTTTCTCCTTTGGTCCAAACCCTTTATTCGGCATTTAACATGTACCAGCTGAAGAGGTGCTTTTTTTTTTTTTTTTTTTTTTTTTTTGCAGTACACGGGCCTCTCACTGTTGTGGTCTCTCCCGTTGCTGAGCACAGGCTCCAGACGCGCAGGCTCAGCGGCCATGGCTCACGGGCCCAGCCGCTCCGCGGCATGTGGGATCTTCCCGGACCGGGGCACGAACCCGTGTCCCCCGCATTGGCAGGCAGACTCTCAACCACTGCGCCACCAGGGAAGCCCTGAAGAGGTGCTTTAATTGCTCTCTCCTGGCCCATGCACAAAGGCAAAACTCTTCAACTTGAGGCCCTTCTCGGGCTCTTACCAGACTACGATGTATCCATGTCCTGCAGTGGGGCTCAAATCTGTTTGGCTTTCTCTGTTAGAATGTTTGGCTTAATCACAATGGTGCCCATGAACTCAGACTTCAGATGTCCTTAGGTTCCTCGCCTCACAGCTCTAAGTTTCAAGGCATCCCTCCCTTAGCACAGCTTTAGGACCGATACTGCCTTGCTTCAAATCCCAGCTCTTCCACTCAGCATGGTAACCTTAGCTATGTACTATGTGTTTCAATTTCTCATCCCTAAAGTACAGGTAATAATGACACCTGGTAGACCCACTGGCATTGAGAACCTAGTGTCTGATACTTGGTAGGCACTATAAAAGTAATTGCTATTATTATTTTGTGATTCAGACCCACGTTACCCAGGAATAGACTCCCAACGCACCCTGTCTCTAATGGCCAATTAACCTTCTGTGACTTATTTTTCCTGTTTGATCAAAAGCTCTCTAAGGGAAGGGACTGTCATCATCACCATCTTTGTATTTCTTACAGCACATGCCTTAAAGATGGCAGATATTCAGTAAATAGTGGACTAAAGTATCATTATCTGAAGACATAGGTCCAACCTGTGTCTCTGCCTGGAAATTCAAGCACATTATTATTTGTAGCCAGATAATGATCAATGATGGCTTGAGCTTTGCTTTCCAAAAACACGATTAAAGTGGACAAAAAAATCATTATCAGGAACAAAACTGGCTTTCCATCATTAAAATGTGTATCAAGCAGAGAAAAATATGAAAAATACAAAAAGTCAGATTAGAGAGTAAAAGACTAGATTAATACCAAAATTTCCATTAAAGATCAAAGTGACAGTTGGAAATATAAAAAGTGAAGAAAAGAGATTTTTTTTTTGATGCTCCAAGATTTTAAACAAGGGGGGAAATGAATTTATGAAACCTTGACTAGTACCTGAGAGAAGAATGAAAGGTATGATTTCAGGATTCCACCATAAACCATATGTGTGTGTGTGCATGTGTGTGTGTGTGTGTGCATATATATATATATTTTGTTGTTCCCTTTGCCTGAAATTTTCCAGAATCTTTATGACTCAGTCTCTGGCTGCCTCCGGGTATCTGCTCAAATGACAACTCATGAAAAGGCTTCCTAGGTGACTCGACACGAAAAAGTGCCCACGGCCAATGTCACTCTCCAGCCCTCACCCAGATACGTCTCTCCCATGGAACTTACCATCTGCCACATTACACATCCATCAATTACTCAGTCTCTCCCCACATACTGTAGAACAAAACCACCATGAAAGAGGAGTTTGCTCCCGGCTATGTCCTAGCCTTGGGCGGTTAACTAGAAAATCATGGGTATTCAATAAAGGTCTGTCCAATGAGTGATCCATTTATTAATACAAATATTAATAACTACATATATAGAGTGTTTAAGAACAGTGCCTGGCACATAGTGGGCCCAGTTAGCTATTTATAGTGGGAGTAGCAGTAGCAACATTCCTCCCTCAATTCTTTTGGATGGTTTAGTAGCAAACATCTTCTGCCTCCAGGGGCTAGAAGAAAGTGGGAAGGGTGAGATAAGGGGGTGGGGGGAGCAGCTCTGAAATCTAAGCATGGAGCTCTTTACTTTCTTTAGGGGGCAACTGGGGACCACGAAAGTGCTCTGCAGTACAGCATGGTCAGAGAGCAAGCTTTAGTGGGGTTGGGGGGCTAACAGCATGCGTGGGAAAGCAAGGCTAGAACCAGGAAACTGCGGGTGAAGAGACGGTGTAGAAGCCCAGGGAAAGGGTACAGCTTGACAGTGAGCAGAGGTTCCAGGTGTGGCAGTGACTTAGCCCCACTTCTTACCTAGATTGACCTTCTCTTGGGCAGGCTCCAGGCTTTGAGATGTCAAAAACGTGATGCCACTCAGCCTGTATAGGAAAAATAATCGAGGCTTACCTAAAGCAATTTGCACATTAGGGAAGTGTGTGTGTGTGTGTGTGTGTGTGTGTGTGTGTGTGTGTGTGTGTATTGCTGTGTTGCCCGTATATTTGGGGAGGCCAATTCTAAGGGGCTTTCAGAAATAGGGATTCATGGTGCTGACCTTTTCTCTTCTGATGTGAGTCTAGGGAAGAGAAGATCCTGCATCTTTCATGAGACACCCGTTATCTCTCACCTGAACAACTGCCCAGCACTGCGTGACCAGCTGGGTGGGCTTGCCCATGAATGGGGGAGTTTCTTGGATGCAAGCCTTTCAGTGCTAAACCCAGCCAGGTACCCAGGAAAACCAGCACCAGTTGGCCACCCTCCCACTGCAGTGCCTCCCAACTGGTCTATGCTCACACTGCAACCAGAGCAATCTTTTGAAAACAAAATCTGACCTTGTCTCCTCCTCAACTAGTCACGCAGTCAAAACCCTTCAGTGGCAATCTTGCTCTTAAGACAGACTGCAGCCCTTAACATGGCCGGACAGGCCCTGTGCGAAGAGGACCCCACCTGTTTCTACAACATCATTTCATACCCTGCTGCAGCCACAGTTCCCTTCCAGTGGCTCACGTGCTGCACACTCCCTCCCACTGGGTGGGCTCTGCACATGCTGTTCCCTCTGCTCAGACCCTGAATGACATCCCTCTTTCACCCAGTTAACACATAATCATCTTTCATATCATGGTTCCATCACTGTCACTTGTTCAGAGAAGTCTCTCCTGACTTTGATGAGCACACAAATCCCCTTCTCTGTGCCCTCCAGTGTGGTAGCCACTGCTCACCCATATCCTTACCCACACCCTCTCAGCGGTCATCCCCACACCCCAAGAGCTCCTTGCTGCAAAACCCTGTGACTTTCTGCCTGTTGGCTTTTGTCTGTCCGTGAGCGTCCTCCCCCGCACTCGGAGACTGGAGTGCGAGGCAGGAACAGATCAGGTAGACCTTGGGGGCTGTGATATAGAGTCCAAATTTTATTCTTAGTCCAATGGGAAGGTATTTGAGAATTTTAAGCAGGGGACAGACATGATCTAATTACATTTTTAAAAGGTCACCCGGGCTGCTATAATATGGAAAATTGACTGTGAAAGGGCAGGTGAGGAAGCAGAGAGAGAGACGAGTTGGGAAGCTGGTGCCGTAGGGATCGCTGCGGAAGTGCAACTGAAAGCATAATGAAAATTACAGCAGTTAGAGCCTTCAAGTTCAGGGTCAGCTCCAGACCAGCAGCTTACCTGAGAAGGCCCTCTGAAGTCTGTTTCACACAAGTTGGTTCTTGGGGAGAGGGTCAAAGATCTTACTCTTTTTACGTATGAAGTAGGGATGAACACATACTAATATATAACCAGATATGCAGTTATCTGTGCTATTAACATGTCATGGCAGGGGTGGAGAGAGCAATTAGAGAAAAGTCTAAAAGAGAAGGACAATGAAAACAAGGCTGAGGAGCACTGTTCTGGAATATCAGACAGGTGGCAGGCTTCTTCTGAGGACCAACAGGTGCTCTTAAGTTGGCCTGGAATGGCCCCTGGCCTCCTGGACCAATAGCCCTAAAACTTCCCTGTCACCTCACATTTCCTCAGAGCTGTACAGACACTGACTAATTCACCTTCTCAATGGGAAGATGGTCCAGTAAGATACAATGGACTATTTGTAAGTCAGCCTTTCTAAACACAGATACTCCTATTTGGACACTCCTGAGACGTACAAGTGAAGGAAGGAAGTTTCAGGAATTGAATAGGGTAATGCAAATACTGGGCAGGATCTCCAGTCCTATGTTTAATGTTTCTCTTTCTTCCAAGACTCCGCCTACCTCTCCCCCAATGAATTCCTATGCTGCCAGCACACCCAAGCACAAGTGTCCCCTCCCCTGAAAATCCAGGGGGAAAAAAAAATGATTCATTCCTTTGAGCTTCCAGAGCACTTTGTAAACATAATATGAAAGGCTACTCTTTCTCAAGCACTTGTGGCAAGTATTACACTATACATTTTACCTGAATCATTTCATTTAATATTCCCACTCTTAATCCCATTTTACAGATAGGAAACAGAGGCTCAGAGAAGGGAAGGAGCTTGCTCGATGTCATACAGCAAATAGATGGTAGAGTGGAGATTCACCACCAAGCAGCATCTTAACCTCTGGACTGTATATACACTATTATATTACTCATCCCACTGTATTATAATCAGTAGTTCATATGCCTCTTTCCTCTATGACTTCCAACATAAATGACCAGGTGTCATGAAAAAAGAATGAGTTTTACAATTAAATCCTGTTGTATAACTTTGGGATATTACTGACTGTGACTCAGCTTCCTCGTCTATAAAATGGAGACAATAAATTCCTACCTAATAGATTTGTTGTCAAGACAAAATTAGATATAACTTTTAACTCACCACAGTTCCTGGCACATAAAGTCCCATTTAACTGAACAAGTATTAATTGCGGGCCTATGGCATACCAGGCTGGGCTCTGAGGTTAAAGAAGTAATAGAAGCACTTTCAAGGAGCCAACACTCTAGGACTTTAAAATACTTTGGCTGCTCTCAGTTCTTGAGGGCAGGGAATATGGGCTCCTCAACCCTGAATTTTCAGCATTCAGCAATGCCTACCACCAAATGGTACTCAACAACTTTTTGGGGATGAGTGATAATGGTTTACACAGCTTTGGAGACCCTAAGTATTGGGGATGATGAATGATTGTGTCCAGTTAGTGGGTGTCATTTATCAGACAGTAGATAAAATAACTGAACTGAAAGTAAAGCACAAAGATATCACTCCCAGGACTTCCCTGGTGGCGCAGTGGTTAAGAATCCGCCCGCCAATGCAGGGGACACGGGTTCGATCCCTGGTCCGGGAAGATCCCACATGCCGTGGAGCAACTAAGCCCATGTGCCACAACTACTAGAGCTCATGCTCCGCTACAAAAGAAGCCACCGCAATGGGAAGCCCGTGTACCACAATGAAGAGTAGCCCCCGCTCGCCGCAACTAAAGAAGGCCTGCGCGCAGCAATGAAGACCCAAAGCAGCCAATAAATAAATAAATAAAATTTAAAAAGAAAAAAATATCACTCCCAGAGCCTGTATGCATTCAATCATTTAAGCACAAAACAATTCTCAAAATACATTCCCATAGCAAAATGGAATCTATAACCTGAACAATATAGAAATAATAATAACACTCTGGAGGTGAGGAAGGGAGGAACTTTCAGAAGTGTTAACCTTTCAAAAAAGGAAGTCAACTGATACTGTCTGAGGAAGAAAGCTCATTAAATGGTAATATAATTAATAACAAAGACTCCAATTTCTTAATAGTTTTCATGATACTTTAGCCATAGAGAGATTTTTTAAAAGAAATAATGTATTTTGAAAATGGGTAAACTTATTTGAAGCTTGACCATCTTTAGTTTTAATTGTTTCTTTTAATTGCTTGAAAAATTTTTTTAATTAATCATTTTGTTATAAATAGCATCTCTATTCATCTTTATAAAAGTATTTCTACCTAAATATCCATCCATTCTAATAGATAGATCAATAGATAGATATCTGAAATGATATTCACTAAGGTTAATGATGGGAATTGTAATATTGGAGATGAGTTTTTAAAACTGTCATCTTTGTAACTTTCTGCCTTATTTGAAATCTTAATAATCAACATATATGATATTTTTTAGTGTGTTTCCTAAAACAGGGGGAGAGAATATACCGAGTGTAGTTAATTCTTCCTGGTGGGAATATGGATCATTGTTATCTTCTTCTTGGTACCTTTTGTATTTTTTACATTTCCAAAAATGAGTTTTAAAAGAGTTGCACAACAGAGTCTGCGTTCATGATTATGTTTCTTTCCTTTTAAATTAGACTCTAAAATAGGTAGAAAGCATATTTTTTACTTATGTTGGAAACGGTGTCTTTAAAATGACTTGAGAATCCAATTTGCAAAGAGAAAAGACTGGATTCTTTTGAATGCTCTTTATAAATGTAATCCATTTAAATAAACAGAGTACAGCGCTAATGAATGGTTATATGTGTGTTTACATTTTCAAAGGTTTTTATATGAAGAGTAAGAGATTATGAAAGAGATTATGAAAAGCTTCATGATGTCAGACTATGTCTGATGGAGTCTGTAAGACCAGGATTTCAAACTAAGTGGCTTTCCTTGTCCCTTCTTGTTTAAGACATGATTACTGAATGTCAACATCTGCTGGCTATGGTAAATGATAAACTAGAATAACCCAGTTCTTACCCTCTAGTTAAGAATAATAATCTAAAATACACAAAGGGTCACAGAGTTGTGAAAGGGACTAGATTATATGAGTGTTGTGGAGCGTGGTGGATAAAATCTGAGCTGTTTAGGTTTAACAGAATGTGCTATGGTAACATTTTTTTCATTTCTAAAGGTTTGGGGGGGAAAGAGTTGGGATTCTGATTTATTCCCTAAAATAACACAAGGAATCTACTCAGTTTTTTATAGCTTAGAAATTTAGAGACAATGCAATTCAGTATTCCCTGGGTTTTGTATGATTATGTTAATATCACAGAGAGTTTTTTTCAATTCAGTGAAGCACCTGGCTGTGAAACCGTTAATCACTGTCAATTCCAATTTAGAGAAGAGAAAATACATTTTCGTTTCTCTTACTTTTTGGAAATGTCTTCCTTCAATGACAGCTTGTAGCCTATAGGGTTTTTTTTTAATAAAGGAAGGAAGAAAATTTTCATAAAAACTATATTTGCAAAGTGCTTTAAATCCTATTGCATTCTGTCAAAATGTGGGTTGGCATTTTTCAAGCCGAGGAGTTAATAATATTTATATGGAAAATGATGGAATCTTGGATTTAAAGGAAATTTAGAAGTTATCCATTCCATCCCAATTCTGGTTTCTCTCTTTCATCGTAACCTTTGTGAACGGCCATCTGATCTCAGCTTGAATTCTTCTATGGCAAATTGTTCTCTACCCTACAAGGAAATCTCATAGCATGCCAGACAGCTCTAAATGTTAAAAAAAAAAAAAAAATCCCCTTATTCTGAGTTAAAATCCATTTCCATTAATACCCTTCTGTGGATGCTTGTTCTTACTTCCAGAGCTGAAATGAGTAAATTCAACTTCTATTCCAATAGTCCTTTAAGCACCTGAAAGCCAGTCCTGTTTCCTGAGACATCTCACCCTGACTAAACCACCCTAGTCTCTTCAAGAAGCCCTCAGGGGTTCCCTGGTGGCGCAGTGGTTGAGAGTCCACCTGCCGATGCAGGGGACACAGGTTCGTGCCCTGGTCCAGGAAGATCCCACATGCCACGGAGCGGCTGGGCCCGTGAGCCGTGGCCGCTGAGCCTGCGCGTCCGGAGCCTGTGCTCCGCAACGTGGGAGAGGCCACAACAGTGAGAGGCCCGCGTACGGCAAAAAAAAAAAAAAAAAAAGAATCCCTCAAAAGGAAACGCTTTCATCCTTGAAAACCTTGCATACCATCTGACTGTTCTTTAGTGTGCCAAAGGTTCCACTACAGAGCCGTGCACGCAGTTAAAAACGGCTCCTCAAAAAATGCCGAAAGTTGTTCCGGGATTACAAATGTTAATTCTTGCAACGGTCACTTTAAATCATTAGATGAACACATCTTAAATATCTAGATTCTATCTTATCTCTTTGTCTATCTTGAGCTTCAGTTTCCCCTTCACCATGTTTCTCTGCCTCTGCAATTTTGAAGAGCACTCTTAAATTACTCCTGGTTGCAAGCAACTGAAACTGATTTTGGCTACCTTAACAAAAAGAGAAGCATATCCAATTTCATGAAATTCATGGGCAATTTCATGAAATCAGAGAAAGAGTAGAAAAGCCAAGAGCAGGAAGAACAGGAAGCAGAGCCTTCCAACATCCACTGGGACAGCGCTCAAGGGCCATCCCTGGAGCACTTCTCTGTGACTTAAATCCACCCACTCCTAGTCAGTGCCACCCTTCAATCCTAAACTCTAATTCTTGGGGAAGAGACTCCAACTGGGCCAGCTTGGATCAGATTTCTATCCCTGATTTAAGCAGTCCTGACCAGGGACATGGTCTTGTGTATACGGAGCCCATGCTTGTATATTCATTGGGGTCATTTTCAGAGAAAGGAAAATGAATGAGAACAAGACAGATACCCCAAATTACTGTCCTTCTAAAGGAAAGTAATATTCAGAGATATTAATCTATGTTCCTTTTTCTTTTCTCCTTATATTTTCCCCTTTTGCTTGACCTCCCCCAGTAAGGCAGGTATCAGAATTGGGGTTCATTGCATCAGGAGAGGCACGTGGCAAGGAGAACAAGAGAAATAGCCTTAGAATACTTCTGGATTTTGTTTTCCAAAATCCCAAACACTTAAAAGAACATAGGGAATTGCTTGAAGGAGGTTAAAAGGAATGAGGCTTATGGACATGGAGAATCTGGAAGAAACATGGAGGATTAGCCCTGATGGCTGTTGGCAAAGGAGAGAGGTAGGCTTATGCATCCTGAAGGAGGAGGGATCCAGGCCCTGCTTCCTGGCAGTGTCCCCAGGGAGGTCACAAGCCCCTGAGTTGTGTGTGGTACACCTAGGCAGAAGGAACCATAGGATTGTCACCAAAATAATTCTGCGGACTAAAGATGACCTGGGCAACAGCAACTGAGAGAACCACATGAGCAGAAACAATGGGTGCTACAGTGTAACCTGTGTGGTCAGGTGCCTCAGTGACCAGAGGGTCCCCTCTCCCTATGCTGCCCCACTGTCATCCCCCAGGAGCCTTGACACAACTCTGGGAATATGTGTCTAGGACCCTAAGAAGGACTGAGAATAAGTCTTTCACCTTCCCAGAAGGAAGAGGCATGAAACAGACAGGAATATGGTTTGTAAAAAAAAAATAAAGAGATGAGATATTTTTTATACCTGTCTTTGTAGATGGAGATTCCCATCCGCTACACTTGAATGGAAAAGACAGGAGCAAAATGAGAATTGAGTAGCTCTGTTTCCTCCCTCTCTGTGAAGTCTGACCTCATCTTATTCAAGCAGCAGGATCTACACATCATGCACTGACTGCAATGTTAAAAACCTTCTCTCCTAAAAATTGCCATAGCAATTTTTTTCAATCCTCGTGTTCATGACCTTGGTTTTCCTGATGCTGTTCTCTTGGGTTCATGCCATACCTCTACATGTGTTGTCTTAGACAACATAGCCCTTCTCTCCTCTTCTGTATATTTCTTCCTTCTCAGATGTGGTTTGAGCACAAGCTCCCTAGCAACCACTTTGGAGTCTTCAGCTACCTCCCCCTTTTGCTTTGTCATTTGCCCAATTTGTGACTATGATACCAGAACTTTGTTTATCTTTTTACAATATTTTCTTTATTTTGATAAGAATACAACGTGAGATCTACCCTCTTAAATTGTTAAGTGTACAATACAGTATTATTGACCACAGATACAGAATTTTGTTTTTCTTAACTAATTCTGCCTTAGTTAAGATCCTAAATCTTGCTAACAGTGCTGCAAGTTAGCAGTTATTGATGTATGTTTTAACCCAAAATAATATTTTAAAAAAGACCAAGCCCCCAAAACTGAGTCCGAGAGTTGACTATCCTTTCATTTTTGAGGTTGGCAGGGCTATTTCTTCCTGAAGAGAGGTGGAGTGATGTAATGAACAAAGCCCAGGGAGTCAGGTGACCTGGATCTATTCTTGGCTGTGCGACTGACCATAAGTGACCTTGGCCAAGTCACTTTTTTATCTCCCTATCTCAGTTTTCTCCACTGTACAACTAGAAAAATATCTTGTCAACCACCTAGAGAACAACTTGGGTACAAGATTTGTAGAGTAAGAAAGAAGAGAATGCTGCTTGAGGAAACAGTAAGTTTATTTTTTTCCATCTGTCAATTTCCTTAACGACACTAGGGTATCATGGAGTTTCGGTTCTTCAAATCATCGTGAAAATTCAAATTAACCTATGTTTTCAGAGCTTAAAAGAAATCAGGACCAGCTTAAGACAAATCAGAAAGTGACCTTAACACAAGGATAATGCCCCTTATTACATGTGATGTACTCTATTCATATTTATTTGGGGGTTGGGTCGGTAGGAAAGAGTGGATTCATAGGCCCAGTTGATCTCCTGTAGTAGAAGATGCTACCTCAGAAACAGAGATAAAAGGATATGAGGACACTGGCAAATGGGGACAGGATGGATGCCAATTCTGCAGATGAATTCTGTTTTCTGCAGACCTGTGGGCTTTTAAAAAATTATGTGCAAAGCTTTCCAAATATGAACTAGGCTTAGAAAATTTTCTAAAGTGGCTGCCTTTATCTAAAAAGAGAAAGGGTAATCATTTTAATGCCTAAAAACAGCAACCCTCACTTTTTACTAAATCCATACCCAGAATACTGCACTATACTTATGGTGTATTCTGCTTGGAAAGTTTGAAAAATTCTAAAGCCAGGAATGTTCTTTGTGGCTTATGAGGGCACAGACAGAAGGTGGAATGCAAGTCCAGCAGGTAGAGTAAATAGTACCCAGGTTCCATTTACAGCCATACCCGTAAGCAAGCATGGTAACCTCTCCTAGCCCTGATTCACTCATCTAGCCAAGAGGCATAGTACCACGTACCTACTGCACAGAGGTAACCAAGGGAAGGAGCTTAAATCCCCTGTATTAAGCACAGGATGGACACAGAGAAGCACATTCATATTCACCGCCTGCTCTTCGAACAGACTTTGAGAACAGTTTTCTCAGAATAGAGCATCAACCAGCTATATGGCTCCATGGGGTAATGGTGAGACATTGACTTCCTTATACTCAACGGGGCTCAGACCATAGGGATGAGCTTTCAGTCCGTCAGCAGGTCAGAGCTGCAATGTACCCGTTGAAAACACTGACAAAGATTTTAGTTACTGCATCCTAGGGACTGAACACATTCCATGTAATTACATTTGCCCCGCTGTAATTCTCACAGAAGAAAAAGATCATTCAACGTTAAGACAGCGACTGTCATTCCAAAATACTTTCCGCATCCTAGCTCAGCAATCTCTACAACAATGAAGAGCAAAAAAGCAGCTCTGTAATACTCAGAGAAACCGAAAACACCGGAAAGAGCTCTCAGGGAGCACGAGGCGGCACCGTGATCATCTATGTGCTGCTCAGAAGGGTTTTCTCTTGGCCACAGGTGATGCCGTTCTTTCAGAGAATTTCACTGGAACTTCTTTTGTGCAAATGTCAGAGCTCGGGGAACTGGATGGTTTACCAAAATTACCATGCTGAGTGGATCCCTGGGGTGAGCTTCTACCCATAAGTAGACAGTTTCTCCCTCTCTCTGAAACATCCATCTTTTTCCTTCTGTTTCACAGAGGAAATCACTGAAGAAAGCATCTGAGCATGGATGAGTGTGGACAGACACTCCTGTGGGCAAAAACAAGGCAACCACAGCAAAAGAAGAGCAGCCACACCCTGCTCTGTTGGTTGGATCGCTAACTACTGCTCTGCAGGTCATCTCGTGTTCTCTGTGCTTCTTTCACAAAAACATGCACTACAGCGCTCCTACTGGGATGTTGGTATTAATACCTTGACAGTAGCAACATAATGGTGTCTCCTGCCCTACATTTACAGACTTAGCTACCCCCTGCCCCTCAGTCAGCCTTCTGACTGCATCTGCTACTTATCCTTTAATGCCTACATTCTGATGACCCACGTGAATATTAAAAAGTCCTGCCTAGGCAACTTTCATTCCAGTTGCTGGATAGGACACTCAGAATGTTCAATGGAAAACCCAATGCCATCACCAGAGACACTGAAACTGTAAACTAGGAAATTCATCAAATTGCCACTGCCTGTCCTCACTCCACCATCAAGGAGGATTTGAGCGCAGCATCTAGAAATCTTCTTGACCAACTGCCCGCTGGACTCAAAACCGGGGTCTGTAGTTTGTTCTCACCATTAATCTTTGTTTTCTTTTTGTTCCCAGTGAAATGCCCATTACTAAGTGCCTCATTTCTCACACCACAGGGAGGCCTAACTTAGGGGGCACCTTATTCCCATCTATACCATCAACCCCTGAAATGAGACACAGCTGCTTAACTGGACTGACCTGTTTCAAGACTGAGAGGCTGATTCAATGAGCTAGGGCAATGGCTGAAATCTGTCCTTCGCTGCTTTCTCGCAGATTGTCCCAATCTATGGTGTTGTTTTTGCTTTCTCTCTCCCTTTGTAGATGTCTTATCTTACAAACCCTAACCAGAATCTCTCTACAGCTACCTGCTCGATTTTGAGATATAAAACTTCCTGGAAAAAGGGAAGTTTCAAAGGGCAGAATGAGCGGTACCAGAATATGCTACTACAAAATATGCCTCTTGGGCATATGGATTATTTTGAGTTAAATACCACTGAGTAGCAGCAGATGCAGAAAAGCTCTAAAAACAGTGCACAAGTTTTCCTTTTGTAAAGGGAATTTACATTTATAAAAGAAATTTCTATTTGTAAAAGCCGTCTCCTTCTCCCATGCCCTAAAGAGAACTCTTAACTGTTACCAATGGAGAAGTCACAGACTGAAATCCACATAACAAACCTTACTAAACAACCCTTGTTTACCATACCTTTCCGGGTCACTTTCCCATAACGTGCCTCCTGCACCCAGAAGCCCCAAACTCCTCTTCCTTTAGCCGAAAATGATTTTAAGCCCAGCTTCTAACCACCGCTTGGAGCTACTCATGTCTGGGGTGCTCCCACATGTAAGCTCCACGCACATGCTAATAAACTTGTTTGTTTTTCTCTCGTTAAAAAAAAAAAGTTCTGTCTACCTCCAAAATATTTCCCCCAATAGCCTGTGACTCAGAAGACCAAGGTAAAAAGTGCTTAATTTGAAAAATGCTCGTCTTTAACAATGGTCTATGACACTTGAGAAAGGAGAAATAGATACAGCCCTAACAAGATGGAATACAATACAGGTCAGTTTTAATTAAGGTAAGGAAATAGATGAATTGGTTTTTTTTTTTTTTTTTTTTTTTAAAAAGTAAGAACAGAAAACCTAGCCAGTAGCCCGCTTCTTGCAGCAGTGAATTACAGAGGGCATTTCAGGAAAGTGGTGAGTTGAAGCGGCCTAAAGAGAGACCAACTCTCGCCCCTCCCCAACCCCCACAGGTAACTATGGTATTAGACATTCAAAGCCTAAAGAAATACAGAAATTCAGATTATTCAGGGACTTGTTATGCATCTAGCCAGACATCTTGAGAAACCTAAGTGGGAGGGAATGGTCCATTTCCCAGAGGCTTGATTTCATATGTTGACAAGGTAAGGTGGTTTGTAGCCTCCTTCCCATCTTCCCACTTTAGTAATTATATTACAGGGCATACAAATGACTGCTTTGTCAGCACTTCTGTGCAGACACTAAACACAGGGATGTTTCAATTCCCTCCCAAGGCCAGCCTGTTGGTGCAAGCTCATATTTGCTCCATGAGGATACAATTCCCATGGTTTAGCATCTCTACAAGATCAAGCAAATCAGATTAGTGCCTATAACTTTAAGAACCCACAGGCTGGGACGTGCTGAGAATAAAGCTGATTTTTAACACAGTGACTCTAAAAATAATGGCTCCTGTTAAACAAAGTCCCAACGAGAGGTTATGAGTAATCCCCAAACATGACCTAACAACAGTGGAATCACTGCATATTATTAAATATCCCTGATAAATTTTCACAATCATACACGTAAGGTTTGAATAGGAAAACCATTAAAGCAAGATCATCTAAAATACCACTGCCTGGGATGACACGCATGAGACCAAAGCTTTAACATAAAATGACTGAAGCACCGTATGTGAGGTAGGAGAGGAGTGTTTCTGAATCTTCTGTCAAGGACGTTTACCATTATCACATCAAGTTCCAGTCTGCTCCCATTCCACCCATATTCCTCCTTTGGAGACAGCTCTACCAATTTTATGTCTAAAGAGGAAGGAAGGCTAGGATAGGAGGTCCACCCCCAGACAACCATAGGACCCAAGGGACCCCATCCCCTTAGCCAAAACCTTCATTCTAAACAGAGTTAATCAAGTCTGTGACCAAGGACTGATGGATCACAGTTCTTCCCTGGGGTTCACTTTGGAAATAGAGAAGAAGGGGGTTATCCTTAGGTTACAGAGCTAGATGGATATGAATCTAGAGCTTATGAAGGCACTAAGAGGACAAGGTCTGTGATGGGAAGGAATAAGGCTAAGACAGAGAAAGAAGAGCAGAAATTAAAGAATCAAAAGAGATAGAGACAAAGAGACAGAAAACAAGCTAGCAACAAGAAAAGCTTCTGAATCTCAGGAGCTGGGGCAGACCAGCTTCCTCACTAAGACTTTAGAGTCTGGTTGTGGCTCCGTTATATTAGCCAAAAATGCTCATTTTTGCTTAGAATTCTTTCTGCTGGGTTTCCATCCTGCACAACAAAAAATACCATAGCTAATATAATTGACAATACACTCTAAATTTCAAAGCATCCCAAAGAGCAGATAAGACTGTTAACCTCTCCTTCTATATAAGAAAACTGAACCACATTGATATTCAGTGACTGCTTGCTGTTTTCTACATGGGCAAAGAAAAACATATTATTCTTAGAGAATAAAAATATTGTAAAACACGAATTCTTCCATGCTGGCAAGCTAGAGTTTCTTCAATTACCAGGGGCATTTTTGATGTAGTTTTGCTTCTCCTGGGCAGAAGCCAATGCATTCACTAGCGATTCTGTAAAAAGCACAATTTACCAAGTCAGTGCACTGAACACCCACGGAGAAAGGAGCAGCCTAGGACAGGCCCAGAGGTCCAGAAACCTTCTCTAAAGCTACATCTTTAATGTATTTTAATAGAGCTTGCTAAGCATCTGCTCAAGCTGGTGAGAGAAATATCTGTCCAAACACATGCCACCTCTCTAAGATAGAGTCTTAGGAGGACCCCAAAGACTACCATCCCCCACTGGGATCACCTTTGAGACTTAAAAAGGAGGGAGAAAGATAATGGGGTAAAAACGTACATTTTAAGGACAAAACACTGGCCTTTATTATCTTTGTTGGCAAGTGTTATTAATAAGAGTTACCATTCATTCTCCACTTACTATGTGCCAGGAACTACTGAGCATTTCAGCAACAACCTCCCCTATGAGGCACGTAATATTATCCCCAATTTATAGACAAGAAGTTAAAATTCAAAAGGGTAAGTGATTTGCCAAAACCCACTCAGCTAGTAAGTGGCTGATCCAGGACTTGAACCCATGTGACAGGTTTATGAGTTTAACCATTATGATATATCGCCCTCTGACTTTTATCCATTGTTTCCCTCCAGTGAAGCCACTGCTCCTTTGTTCCTGCAGATATCTAAAGGCATTTAATTCATGGGTCCTACTGCACTATAAACACAACTGAGAAAAAGGAGACTAATGGTTAGATATCATTGACCAAGAAGACCTGGGACTTTTATATACTTTTAAGGTACTTCCTTGCATAATGACAGTCAACCTGATATGCAACTCTCAACCTTACTGTTTTCCCTCCTGAATAAGGGTTAATAAGCCTGTGATCCAAATGATCTTGTAGTAAGCCCTAAGAACAGCTGAGCAACGGCTGTTGAATACCAACGGTGTGCCCATAAGATGCTACTTGGTGTAGACAACACAACCTAATTCTCTCTCCAGGAACTTAGATTCCCCCAAGAAGGCACACAGCACATGATGGCACATACCCCATATGCAAACATGGATCACGCTTTAGTACAAATAGAGCCACTGTGGAATAAAGTCAGATGTTAAACTACTTGACCTGGTCCTCTTAAAGGCTTGGGTCGGGACATTCACCTCTCCATAACTGAAGCACCCATACTGCACAGGGCTGTACCACTGGTCCTGGACTCTGCATTCTGCCCATCCGGAGTGTATGAATGCCAGTGTCAAATGCTTCAGGAGTCAGCTAGCAGCAGTGTGAATGATTAAAACAAAGGGTTTTCTGTGGCAATCTCAACAGCAAAGGGGGATAAGGAAACTCCTCCCATTCACACCCTGCTCCCAGCTACTTGTGCTTGAGTCAAAGGAGGACTTGGCTCCGGCCTCAGGGGGGCAAGGTCATTGCTTATTATTTGGGGGTCAGCACTTACATGCCTGAACAGAGACTGCTTTTGCAGAACTTGGAGAGCTCTGATGGAGGAAGAGAAATGTTGATGGTGATGGTCGTGGTGTTGTTGATGATGATGATGATGATGAAAGAAGAAAACAGTGATGGTGAATGCCACCTATAAATATAAGCACAAAGCAGCAACAGATATCCTTCTGGTCACCGCCAGTCATAACCATGAAGCAGCTTCCGTTCCCAAACCAAGCCCACTGAAGTATTCCCCCTCAGAACTAAACACATCCAGCTTCAAAATAAAGCGCTGCATCCCTCCCTCCCCCACCCGCCCTTCCACCCTCCCTGTGCCAAGCTGCGAATGAGACAGCCCCAGCGGGTCAAGAGGGCTGGGAGTTAACAGACAGTTCTGCAGTGAGGAGCTTTAGGAAGACCCGGCTGGGGGGACCAACAACGCACTTCGGAACCTCTTAGTTGTGGAGCTGGAGGAAGGGACGCAGAAGGGGAGGAAGATAAGGTAGCCGGGCAAAACAGATTCGACGCCTCTTTCCGAGAGCCCTGAAGCCCCAGGAGGCGGAGCAGGCAACCTTTGGTCGGGAAGGAGAAGAGGCGGGGCACACCGCCAGCAGGACAGACAAGGTTCTCTTTACCTGACCAGGTGCAGCAGCGGTAGCGGCTGCAGCGAGGATGCTGCGCTCGAGTCCAAAGCCTGAGCCTGAAGCCGCCGCCGCGCCGGCCTCCGTCGAGGCCCCGCCCCAGCCCCACCCACAACCACGAGGCCCCGCCTCCCTAGCACGCGCCGGCCAGACGGGCTGTTTAGGGGAGGCAAGCTGTGGACTGATCGGCAGGGCTGACGACCAATGGGAATGCACAGCGGCTCCTGGGCGGGCGGATGGCAAAGTGGGGTGGGAGGTGACCGCGCTCAGTCAGCAGAGCGGCTGAGCCTGGCTAGGGCGGGGTGAGGTTATTGGGCAACGCAAATCCAAGCAGCCGGGTAGGAGGTGGTGGTCGCAAGGCTAGGTCTAAGGTAGACAGCCAAGGCAACAGCCAATCCCCGGCCCCAGGCCCCGAGCTTGCCTGCTCCCGGGCGCCTCTCAGAGCACACGCCTTGGACTGCTTCGAAGCGATGGGGGGAAAGGCAGCAGGTCCGTGGCACCCACGGTTCCTGAGATTCCCACGCCTCGGAGACGCCGCAAAGTTGTGCCACTCCCGTGGTCAGGTCAACAGCCTCTACCCTTGCACCCCCAGCCTAGCCATTTTCGATCATAAGTGCTAAAAGGAGCCAAGGAGGAAAACTCAGGAAACAGAAGCCACACGTAAACACAAACTCTTATGTTAGTCTCCCTCACGCTCCCAATTCCGCTCCACATAGCTCTTTAGCCAGAACCTATGGCAGGTAAATTACTTTGACTACTTGCAGTTAAGAGCTAAACAGGTTTGAGCGAAAGTGTGAGCTAGGGCCTTGGTGAACCGGGAAAGGAGGTTTGAGTCCAGATGTCAAGAGGCCTGGGCCTCACAATGGAAGCTACCTGCTTGCTGGAAAACCTTGGCGTTCAAGATCTGGTTGCCACTGTTGCTGTGCAGTTAATCGGTGTACAGTTTGATGCCAGGGTAAACTTTTTCCCCTAAGTAAGTGTGTAATCGTTACTGGAATGAACTACCTTCAAACGTTTCATAAGAGGATTTGAGGCCTTAATGATACAGTGATTTGGTCTGTGATTTGGGTGGCATTTCTGTCTGTTCCAAGTAGGTAGGCAAGAAAGGGCATTGCCTTCAATCTACTTCCTGATAAATGCAAAATTTATCATCCTTCTGACACGTAAGAAGAGAAATCTATCCTGAACAGATTCTGTACAAATAATATTCTGTTAAAATCATAAATAAATGTGAAAAAAATGGGTAGATATTTTAAAGTGACTTTTTCCTCAATTTTTTTTCTAGATAATAGTTTATGGACACTTTGATATATTCTTACTCATATTAGCCAAACACTAATAGGCACTTTATATATAGTTGTCTCCTTCAAGCCACACATCTATCTCATGTAAATTCCACCTTTTAGATGAGAACACTGAGGCTCAGAGAGGGCAAATAATTGTTCCAGGTTCATATAATTAGTTAGGAATAGAGTCAATACTACATCAATATTTCTGTTTAAAACCCGTTATTATCAATTAGAAGAAGAACAAAGAGCATTAAGACAACTCATTACTTTGAAGCTTTTGTTTTGTTTTGGTTTTTTTACCTGAAAAACTATACTAGAGGGACCCAATTCTCACACTTCTTGAAACTGCGACTTCAGAAGCACTTCCAAGAGTGAAGCATCGCCTCTGAAATGTGTTAGGAGCAATTGCAGGTCAGCTTTGCTCATAGAAAAGAGATGTGATTTGATATTGATGGGTAGGAAGTAAATTTTTCCAGGGCTTGAGTCTAACTAGATTTTAACAGAAGTAGGAATCTTTAAAAATAAACCAATAAAATAACATCATGGCCATAAGAGTTTAGTCCTAGAAAGAAAAAAGAGGGTATAACCCAAAGTCTTATTTTAGCATTGTTTCTAAAGCTTTCTGAAGAGATTCATATTCCTCTTCTAACCTTCTAATCAAACTTGGAAATATGTAATCGCTCTAAGTTTGGGAGGGAGGGGTGTGTAGGAAGTGGCTTAAAGAGAAAGAGAAGAAAAATATTTTTCCAAAAAGGTTATTTTTTTTCAAAAAGGTTATTTATAAAGACAAAATATAAGTAAGTTAAAGGTCATAGATAATAGATAGGTGTATACTAATTAACAGGTTACTGATATAGACATTTAGAGTTGTACATGCTCCCCTGGTTTAATAAACAATTACTAAGTGCCTAATATGTGTTAGTGGCTGTACTAGACTCTGGGGATATCCATTTCAATAAAACCCATTTCATGACCTCGATGAAACACAACTTAGTTGAGGACACACAATTTGGATTAGGCTTGAAGAGATCACTTTGTAAATATCATCACTAGTCTTCACAGCCACCCAGCAGGGTAGGTATTACCCTCATTCCAAAGATGAGAAACTGAGATTAGAGAGAATGATAACTCACTTGAGGTTACATAGTTGAGAAAGTCTTCATCGCAAATTCTTCTGACTCAGAGGCCCACATTTTTACAGTACACCATTCTGCCTTCCTAAGGGAAGAAACTAGCTCTAATAATCCCCATAGAATGCACCCCTCTCTGAAATATGGGGTATGAATTTTTAAATACTGAATTTGGTCAGTTTGTTTATCAAAGCACTCTACTTTCTAAATGGAACCAAGAAAATATAAAAGACAATTCCTGCCTACTTGGGCTTCATGTAATATTTACATGTCCTCTTTTTAAGCCCTTAGTGGTATGTAGAAGATTTTCATGTAACTCCCCATCTATTCCCAAACTCTCTTTATTACCTCTTAGTTCACTTCTAGTGAAATGAGATAGTGACATTCACTCCAATATGTGGTCAGTAGACCAACAGGATCAACCTCACCTCAAAGCTTATTGAAAATGCAGACTCTCAGGACCACCCCAGACTTACTGAATTAGAATCTGCACTGTAATAAAATATCCCAGGTGATTCCTGTGCACTCAAGTATTGTTTAGCTTGTGTGAAATGCGTTTAATAACTCCATCAGCTTACTGCCCGAAGAGGACTGCTCCTGACCTTGGACTGGGGAGGGGAACATCTGCAATGCACACGTTCACTTATGCTTCTACCATGACCTCTAGCAGCAAGAAACATTACTAGTGCTCACAGATCATTAACTCTCAACTCCTCTCAAAAGATTAAACCATCCTTTTCCTACAAGAAAGGGAGAAAGAGAAACTTAAGCCAGGCTCTAGACTTAGATGGATCCTCCATATACCTGCAGCTTCTCAGTCCTACTGCTGTGACTTTCTACAGCCAATGAAAACCACAGATATCGGTTCAACCACTAACTGCTTCCCTTCAAAGAATGAAACAAACAGGTCCTTCCTCCATTAAGCTCCAGCTCACAAGCCACTTCCTCCCTGAAGCCTTCCCTCCTCCCCTGTCAGAGTTCATTTCCAGCTTTGGGCTTCTGTAGCATGTTGTTTGTACTTCTTTTATCCCCTTGTCCCTCGTAAAGGGCTGCAGATATGTTTGTTTCCTCCTTTGGGTTCAAAGCGACTTGAGGGAGAGGATTGGCTGTGGTTTACCACTTTATCCCCATAAAGCCTTGCATAAAATAAGTGATCTGCTGTGTTTAATTGCATCTCTGCCCTTCCCTGAAGTAGGTGATTTCAATGTCAAAGAAAAAGCAGAAGAGGTGTTTGAAAAAGAAACAAAGAAGCCAGACACAGAGAAAAGGACACAGACATTTTGGTGTTCCCTTTGGAAGGACTCCAATCCAGGCAGGGAACAAAGAGATGAGATGTAGTAGGTGGCATCATCTGTGGCCTCAAGAGTCCCACCTTCCCATTATGTGACCAGACGGGAGCAAGGAGTTTCTTCTACCCAAGAGCTGATGTCAGGGAATGGACATCTGTAGAACCCATGTATGGATATGCCAAGGGGAGACCAGCTGGAACGAACATGGGAACTAGACACCACAAGTGAATTCTGGGAGCTGTGATGAGAACATGGATAGGAAGAGCCCCCCAGTGAGCACTCCCAGGGGAGTGGACTTGCCCTCCCACAGAGAAGGACTGTGCTCTGTCAGGATACGACAGCATAACAGATAATTCTAGAAAGGATCCAATATTTCCTTACACTGTGTGGCCCAAATCACGTTAACCAATCTGGACCTCATTGTCACGGACAGGGGATGACACAGTCATCCCAGAGTGTCTGCCATAGGACCACTAATTTTAATGTTGTTCTTTGTCCTGACTGAGCTAAATTTCTACATGCAACATTCTCCAGGATAGATTTTGTGTTTATTTCAACCCGGGGCAAAGCTGTCCACAGGAAACGTTAAACCAATGATCGCATCCCTCTGAAATGTAGGACACAGGGAGCAAACCTAATCTCCAAGATGTTTCCACCTCATTTGCCCTGGGCTGTGTAATCAGCTTTTCAACTCAACACCGGATAAATGCATTTTGCCCTCTGCCACATTCATCCTAATATAGATGCTATTATTTTGTCAATCAGTAATTACTCATCACCCCCAAATTTCCTGAAACTACTTAGTGCTGCTAAGATGCCAGTCTCCCTAGCATATCCAGGGATCTAAGACACAGAAAAACAAGGCTTTGTGCTGCAACTTTGTTACTTAATATGGATTCACAGTCTGAGAAAAGATTAATCAGAGCATGGGAAAGCCCAGAACTCAGATAACAATTGAATGTTACTTAGACACCTGTTCAGACCACCAGAATGATAGCTATTCAGACTGAGTGGGCTCTGTCCCTTCTGATGCATCATCCGTATTTATTTATTCTCCAACTCATTCCGAAAAGGATTTGAAATGACAAATTATCCTTGGAATGTTGCAATGTGTAGGTGAGCATTGTGGAGGCTGGTAAGATGTTTGCAGACTGGCAAGATTTTTTTTAACTTGCCTACAGAAATATTAAAAATATCTCAAATGCCACCTGAAGTGCCATATGGAGAAATTACTCTCACTAAGATACAACCATTATTGCATTTATGCTGTCAGCTGGTAGGAAGAAAGTAAGAGCTTGAGTCTCAAGCTGAAACCATTAAATCTCTTGTATTAATTCCATGGGAAAACTCAGGCTTGACTCAACAGGACAAGTCATAATGACTATAGTTCTTCTGAATAAAGGGAAGTGGAGTGATGTGTGATTGTTTCATGCCAAGAGATACAGCCTCAGGGGGCTTCCCTGGTGGCGCAGTGGTTGAGAGTCCGCCTGCCGATGCAGGGGACACGGGTTCGTGCCCCGGTCCGGGAAGATCCCACATGCCGCGGAGCGGCTGGGCCCGTGAGCCACGGCCGCTGAGCCTGCGCATCCGGAGCCTGTGCTCCACAACGGGAGGGGCCGCAACAATGAGAGGCCTGCGTACCGCAAAAAAAAAAAAAAAAAAAAAAAAAAAAAAAAAGAGATACAGCCTCAGACACTATAGCAGAACTTGCACTCAGTAAAATCCCACTGTCTCATCATTACCTGGCAAAACAGGCTTACTACACTGCTTTGTCCAAGAGTCATCTGCTGAGTCATGGAAGCCACCAAGCTGTACCTCTGAGGGCAGGAGAGAGATAACAGCAGGAATCCAAATCCACTGCTTTGTGCCCAGTAACCCAAAGGTGGTGGGCTGGGAAGACTGTCCCTAGCTGGGGCAGAATTTCAGACAATGTAGCATAATCCTGTTCCATTGCTCAGGCTAGCCTAGAACAGTAGCATTCAGAGAAATCAGTGCCAAAGGCAGCAGGCTCTGCAGAGAACAGCTGTAGGCTCAAAGGAAAGGAAAAGCTTTTTAAAAGTGACTTTGTTTTTATTATAAAAGTATCACATGATTGTTGAAATTTGAAAAATACAAGAAAGCCCAAAGGAGAAAATTAAAATGGATTATAATCTCATCATTCATTTATTTAATTCAGCGAGTATTTATTCATATATTTAATCCACAAGTATTTCTTGAGCCCCTTCTAAATACCAGGTCCTTTTCTAGGCACTGGGGATGGAAAGGTGAACACAAACCTGCTCTTTTTGAGTGTATAGTTCATGAAGGGAGACAGATGAATAATATAACCACACAAAGGAGACTATCAGGACTTACTAGGCTAAGTAGCACAAGGAAAGGAATACAGTCCTTAAAAGCAGATTATAAGAGAGTCTGTCCAGACTTTGGGGGATTGGGGGAGAGGAGTGGTGGTCTGAGAAGGCTTCCTGGGGAAGTGACTCTTAAACTGAGGTGCGCAGGATGGCAGGAAATGATTAGTGAAAAGAAGGATGAAGAACCACGCAGGCAGAAAGAATAACATGTGGGAAGGAACATGAGGTGTTTTGCAGAACTGAGAGAAGCCTGTGTGGATAGACTCAGAGCTGGAAGGAGATGGGGACATGAGACTGGAGAGGCAGGCAGGGTCAGACCCCACAGGTCACTGTTGACCTTCATCTAAGTTCTTCAAATAGTTTATTTATGCGTATATATATGTATATGTGTATATGTGTACACATATGCATGTGTATACATGTATGTGTATGTATATACACATATATGTGTATACGTATATATACATATACACAACATATGTGTATATGTGTGTGCACATGTGCCCGCGTGCGTGCGCGCGTGTGTGTGTGTGGTTTAATCATCACCATCAAATTGCCAAACTTCCTTCCATAATGTATGCATCAGTTTATTCTCTTGCACTGGATATGACTGTCAATTTCACTTCATCTTCAGCAACATGCACTATCTTTTTTTTACCTTCAACATTTGATAAGCAAAAAGTATATCATTGAAGTTTTCCTTTAACAGTGAACAAATATTTATTGCCTTCCTCTCAGTGAAATAAGTATGCTATTGTCAATGTCAGTCAAAG
This sequence comes from Hyperoodon ampullatus, assembly GCF_949752795.1. NCBI lineage: Eukaryota > Metazoa > Chordata > Mammalia > Artiodactyla > Ziphiidae > Hyperoodon > Hyperoodon ampullatus. Next base: position 102,656,538 of record NC_136916.1, read on the forward strand.
GGAGCAGGAATAGCCCCTCTGTTGGAGATATCTCTTGCAAACGTTCAGCCTGGGTACCTAATGGACCCTCATCAGTCATCCTTGAGCAAAGGAATTAAAATGTGAAAGCAATCCATCAAATTAGTGTTTCCCATTAGTCTTAGAACGAATGAAAGCATGAGATTAATTTCCTCCTGGCCAATCACATAGGACAGCCCTGAGGGAAAGAGGGAAATCAGTTAAGACCTGTTGAGAGGAGAGAAGAGGCAGGTCTGGACTTGACGGGGAATGAGCCAATCTGAAGGAGGGAAAGGAATAGTGGGAATAAAGGGCCCCACGAGGAGGCTGCATGCCAAGGAGAAAAGGATGGCCAGTAGGAGAGTGGGGCAGCAGAGAGAAGCGATTTGAACACACGTTTGACAGCTTTGCCATTCTGCCTGGGGATCATTACATTCATTAGCATGCATCACATGCGAAGACCCACTGGCCTCCCTTCTATCCCTAAGTCCCTTCTGCACAGACAGGTCTTGATCTGGGAAGATCAAGACTGTGATTGAGGGTGTGTGAGGGCTGCAGGGGCTTATACCTAAATCAGATGTAACATATGTGGCATCTTCTGGGACTGAAATCGCACAGTATGGCTGGCAAAAACCACAGCTGTGGGAGAGGACCAGGGAGGTATAGGGGGGAGGCAGGGAAGTTGACTTATTTTCACCCCCTGGGACACCAGAATCTTGATAGCTGTTGGTCAGGAGGGACTCAATCCAGAGGACCCAATACAGCAACACTGGAATAGTTGTTTAACTTAAGAACTTTATGAAACAATAAGAAGAGAAATTGAAATTTTTTGTAAGTGAAGTTGCCTTTATTTTGTATTTATTTTATTTTTTAATATTTTCAGCTGCGCCGCCTGGCTTGCTAAACAGGTGAGCTCCTGGTGGGCTCGGATTCTGTCTGATGCCATGTCAGAGGGGTTTTACTTTTTTTTGAGTGTGTGTCTGCGGTGGTGGAGTGGTAAATAATCCTGCCTCTCTCCCTCTGAGCTCAGAACTGATAGAGGAAATAAGCAAAGGTGCCAGCCAGGCTCCTGGGAGGCACCAGTGGGGCTGGGGATGAGGCAGTGTAAGAGTGGGAGCCCTGGCACACCTGGTCCTCCCTGGCAGGTCCCCTCCTCTCACCTTCTCACTCTGGCCTGTTGCTCCAGGTGCAACAAGTATCTGAATGTCATGCTCTCACCCAAGACTGGCCCTGTGCCACAGCAGCGCAGTGGCATTACTGGTTAATTATTTCATACCCCAAATGTGTAAGCTCAGACACAGAAGCTTTATTTAAAACACACACATGGGCATGTGCATACTCACACACACCTACACATACACACACACATACAGAGAAATAAATAAAAATAGATCAAACTAGGGACCAAAAATGAGCAACCAGAAGTGTTTCAGTGGGAGTGTACCAAAATGCATAAAAATTAAGATGGATGGGTGGGTGGGTGGGTAGAGGGATGGTGGCTGGATAGACATGCGATAAAGCAAAAAAGCCAAAAGTTTCCTGTAGAAACTGGGTGATGAGTGTAAGAGTATTCACTGCATAATTCTTTCTTCTTTTCTGTACATTAAAAAATTAAACTAAAATGTGGTCAAGGGGAGTGTAACTTGTCATATTTTGTTTGCATGCGTAGTCTGCTGAAAATCAGGGGATGTAGTAAAATCCAGATTTTTAGCTTTCTGTAAACAAATCTAAACTCTGGTAATACTGAACCTACTTGCCAAGTGGTGGGCTGAGGAGCATCTGCCTTTTCCAGGGCTGTGAGCTCACCAGGTCTCCGCACCCTTACCATTTCCATTGCCTTATGTCCCCCCTGAGTCACTCAGTTAGGTTTCCTGCCCAATCCTCAGAGGTAGCTGAGTAGCAGTCCCTGTCACAAATAGACACAGCAGTGGATTGATTATGTAAGGATTATTCACTTCATCAAAGTGTTCTTCCCACAATTCCTCGAGATTTTTGACATGAAGACTTTAAGGGTCTCCTAGAAGTATCTATAAATTTCCTGAAATTATATGTGTCTGAAAAATAGCATGCCTATATCCTTATTTTCATTTTTCTGGAGAGATTGTTCATAGCTTTTTATTAGGTCCTCAAAGAGATTCATGACTCAAACATAATTAAGAATTTACAAAGGCATTCTATGAGTATATTTTAAATGATTCAAATTTAAAAATGCCTTCTACACAGACCCAATCAGGTACACTGTTACCTTGGGACCCCTGTTATCCTGGGTAATAAAGTACCTGTGTACCCCTTCCTGAACCAGAATGGGTCAGGGATCTGTGTGTATGGGTGTGAGGGAGTGAGGGAATGAGTGTCTAGAGGTAAGGTGAGATTTATTGAAGAGGAAGGACAGCACATAAAGAGTCCCGAAATACTGTGATCCCAGCATTTGAAGTCTACTTTCATGTGCATTCTTAAGGGCTGGTGATCTCCAGGAAGTTCTGCATCTTATGTGTACATAGTTCCAGTAGAACAAATTAATTTGGTGAATTGTTTCTTGGATATTAACAATTTTAAAACTTTCTCCTTTTCCTCTTCAAGTCCTTTCTCTAAGAACAGCCAACAGTACCTTGCTTCCCCTCCAAAACTTGACACCAGGATTTCTTGGATTTGTATAGACAGTGATAGTTTATTATTCTAAGTCACTGCTTGCTCACTCATCTCTCCTTCCCTGCAAGAATGTGAGAAGAGACAGTTGTAGAAAAAGTTCCTTTTTACACTCAATGATTCTTCCATCAACTTGCCTGATCTTTCCATAATTCTGACTGAACACAAACCACAAACACAAGTTAGAAATGGATTTCATGGGCTTCCATGGTGGCGCAGTGGTTGAGAGTCCGCCTGCTGATGCAGGGGACACGGGTTCGTGCCCCGGGACGGGAAGATCCCACGTGCCGCGGAGCGGCTGGGCCCGTGAGCCATGGCCGCTGAGCCTGCGCGTCCGGAGCCTGTGCTCCGCAACGGGAGAGGCCACAATAGTGAGAGGCCCACATACCGCAAAAAAAAAAAAAAAAAAAAAAATTGGATTTCATAAAAAAAAACATGTGTTGTGGGCCTACCATATTTCAGGTAATGTGCTAGTCTCTAGCACTAACAGCAAATATGACTCAGTCCCTACATTCAAGGAACATTTGCTATGAACACTATTGCCTTGTTTTTTGTATAAGTTACAAGACATAAAAGTCCTTAAGACTATATATCTATTTGATATATAGCTTCTTGCTGAGAGTTCTTATATGGATTATCAAAATTTAGTTTTACTATCCTGAGGTTTTGCCTTTCAGAACTCTCCCTAGTCCCTTTTTCTTCAGGGTTGGTCACTCTGAACTTGATCTCATGAACATCCTTCCCAGCCAAGGGGGTGTTCAGGCAGCTGTGACTGTTTCCTGGATCCTAGGCTTGGTGACTATGGGTACAGGGGGAGGCAAGGCACAAGTGATGCATCCAGGGCAAAGAAAACATTGGAGCCAAGTAGAGGTCTAGTAGGGGCATCAGTCAACGGTCATCAGTCAATGGATGGGGAGTATAAATGGAAATCTAGAGAAATTCTTATAGGTATTGTACTTGAGAAGCTTCTCATAGGGAAAAGGATTTGTGGCATATTTACACTTAGATCTCTTATATAAACAATTCTCTATGCCTTTGGGTACCCCTCAATCAATCATTAATATTTGTCTTCTCTCCATTTCTACTTTTTTGTATATTAAGCTCTTCAATTCTGTCACTGACAATCTTCTGAATAATTCCATCTCATGGATTCTAGCTTCATTGCATCTGAGCACATCTATAAAAGTCAGAGTCTGGAATCACATGTAGATGAGTTCCCAAAAAAGGATATTGACTTTTCCAAAATTCTTCCAGTGACAGACCAAGATAAGAACTTACATCATAAATTTAAACATAACTTTTAACTTTTTATTTTATATTGGAGCATAGTTGATTATCAATGTTGTAATGGTTTCAGGTGTACAGCAAAGTGATTCAGTTATACATATACATGTATCTATTCTTTTTCAAATTCTTTTCCCATTTAGGTTGTTACAAAATATTAAGCAGAGTTCCCAGTGCTATACAGTAGGTCCTTGTTGGGACTGACATGTACACACTGCTATATTTTAAATGGATAACCAACATAACTTTTAATAAGTGACTCTTCTTTACTTAAATGAGCTGGAAGGGTCTTTGTAAATCCAACAAACTGATAAGACACCAATATATCACCCCATCTAAAGCTTATGTTTATAGCCCAGCCACTCAGAGGGGCCTTTTGACATAGGTACCAACTATCTCTGTAAATTCCACAGCAATGCCCTCCCACTCTATTCATCTACCAACTGGGGAGCTGAGGCCAGTGAAAACTGACAACCAGATCCATATGTAACCACAAGGGACCCAGGTTATCACCTGAATCTGCACTCCCCAACATCCTCTACCCACCCCTCCCCAAATCATCTACCTATTCTTAGTAAAGCTCTCATTTATCAGATTCTCTGGGTCAAACAGAACCAAGAAGATGGACCTAGATAGGATTTATCAACCTCAGCACTATTAACCTTTGAGGTCAGATAAGTCTTTGCTCGAGGGCTGCCATGTGCATTGAAGAAATTTTAGGAGCACCCCTGGCCTGTACCCACTAAATAGATGCCAGGAGCACCACTCACCACCCAACTGTGAAAACCAAAAATGTCTCCACACATTATCAAATGTCTTGTGGAAGCAAAATCACAAGTGCTTTAACATTAATTCTATCATTTAATCTCACACCAACTCTTTAAAGCTCAGAGAGAAAATCTGGGATAAGATTTCCAAACTGAGACTAGAGTAAAGAACTTCCATTTCCATGACCAGGGTCCTCTCTACCATCCCACCTGTACCCAAAATGAGTGCTAAAATGCAAATGGGCCAAGGTTCATTGGATTTTTCTGTTCGGTGCTAATCCTGTTTTTTAAGAACCAGAAGTCACATTCCCAACCTTCCAGATTGCTCTCTCCTTGATTTGCTTACTGCTTTAGTAACTCAGCTTCATCTCTGGTAACCGAATTCATTCACCAACAGATATCACTCCTACTTATTAGATTTTTGGTCTGTTGTGATTTCACAACAGACCTTCTTTAGGATAAGCTGTTCAAATTAGTTTTTCTCATTTAACACAGAAGCATCTAATGCCTAGACACTGGAGTCATGTGAGGTGTGAGGATACTCCTACCCAGGAAGAAGACAATGCTGACTACTGAGCTGGAACTTAACGATTCCCTGTGGAAAACGGAAAGGAGGAGCGAGGGCAAGGCCCGCATAATGGAGATCAGATCTTTCCTTTCATCCATGCTTGCTCTAGGGCACTGCCACCTCTAAACCAGCAGGTGGCTTAGCTTTCTGCTATAGTGAAAGGAGAATGTGTTTGTTCCTGTGATACTGATATGCCAGCTGTTTCACTAAATGTGATCATTAACAAAAATGCAGTTCTTTGTGTGGCATCAACTCTTTTTTTTAAAGTTGAAGTATAAGGGCTTCCCTGGTGGCGCAGTGGTTGGGAGTCCGCCTGCCGATGCAGGGCACACAGGTTCGTGCCCCGGGCCAGGCCTGCGCGTCCGGAGCCTGTGCTCCGCAGCAGGAAAGGCCACAATAGTGAGAGGCCCGCGTACCGCAAAAAAAAAAAAAAAAAATTGAAGTATAGTTGATTTACAATATTGTGTTAGTTTCAGGTGTACAACAAAGTGATTCAATTATATATATATATATATCTTTTTTTCAGATCATTTTCCATTATAGGTTACTGCAAGATATCGAATATAGTTCCCTATGTTATACAATAAATCTTTGTTGCTTATATATTTTATGTATAGTAGTTTGTAACTGTTAATCCCATACTCCAAATTTATCCTCCCCTCTTCCCCCTTTGGAAACCATAAGTTTGTTTTCTATGTCTGTGAGTCTGTTTTTGTTTTGTATATAGATTCATTTGTATTATTTTTTTAGATTCCACATATAAGTGATATATAATATTTGTCTTTCTCTGTCTGCCTTGCTTCACTTAGTATGATATTCTCTCATATTCACTTAGTGTGATATTCTCTAGGTCTATACATGTTGCTGCAAATGACAATATTTCATTCTTTTTTTAATGGCTAATATTCCACTGTGTGTGTATATATATTATATATATATATATATATATATATATATATATATATATCATATGGGGTGATATATTGGTGTCTTATCAGTTTGTTGGATTTACAAAGACCCTTCCAGCTCATTTAAGTAAAGAAGATTCACTTATTAGAAGTTATATTGGTTATCCATTTAAAATATAGCAGTGTGTACATGTCAGTCCCAAAAAGGACCTACTGTATAACACTGGGAACTCTGCTTAATGTTATGTAACAACCTAAATGGGAAAAGAATTTGGAAAAGAATCAGAGAGTAAGGGACAAGAAAAAAGTATAGGCTGGACAAATTTATAAGAGCAGAGTGGAGAGGATCCCTGTCGTCTTGTGAAGTTGGAGATCCAAGGAAAAGGAGCTGGTGTTTGGGTTTAAAAGTGTTACGTGTTTTTTTATATAACCTTCAAATTAGATCATAGCTCATGTAAAAAATCTTATTTTAGTTGTCTGGGGAGCTCACTGAGTCCATTCCCTTGACTTTGGAAATATTCTGGAAAAATTTTTTACAATTTTGTATCTCTACTTGTCTCCTTTTGAATTTTTAAGTAAATGGTATATGAAGATTAACCTTCTCAGCCACATTTTGTGCAGAGTTTTTCTCTGCACCTCACATGTATCTACTATGTTTTCAGAAATGTGATTCCATTATGATTTACTTTAGCCATTTCATCATGTGTTCTGCTTTCACATTTCATACTTACATAGAATTAAGAAGAATAATTTTCTATAACAAATTTATTCAGACTTCTAGTTCTTATTTTCTTTGCATTTCATCTACAAATAAGTCAAACGCGCCAGAGTTTTCATTTTCCTGGAGCTTAATATCAAGCCCCTGCTAGTGGAATATGTATACCCATGACTGTGGATCTTTGGCTCCTCCATTTATCTCCCCTGAGTTTTAACTAGAATTCAACTTAATCACGAATAACAGCATGGTCATCAATTATGGCTAATATTTGTTGAAAACCTACCATCAGCCAGACACTATATTTAATAGAAGAAGCAATTGGCAATGTGCTCTGAGCATCCCTGCGTGTTCTTCTGGGTGTGCCAAGAATGCAAAGCTCTGACCACTCCTTAGTCAGGCCATTTCTCAGAGTTGTACTTGCAGCACATAACCTTGAGGTCTGAGGTAGGGTCTCCCCCTGGACAATGAGCAAGTTTGCTTTTGCTTTTAAGAAAGTGGTAAATCCCCAAACTTAACTTAGTGGTAAATCCTGCAACTTAGCCCATTGTGTGTGCGAGTGTCTATCACAGGCCCTGAGTTGCCCCGATGGGACTTGGGGGACATAGAGAACCAGTCCAAATGAGCAGGAAGCTCTGGCTACTACGAGTAATAAAGTTTTTTGTTTTTGACTTAGGAGTCTTGTGTCTTCTGCCAGCATCCTGCAGCACACTGACTTGGTAGCTTATAAGTAGGGTAAAATTACAGACCCTGCCTGTACAGTTCCCGACAAAGTTTTGTATGTTATCAAATTTAACTCTCATGAAGCCCCTATGAGACTCTTTTCTCCCACTTTCCTGAAGTTATTCTTGACAAAAAAATTAATCAATAGTCAATCTAAGAAAGAAATGGAAAATTTTATTTGTGTCAACTTGAGGATTATAACCCGGGAGACAGTCTTTCAGAAAGCTCTGAGGACCATTCTGAAGAAGTAAGGTGAGGAGGGCAGTATAGACGAGATTTTGGTGAAAGGGTGTGTGCAATCAAGCACACATCTTGGTAGAAGGTTACTGCTATTTGTGAGGAACAGATATGTTAGTTAATGGTTTTACTGGTTTTCTGTGTATGGGAAGATGCAAGAAACTTGGCTCATAAAATGTTCTCCCAAAAATAGCTAATCATCTGAGGGCCGGTTCCGCCAGTTTTCCCAGAGCACAAAGTGCCTCATCCTGAACTTTGCCCTGCATTCCTTTCAGGGTTTACTTATTATAGGTCAGCGACTTCAATGACTTGATAGAACTGGATTGTGAGCAACATTCTTTATTTCACAATCCCCTCCTTTTTGTTCTTAATTTCAACCAAGGTTTGGGAAGCATGTAGTCACCAATTTGTCCCATGGCACTAAAGTATTTAAGCTAAGAACTTTAATTAGGTGCAGCCCAGTATCTCCCCAGATGGTCTGATCCAATAGGTTCCACACCAGTTGCTATCTTTAAGGGAATTTATATATCAGCATTGTACATAAAAAGTTCACAAAGACATTTGCACATACAAGGTGAGTGGTTGGTCATCATGACCTCTTACAGGATTGAGAAAGGAGTATTATCTTCTAAGCCATTACATCGCTGGCGCCAGAAGAAGAAAAATTGATCTTTAAGGTTGAGCAGGTATGTCTGCCATTAGGGTGGTCTGGTTAATGTATAATGCAGATGTACAATGCACGCTAGAGGGAAGAGAAGAGGCCCAAATGAGCAGAAAAAAAATTCTATTTGGACTTTTCTTATCTGGCCTTGAAATATGCATTTTATTTCATCACTATGAACACTCTACTGATCACATTTTCCTTCATCACTAGAGTCCATTGTCATTCTCTTGTCAGCACCCTCAACTCCATATGCTTCACCTGCAACCATGAGGTAAAACACACAAAGCTGTTCAATCCCAGGTAAACTTCTCTACACCTGTGCTGTTAAGAGCAGTCCTTTCATCTGCAGACAGGGAGATTCACCACATCCAGCCTCAGCTGAGTCATCTCTGACTTCTCTTTGTTTGTCTAAGGAGCGTTTCTGCCTCACGTTCTCCTCAGATGCTAAAACTTCACTCTTTCCTGAAATCTCTTCCTCTAATTCCTTAACTTCAATGTCCTATTTCACAGAAAGCATAGATATTCCTGGGAAATAATTTCATCAACTCCCATACACAAAGACCATTAAAGGTGTGTTTGTGAACATGGTCCCCACCGCTTCCGTTCTTAAAAACTCAAGCTTTTCAAGTCAAATGCTTCCCTGTAACCCATGCCTTTGATCTAGTCTCTGCTCACCCATTGGAACAGCACATGAAACACTGACAAGCTTAAACTGGTTTTGCCTCCTTAAGTAGGTTGTTGGTTAATCAAGCCGTGAGTTATTTTACAGAGACAGCACTGCACATGTGCAAGATGGGAATCCTTGTCTCCAGTTTGACCCAGAACCAAGAATCTTCAGTCTATGGAACTCAAAGAATAGAAATGTTAGCACCAAAGCCTTTTGCAAAACAAGTCTGTTGATGGGCATTTAGGTTGCTTCCATGACCTGGCTATTGTGAATAGTGGTGCAACAAATATCGGGGTACATGTGTCTTTTTGAATTATGATTTTCTCTGGGTATATGCCCAGGAGTGGGATTGCCAGGTCATATGGTAATTCTATTTTTAGTTTTTTAAGGAACCTCTGTACTGTTTTACATAGTGGCTGTATCAATTTACATTCCCACCAACAGTACAAGAGGGTTCCCTTTTCTCCACACCCTCTCCAGCATTTGTTGTTTGTAGATTTCTGATCATGCCCATTCTAGCACCACTTAAATTCTTAAGGTGGGTTCAAACCATGTGACTGCAATATTATTCTTAAATAACTGTAAGATGCCAAGTGTTAACTATGGTAAGAGTTGACATTTGAAGAGGCTGGTGAACTAATAGGTAATTTATAACAAATGACCTGCAAATAGGTTATGTCAGATCATTTGCTACATAGAGAAGAGCAAAATATTTTTTTCAGTTTGAGGTTAACTTATTTGCATCATTTTTGACTATTTTTATTGTGTGCTTGTTGTGTATCCTGGGGTAGTATGTATCATAGCCACCACTGTTGTTTAATTTCTTTAGAAACTTAGATATTTAGCTTAAACTGCAAGAGTCAGCTATTCCTTGGCCCCATGACATCCCTTGGCTGTACTCTGTATTTAATCATTTGGCAACACCTTCCCCCGTGATGTCTGCCAAGCACAGACATCAAATGTACGAGTGGAAAGGACCTTGAAGATTACTGAGTTTGACACCAAAATTTTACGGTTGAAACTAAGATCCAGGGATGCCACAGGAATTACCCAAGGCCAAGCAGCAGTTATTAGGAGAGATTAAACCAGAATTCAGTTTCTTTTAAGACTTAACAATAAGTCTGCTCTTATTTCTACTTCCCTGGCTTTGCATGGGGCCACTCAAAATGTGGAGCAAATGTTCTCTTAACTGCTGTTCCATTGTCTAGAGCCTCCTTCAGCTGGAAGCAGTGTGGAGAGGTGCCCACTGCATAGTGCTGAGCATTTGGGCACTGTTTTCAGAACCTGACTTTGACCTAAACAGCATATGTGCCCTTGGGCAAAACCCTTCCCTATTGGGCCTAAATTTCTCCTTCAGAAAAAAAAGAAAGTGGGGGAGTTAGAACAAAAGACTCCTAAGATCTCATTCAAATCTCGTTCTGTACAAATGCATAAAGTAAAACTTGAGTTATGGCTGTGAAAATTTGTTTTTTAAAAATAGAGATGTGGATGTACTATATCCTCAAGGCATTTAAAATCTCTCTACAGATATTCAAGGAGATTTCTAAGAATTACAATTTATCATTTAAGTGGATTGTATTCTTATTTCTAAAAACAGGACACTCAGTGAACTTTAATAACATCAGATTAGAATCACCAAACTTACTATATATCCACTTCCAAAATGCATTTTCACCCAAGATTTTAGTGACCCCTGAGGACTAAGGATTAAGAGAGAAGGAACTGGCTCTGATTTAATTAGGACTATTTCCATCATTTGAAATATTTGAAGAAAAAAATGGTAGAAAGGATTGTGTGTCCAGGTCCTCCAAGCAGCAAACACTAACATGTGATTAAACAGGCAAAGGTGTTATTAAGTGACATGCTTATGAGAGAAAATGGGGAGGGAGCCAGAAAAGGGTGGAAGAACAATCAGACTATGACGCCAGTTTGACCACAACTAAAGGAAAGAGGGGAGGAAATTTGGGTGGAAGCATCCTGGACTCTCAGACAGTCCCAGGAAGGTTCTGCAAGGCCATCAGGGGCCCTTGAACCAAAGCTGGCCATCAGAAGAGTTCTATCTTTAAGAACAGACTTGCCTCAGTCTCCCTCCTGTGTTCAGGGAAGGAGGATAGAGTATGGGAATCCATTCAGAGTTGGGGTCCTTGGTTGATTAAGTTCCCTTAATTAAGGTCTTTGAAGCCCATGCTCAAGGCCTCCACAAATTTATATTCCTCTGACTTTTTAATATCTTAGAAGTCTTTGCTCCGGGTACCAGTTATCATTTTACTGGCTTCCTCCTATAGGTAATCCATAAAAAGAATATGAATTCTAATTCCATAATTTCCACTTAATCCCTCTGGAGTTAACTTTTTCCATACATAATGTTGGCTTTCCTTATCGATCTCTCTTTTAAAAAATTACTCTGAAACATGATTGAAAGCATCTTGCAGAAAAATTTATAAGAATGCTTTGGGCTACAGAAATTGTCACAAATATATTCTCACTTATTTAGTAGGTTAGAAGGGAGTGGAGTATTAAGATAATATTTTCCTTCAGGTCTTAAGAGCTGGACCTGGCCTGATCTTTGCTCACAGCCCCAAATTCTGGGAACCACAGAGGGAAGATGGAGAAGATTCATGAGAAGGATCAAAAAGGATGCATCTTAACATATCCACACTTAGCCCTCCCACATGTCAACCCTACGTGTGTGGGAAACCTTGCCTAAAGGGTGTTAGAGCCTCTTACTTAGATCTGTACTGTTCTTGGGCCACGCCACTCCTGTTCTGGGATACAGTTTCCCTTATATTGGAGAACTTATTTCTAATTGCAGGAAACGTGTATGCTCTCAGGCCGTCAGTCATGGGTCAGATTTTAAATCTAGAATTCTCACCTGTATTTAGAGTACATTGCTTTACTCCAATTGCTCTCTTTTAAATGCCTGCTGCCAGTTTTTTGTCAAATGGGAATGTGTTGCAAATGGATGTAAGCCAAATTGGTCGTGCAAACTCTCTTAGGTTCTTTTTTAACAAAACAACAACAACACAAACTGAAAACGTAGTAACTGAAAAGTGTGAGGTGGCCGAGGATCAGCAATCCTCAGTGGCTGGAAACAACCAATTTGCAATCAAGCCTGTGGTTCCATACACAAGGTATAGACTACATGCCTCACTGGATTCTTATAGTCTCTGTTCATGTGTGAATAGGGAGTGATTTAAAATATTTTGGCCAGATTTTCTTTCATTAAAAATAAGGGGGTGGGGACCAGAGGGAAGGCAGCAGAAGCAAGAACTACAATCCTGCAACCAGTGGAACAAAAACCACATTCACAGAAAGATAGACAAGATGAAAAGGCAAAGGGCTATGTACCAGATGAAGGAACAGATAAAACCCCAGAAGAACAACTAAATGAAGTGGAGATAGGCAACCTTCCAGAAAAAGAATTCAAAATAATGATAGTGAAGATGATCCATTCTCAGAAAAAGAATGGAGGCAAAGATCAAGAAGATGCAACAATGTTTAACAAAGACCTAGAAGAACTAAAGAACAAACAAACAGAGATGAACAATACAATAACTGAAATGAAAACTACACTAGAAGGACTCAATAGCAGAATAACTGAGGCAGAAGAACAGATAAGTGACCTGGAAAAGAGAATGGTGGAATTCACTGCTGCAGAACAGAATAAAGAAAAAAGAATGAAAAGGAATGAAGACAGCCTAAGAGACCTCTGGGACAACATTAATCGCAACAACATTCACATTATAGGGGTCCCAGAAGGCAAAGAGAGAGAGAAAGGACCAGAGAAAATACTTCGAGAGATTATAGTCAAAAACTTCCCTAACGTGGGAAAGGAAATAGCCACCCAAGTCCAGGAAGCACAGCGAGTCCCATACAGGATAAACCCAAGGAGAAACATGCCGAGACACATAGTAATCAAATTGGCAAAAATTAAAGACAAAGAAAAATTATTGAAAGCAGCAAGGGAAAAATGACAAATAACATACAAGGGAACTCCCATAAGGTTAACAGATGACTTCTCAGCAGAAACTCTATAAGCCAGAAGGGAGTAGCATGACATATTTAAAGTGATGAAAGGGAAGAACGTACAAGCAAGATTACTCTACATGGTAAGGAGCTCATTCAGATTCAGTGGAGAAACCAAAAGCTTTACAGACAAGCAAAAGCTAAAAGAATTCAGCACCACCAAACCAGCTCTATAACAAATGCTAAAGGAACTTCTTTAAGTGGGAAACACAAGAGAAGAAAAGGACCTACAAAAACAAACCCAAAACAATTAAGAAAATGGTCATAGGAAAATACATATTGATAATTACCTTAAACGTGAATGGATTAAATGCTCCAACCAAAAGACACAGGCTCGCTGAATGGATACAAAAACAAGACCCACATATGTGCTGTCTAGAAGAGACCCACTTCAGACCTAGGGACACATACAGACTGAAAGTGAGGGGATGGAAAAAGATATTCCATGCAAATGGAAATCAAAAGAAAGCTGGAGTAGCAATACTCATATCAGGTAAAATAGACTTTAAAATAAAGAATGTTACAAGAGACAAGAAAGGACACTACATAATGATCAAGGGATCAATCCAGGAAGAGGATAAGCAATTATAAATATATATGCACCCAACATAGGAGCACCTCAATACATAAGGCAACTGCTGACAGCTATAAAAGAGGAAATCAACAGTAACACAATAATAGTGGGGGACTTTAACACCTCACTTACACCAGTGGACAGACCATCCAAACAGAAAATTAATAAGGAAACACAAGCTTTAAATGACACAATAGACCAGATAGATTTAACTGATATTTATAGGACATTCCATCCAAAAACGGCAGATTACACTTTCTTCTCAAGTGTGCATGGAACATTCTCCAGGATAGATCACATCCTGGGTCACAAATCAAGCCTCAGTAAATTTAAGAAAATTGAAATCATATCAAGCACCTTTTCTGACCACAAGGCTATGAGATTAGAAATCAATTACAGGGAAAAAAACATAAAAAACACAAACACATGGAGGCTAAACCATACATTACTACATAACTAAGAGATCACTGAAGAAATCAAAGAGGAAATCAAAAAATACCTAGAGGCAAATGACAATGAAAACACGACAATCCAAAACCTACAGGATGCAGCAAAAGCAGTTCTAAGAGGGAAGTTTATAGCAATACAATCCTACCTCAAGAAACAAGAAACATCTCAAATAAACAATCTAACCTTATACCTAAAGAAACGAGAGAAAGAAGAACAAACAAAACCCAAAGTAGGTAGAAGGAAAGAAATCATAAAGATCAGAGCAGAAATAAATGAAATAGAAACAAAGAAAACAATAGCAAAGATAAATAAAACTAAAAGCTGGTTCTTGAGAAGATGAACAAAATTGATAAACTATTAGCCAGACTCATCAAGAAAAAGAGGGAGAGGACTCAAATCAATAAAATTAGAAATGAAAACAGAGAAGTTACAACAGACACCACAGAAATACAAAGCATTCTAAGAGACTACCACAAGCAACTCTATGCCAATAAAATGGACAACCTGGAAGAAATGGACAAATTCTTAGAAAGGTATAACCTTCCAAGATTGAACCAGAAAGAAATGGAAAATATGAACAGACCAATCACAAGTAATGAAATTGAAACTGTGATTTAAAATCTTCCAACAAGCAAGAGTCCAAGACCCGATGGCTTCACAGGGGAATTCTGTCAAACATTTAGAGAAGAGCTAACACCCATCCTTCTCAAACTCTTCCAAAAAGTTGCAGACAAAGGAATCCTCCCAAACTCATTCTATGAGGACACCATCACCCTGATACCAAAACCAGACAAAGATACTACAAAAAAAGAAAATTACAGACCAATATCACTGATGAATATAGATGTAAGAATCCTCAACAAAATACTAGCAAACAGAATCCAACAACACATTAAAAGGATCACACACCATGATCAAGTGGGACTTATCCCAGGGATGCAAAGATTCTTCAATATATGCAAATCAATCAATATGATACACCATATTAACAAATTGAAGAAGAAAAGCCATATGATCATCTGAATAGATGCAGAAAAAGCTCTTGACAAAATTCAACACCCATTTATGATAAAAACTCTGCAGAAAGTGGGCATAGAGGGAACCTGCCTCAACATAATAAAGGCCATATAAGACAAACCCAACATCATTCTCAATGTTGAAAAACTGAAACCATTTCCTCTAAGATCAGGAACAAGACAAGGATGTCCACTCTCACCACTATCATTCAACATAGTTTTGGGACTTCCCTGGTGGCACAGTGGTTGAGAGTCCGCCTGCCAATGCAGGGGACACGGGTTCGTGTCCTGGTCCGGGAAGATCCCGCATACCACGGAGTGGCTGGGCCTGTGAGCCATGGCCGCTGAGCCTGCATGTCCGGAGCCTGTGCTCCACAACAGGAGAGGCCACAACACTGAGAGGCCCGTGTACCACAAAAAACACCAAAAAACCCCCCCATAGTTTTGGAAGTTCTAGCCACGGCAGTCAGAGAAGAAAAAGAAATAAAAGGGATCCAAATTGGAAAAGGAGAAGTAAAACTGTCACTCTTTGCAGATGACATGATACTACACATAGAGAATCCTAAAGATGCCACCAGAAAACTACTAGAGCTAATCAATGAATTTGGTAAAGTTGCATGATACAAAATTAATGCACAGAAATCTCTTGCATTCCTATACACTAATGACGAAAAATCTAAAAGAGAACTTAAGGAAACCCTCCCATTTACTATTGCAACAAAAAGAATAAAATACCTAGGAGTAAACCTACCTAGGGAGAAAAAAGTCCTGTATGCAGAAAGCTATAAGACACTGATGAAAGAAATTAAAGACGATACAAACAGATGGAGAGATATACCATGTTCTTGGATTGGAAGAATCAACATTGTGAAAATGACTATATTACCCAGAGCAATCTACAGATTCAATGCAATCCCTATCAAATGACCAATCACATTTTTCACAGAATTAGAACAAAAAATTTCACAATTTGTATGGAAACACAAAAGACCCCGAATAGCCAAAGTAATCTTGAGAAAGAAAAACAGAGCTGGAGGAATCAGGCTCCCTGACTTCAGACTATACTACAATGCTACAGTAATCAAGACAACATGGTACTGGCACAAAAACAAAAATATAGATCAGTGGAACAGGATAGAAAGCCCAGAGATAAACCCACACACCTATGGTCAACTAATCTATGATAAAGGAGGTAAGGATATACACTGGAGAAAAGACAGTCTCTTCAATAAGTGATGCTGGGAAAACTGGACAACTACATGTAAAAGAATGAAATTAGAACACTCCCTAACTCCATACACAAAAATAAACACAAAATGGATTAGAGACCTAAATGTAAGACTGGAGACTATAAAACTCTTAGAGGAAAACATAGGAAGAACACTCTTTGACATAAATCACAGCAAGATATTTTTTGATCCACCTCCTAGAGTAATGGAAATAAAAACAAAAATAAACAAATGGGACTTAATGAAACTTAAAAGCTTTTGCACAGCAAAGGAAACCATAAACAAGACTAAAAGACAACCCTCAGAATGGGAGAAAATATTTGCAAACAAATCAATGGATAAAGGATTAATCTCCAAAATATATAAACAGCTCATGCAGCTCAATATTAAAAAAATAAACAACCCAATCAAAAAATGGGCAGAAGACCTAAATAGACATTTCTCCAAAGAAGACATACAGATGGTCAGGAAGCACATGAAAACCTGCTCAACATCACTAATTATTAGAGAAATGGAAATCAAAACTACAGTCACCTCACACCAGTTAGAATGGGCATCATCAGAAAATCTACAAACAAGTGCTGGAGAGGGTGTGGAGAAAAGGGAATCCTCTTGCACTGTTGGTGGGAATGTACATTGTTACAGCCACTATGGAGAACAGTATGGAGGTTCCTTAAAAAACTAAAAATGGAATTACCATATGACCCAGCAATCCCACTACTGGGCATATACCTAGAGAAAACTGTAATTGAAAAAGACACATGCACCCCAATGTTCACTGCAGCACTATTTACAATAGCCAAGACATGGAAGCAACCTAAATGCCCATTGACAGATGAATGGATAAAGAAGATGTGGTATATATATACAATGGAATATTACTCAGCCATAAAAAGGAATGAAATTGGGTCATTTGTAGAGACGTGGATGGATCTAGAGACTGTCATACAGAGTGAAGTAAGTCAGAAAGAGAAAAACAAATATCGTATATTAATGCATATATGTGGAACCTAGAAAAATGGTACAGATGAACCAGTTTGCAGGGCAGAGACAGAGACACAGATGTAGAGAACAAACGTATGGACACCAAGGGGGAAAAGTGGTGGGTGGTGGTGGTGGTGGTGGGATGAATTGGGAGATTGGGATTGACAATATATACACTTATATGTATAAAATGGATAACTTATAAGGACCTACTGTATAAAAAAATAAATAAAATAAAATTTAAAAAATAAAAATAGTGTTTCTTGATACTTAAAAAAAGGTGGGGATAATGAAGGGGTGGAATTGAGAAAATGCAGTTTTATTTTATAATTTTTAATATTTCCAGATGACACTTCATCTTGCTTTGCATGTCCCACTTTTATAAATGCATTGTACAGAATAGATATGGTTTCAGTCAACTCTGTAAAATATTATTATGCATTATATTGCCCTTTGGACTTCAGAAATCATTTGGAAATCCAAAAAAAAAAAAATTTTGGCCAGTCACAAAACTGCATACCCTTAATTTCAACAGTAAAAGCCAAATTTCTAATATTTAAGCTATTAACTAGTCATCAATTTTATAGATAAACTCATTTTTGAAATTTATTTCATTACCCAAGCTTCTGGTGTTGATTGGGTGATGGATAAGAGAAGTGCATGGTGTTGTTGCCTTTAGAACGTAGGCCTTCTCATTAGATGCTTGCTGACGCTCAAGGCCAGCTGCATTATGACTGGAACAGCAGCTAAAGCTGGGCTGTAGCTTAACCTAATCTGATACAGACACATCACACCATCCATGCTGAAGTAATCAGATGATTTCTTTCTCTTTATGGAACCCTAAGGCTCTTCTTTCTATCATACTTCTGTCTGCTGCAGGGATATGAGCTGGCCTTAGTGTATTCCCACTGTTGATAAGAAATGCTTTCCCTTCCTTCCCACCTCATCTCCCCACATCTCGTCTTTCCTCCCAGCTCCACTCTGAGTAAAGCCAGTTGTTTCCTGCCTCAAGGCCTTTGCCCTTGCTCTTCTTTCTTCTTGGAGTGCTTTTCCCTTGGCTTTCAATTGCCTAGCTGTTGCTCATCCTTTAATTCTGAATTTGAATGTCAGAGAATTTAAGGTAGAGGACCTTTCCAGTGTACCCCATCCAATTCAGCTTGCCCTTTTCCCCAGTTACTTTTTATAACATCAGCCAGAATGTTTTCTGCATATATCATCTTTCTCATCTGTTTCAATTTGCTTGTTATTTATTGTCTTGTTAATAGTCTGTTGCTTTAATTGTTTCTTATTCATTGTCTTATTTTAAGGGCCAAGAGGTTGGGTACCATGTCTACCTTGTTTACCACTGTCTCCTTGGTAACTAGAGGAATAGTTGCCCCTAGTAGGTGTTCATTAAATATTTGCTGAAAGAACATATATGGTCTCACCCACTGGGCAGGAGAGATGGACCACTAAACATTTTTGCTCATAGCAGCCAGGGTTTTCCTGTTAATTCATTTCAGGTTACCAAGGGCATTTTGGGGTCTTCAAAAAACAAATATTCTTTTACATATCACTAGAGCTTTCTTCCTTCACACCCAACAAACTCCCTTCACTCCCTGTCTGTGAGACTAGGATTGCTCAGTTTATCACTCTATGGCTTGTATAGGTGTTTTCCCACCACTCATCTAAGTTTTTGTGCCAGTTAAAGATGATTGACTCTGAGCTCCAAATTCATCCTTTTTGCCTGCTCTGTGAAAATAGATCTTGGCTTCTCCAACATTGTTCCTTTACCAACTGACCAAGTGTCAACCTGTCAAGAGAGGACACCGGAGAGACATTGCAAGAGGAAAAGGTTTTGCTTCCTGGTTCCTGGTTTGCTAGGCACAGATTCAGCAGAGCCTAGTAACCTTGTAGAATGTCTGTTTCCTAAGGCTGTAGACAGGAGGCACTGAATAAATATAGTAGAATGACACTGGGTTCCTCATCTTAAGTTCTAGCATGAGAATTCAGCATCTCAATAGAACTGTCTTGTCTGCACGGCCTGGTGCCATATCATTTGTTAACAAAGTTTCTTCTAACTTAGCGAAATCTATTGACAGTGTGGCAGAGAATATGTACTCCTGGTTCCTCCAAAAAGTGCCCAATTTGTAAAGAGCTCTGAAAAGCACAAATCATTAAAACCAATCTATTAAGAGGTGCTATGCCATAAGATGTCCAATAGACACTACAAAAGAATATGAGATAAATCAAAGCTAAAGCCCTTCATCAAAAGTGGAACAACTAGGGCTTCCCTGGTGGCGCAGTGGTTGAGAGTCCACCTGCCGATGCAGGGGACACGGGTTCGTGCCCCGGTCTGGGAAGATCCCACATGCCGCGGAGCGGCTGGGCCCGTGAGCCATGGCCGCTGAGCCTGCGCGTCCGGAGCCTGTGCTCCGCAACGCGAGAGGCCACAACAGTGAGAGGCCTGCGTACCGCAAAAAAAAGAAAAAAAAAAGTGTAACAACTATAAGTAACACAGCAAGTGCAAAGTGACATACTGCATCCATGAACAGATGAATGGATAAACAAAATGTGGCATATACACAAATGGAACCTTGAGGACACTATACTAAGTGAAATAAGCCAGATACAAAAGGACATAATAGTATAATTCTAATTATATGAGGTATAAAATCAAATTCATAAAGACAAAAAGTAGAATGATGGTTGCCAGAGGCTGGGTGCAGAGAAAATGGGGAGTTATTGGTTAATGGGTATAGAGCTCCAGTTCTGGAGATGGATAGTGTTGATGGTTGTGCAATATTGTGAATATACTTAGTGCCACTGAATTATATATTTACAGATGGTTAAAATAGTAAATTTTATGTTGTGTACATCTTCATGAAATAAAAAAAATTTAAAGTGAATTCCAAAATGAAAACCTAAAAGGGCATCTTGCCTTGATACCTTCTACTTCCAACAACACACACACACACACACTCACTTCACCCTGATTTTGTGAATATCATACTTTTTCCTCTGGAAGAAGGCACAAAATAGCTCTATAACTGTGGGAAGCAGTCAGCCATGACAGCAGGCTGCGGATGTGCCAGGCATGCCGCCGCTGCTCGAAGGGACTGTCCCTACTTGTTCCCTTCCTTGTTCCATTCCATGGGAGATAAATCACCAGGGCCCAGAGATCAGAGAGAATGTAAAATGAGATAAGCAAAGCTGTCTCCCCCCTGGACATCTAAAGACCAAATGGTCAGATGTGCAGGTTATCTTGGATGATTCTGGGTTTATGGGTTTTCTCCCAGGGGAGTTAACCTTGAGCCGAGACAGTCATTAGATCATGTCAACTACCATCTGGCAACCTTCCCTTTTCTAGTCTATATAATCTGCAACTGTAACACAATAAAATTTGCCTTGCAACCATCAGTTGTCTTGGTCCTTCTGACCCCATTCGTCAGTGCTGTTTCAGTTCCTTACCCCTTCCCTTCTGGCTCTGGTCGGTTTGGTCTTCTTTGTCCGGCTCGTCCGCGGCAAGTGGCGCCCGAACAGGGACCTGAAGCATGAAGGCAATTAAAAGAAAAAGAAAGTGCAGGTAAGAGAACCCTTATGCAAAATATGTGTGGCCACGAGTAAAAGTGAAACTAATAGCGGCATAAGGCAATAGTCAGAAGTAAAATAAGATGGGACAAAAGGGCTCAAAGGAGCGTGAATTATTTGCTCAGGTTTTACTTTCGATGCTTAAAGCTCGGGGTAATAAAGTTTCTACCTCACAGTTGACTGAGTTTTTACAGCATATTTATGATGTATCTCCCTGGTTTACTGATGGCGGCTCTGTTGACATAGAAATCTGGCAGAAAGTTGGAGAAGATTTAAAAAATTATTATGAGTCTCGAGGGCCTGCTCATACTCCTGTTGTTACATTTAGTGTGTGGAATCTGATAAAAGAATGTTTAGATGCTTCTCATGATAGTGTTGATTTGAATGTAAAATCAGAAAAACAAAAGGCTTCTTCAGAAGATAAAACTGCCTTAATGGCTTCTGCACGGCCACTTCCTAAATCTAGGGAACTTGTTAATTTTAACATATCAGATGAAGGGGAACATTTCGATTTAACGGATGAGGATTTTAAACACGAAAGAGAAGAATATCCTGAGGATGATTTTCTAATGGCTATGATAGATAAGTCAGTGAAAAAGCTGCAGATTAGTAAGGACTGTCTTCCTCAAAAATCTACATCTGTAAAAATGCTCAGTCCCTTGCAGCGCGCTGTACAAGGAGCAATCAAACGAGAAGATCCTATTTTCTGTTGTCCTTTCATAGAAAGATCTGATCCTAATAATCCTCAGCAAGCTATTAGGGAACATCAGGCTCTTCCTTTTAAAGTTTTGAAAGATTTAAAATCTGCTTGTGCTCAATATGGGCCCACTGCTCCTTTTACTACTGCTATGGTTGACACTATTGCAGGAGAAGCTCTTTCCCCCGCTGATTGGAAGTCTATTGCATGAGCTTGTTTAAATGGTGGAGGTTATTTAATATGGAAGTCTGATTTTTATAAACGGGCTGCTGAACAAGCAGACAAGAATGCTGCCCATAATATTCCTGTGGATTATCATATGTTGGTGGGTGAAGGACCGTATATATCGTTTCAAGATCAGTTGACTTATCCGTTTGTTGCATATCCTCAAATAAATCATCTGGCATTGCAAGCCCGGAGAAAACTACCTTCTGCTCATAAAACTGAAGATCTTTCAAAAATTAGACATGGACCTGATGAACCATATGCTGATTTTTTAGATAGATTGTTACAGGCGGTGGGGAGACTCATTGTGGATGGACCCACTGGTACAATTGTAGTTAAGCAACTTGCTTTTGAAAATGCTAATAATGCATGTCAGGCTGCAATTCGACCTTGGAGAAAACGGGGAACATTGGAGGATTATATTCGCCTTTGTGTGGACATTGGACCTGCTTATATACAGGGTGCTGCTATGGCTGCAGCATTAACTAAAGTGGGGTTAGAAACAATCAAAAGAAAACAAAGACTAGTTTTAAATGCGGAAAGGCAGGTCATTTTGCTGGAGAATGTGGATCTTTTCATTCTAACCCTAGTCCTTCCTTCCCTACTCAAAAGCCTCCAGATGGTCCGAAAATCCCTGGTTTATGCCCTAGATGCAATAGGGGAAAACATTGGGCATGAGATTGTCGCTCACTGACCCACAAGGATGGGACACCACTATCGGGAAATTCCTCCTGGGGCCTTCCCCGGCCCCAGCAAACAATAGGGGTGATGTCTGTGTATCCTCCACAAATTATCAATCAGACATTAACCAAGAACAAAAACATACAATATCTTCGCTCTCCAGAGCAACACCAGGAAGCGCAGGACTGGACCTCAGTACCTCTGCCCGATATGTATTAACTCCTGAAATGGGTCCTCAAACCCTCTCTACAGGCATCTATGGACCTTTACCCAAGGGTTGGATGGAACTATTATTGGGAAGAATTAGTGTCACCATGAAAGGTTTAACTCTTATGCCAGGAGTCATAGATTCTGACTACAAAGGAGAAATAAAAATCATGGCACAAACTATTAAAAATACAATAACTATTTCTCCTGGTGATAAAATTGCACAATTGTTACTTTTTTTTTTTTTTTTTTTTTTTTTTTTTTTTGCGGTATGTGGGCTTCGCGCTGTTGTGGCCTCTCCCGTTGCGGAGCACAGGCTCCGGACGCGCAGGCTCAACGGCCATGGCTCACGGGCCCAGCCGCTCCGCGGCATGTGGGATCCTCCCGGACCGGGGCACGAACCCGCATCCCCTGCATCGGCAGGCGGACTCTCAACCACTGCGCCACCAGGGAAGCCCCACAATTGTTACTTTTGCCCTTTGTACCTCATGGACAAATTCTACAACATCAAAAGAGAGGAACAAAGGCTTTTGGATCACCTAATGCTGCCTGCTGGGTTCAGAAGATAGGGGAAGAACATCCAGAAATGAAATTAACCGTTAATGGAAAGGTTTTTTCAGCTTTGTTAGACACTGGAGCTGATGTCTCTGCTATGACGCAGATGCACTGGCCTAAACATTGGCCCGTTAGTCCTACTATTACAGAACTTCAAGGAATAGGACAAAGTTCTTCTCCTGTGCAAAGTAGTCGGTTATTACTATGGCAAGATAGTGAGGGCCATTCAGGATACTTCCAGCCTTATGTTTTGCCTGGGCTGCCTTTAAACCTCTGGGGCCGAGATATATTAAAAGAAATGGGAGTATTCCTTTAAAGTCCAAATTCTCAAGTCTCTAATATGATGTTGGATCAAGGATTTTTCTTCCCACAAAAAGGCTGGGAACAAATCAACAAGGAACTGTCTATCCTATTGATGTGAAAATAAAAAATGATAGACAAGGTTTGGGTTTTCCTTAGGGGCCTTGGATTCTCCTCCACTCACTGCTGATCCAATTCCTTGGCTGACTGATGACCCTGTATGGGTGGACCAATGGCCCCTCACAAAGGAGAAATTAAAAGCTTCAGAACAATTAGTACTGGAACAATTACAGTTAGGGGATTTAGAAATTTCCAATAGCCCTTGGAATACTCCTATTTTTATTATCAAGAAAAAATCTGGAAAATATAGGTTAGGATCTAAGAGCTGTCAATAAAACTATGCTAATAATGGGAGCTCTTCAACAAGGCCTACCCTCTCTGACAGCCATACCATGCAATTATCATCTTTTAGTTATAGATTTAAAAGATTGTTTTTTCACTATTCCTTTATTTCTTGAAGATAGAAAACATTTTGCTTTTAGCTTGCCTTCCTTAAATTTTAAGGAACCTATGAGGAGATTTCAATGGAAAGTATTGCCTCAGGGCATGGCAAATAGTCCTACATTATGCCAAAAATATGTAGCTCAGGCCTTGACTCCTGTGAGAAAAATGTTTCCAACATTATATCTCATACATTATATGGATGATGTACTTTTAGCCACTAATAATATTTCTTTATTAGAGACTGCTTTTCAATTTTTACAACAATCCTTACAATCATTTGGCTTTGTCATTGCCTCAGAAAAAATTCAAAGACAATCTCCATTTTTATATTTGGGAAAATATATAGATAACACTACTATTAGGCCTCAAAAACTGCAAATTTGAGTTGATAATTTAAAAACATTAAATGATTTTCAAAAATTACTTGGAGATATTAATTGGCTAAGGCCTTCCTTAAAACTTACTACTGCTCAAGCCTTTGTTTGATATTCTTAAAGGCAATTCAGACCCTTCATCATTAAGCTCCATGACTCCAGAGGGTTTCCAAGAATTACAAATAGTTAATAGAGCTATCAGCTCTGTGCAATTAACTCGAATACATACTCACCTGCCAATTTCTTTAATCGTTTGTCCAACACCTCATGTACCTACAGCTGTTTTATGGCAAACTGCTGGGATTATTGAATGGATTCATATGAAAACCACACCCTCTAAAGTTATTAACCCTTATTATGAACTTATTAGTAATTTAATAATGCAAGGTAGAACTAGATGCTTACAACTTATAGGAATAGAACCTTCTCAAATTATTATCCCTTATTCAGTTAGTCAACAAAATTGGCTTTTTCAACATAGTAATGAATGGGGACTTGCTCTTGCAGGAGTTCCAGGAAACCTAAAATGTCATTATCCTGCTGATAAGATAATTCAATTTAATAAAAATAATCTTTACATTTTTCCTTCTATAATCCAAGAACAGCCTATTCCACATGTACCTTTGGTTTTTACAGACGGATCCTCCTCAGGAGTTGCTATTGTAGTCATTGACGATTGAACAAAAATTGATTGAACAAACTTCATTGACTTGAGCTCAGCGTGTTGAACTACATGCTGTTATTATGGCTTTTGAGCATTTTCCTTCTGTGTCTCTTAATCTGTTTTCTGATAGTAAATACCTTATTGATCTATAACTTCTTTTGGAAACTGCTACCATAGGACATACTAATGACCCTGAATTATCATCCTCTTTTCGTTTGCTTCAACAGCTTATTCGTTCCCACGATGGTCCCATTGCAGCTCTACATATCCGTGCTCATTCTAACTTGCCTGGTCCATTGACTAAACTTAATGCAACTGCAGATGTTTTAAATCGATCTAAACATGATCTTTATCCTGTGCATTTTCCTCCCAAGAATAGAGTTAAAGTTACCCCTCCTCCTCAATCTCTTTTCCCTAAAGCAGGACATATTCCGATTTACCGTCCTCCTCCTTTCCGTTCGTCATGCTGTCAAGAATGGCTAATGGGGCTTCCCTGGTGGCGCAGTGGTTGAGAGTCCGCCTGCCGATGCAGGGGACACGGGTTCGTGCCCCGGTCCGGGAGGATCCCACATGCCGCGGAGCGGCTGGGCCCGTGAGCCGTGAGCCATGGCCGCTGAGCCTGCGTGTCCAGAGCCTGTGCTCCGCAACGGGAGAGGCCACAACAGTGAGAAGCCCGCGTACCACAAAAAAAAAAAAAAAAAGAATAGCTAATGTATTGCATTCCCTACTTGCATACTATAAATAAACATGGGTTATGTCCAGGATGCCCTTACGTTATGGTGAGTTATGATCAAACTCCTTTACAAGCAGCACAACAATCGCATGCTTTACACCATCAGTCGGCGGCTACATTACGCAAACAATTTTCCCTTACTCGTGAAGCCGCCCGACAAATGGTTAAGCAATGCCCACAATGTCTACCTCACCTTCCCGCTCCACATTACGGTGTCAATCCTCGTGGGTTATTACCTAGTCATTTATGGCAAATGGATGTTACTCACATCCCCTCTTTTGGGAAATTGCAATTTGTTCATGTCACTATTGACACTTATTCTGGCTTCCTTTGTGCTACCGCACAAACAGGAGAAGCTACTAAACATGTTATCACTCATTTATTACACTGTTGCTTTCATGAACCTTCCCAAAATTATCAAAACAGATAATGGGCCCGCTTACACTAGTGCTGCTTTTGCAACATTTTGTAATTCATTACAAATTACCCTTATTACAGGCATTCCATACAAATTACCCATATTACAGGCATTCCATATAACCCTCAAGGACAAGATATTATAGAACACGCAAATAGATCTTTAAAGTTAACTATTGAAAAAATAAAAAAGGGGGAATTATATAGAACAACACCACATAACCTTATAAATCATGCTTTGTTTATTTTAAATTTTCTCACTGTTGATAAATTTGGCCGTTCTGCAGGGGAGAGGTTGGTGGCTGAGCCAAGACTGGCCTCTCAATCTCCGGAGGTCCTCTGGAAAGATCTGTTAACCAGCACTTGGCGTGGTCCCGATCCTGTGTTGATTTGGGGACGTGGTCACGTGTGTATCTTTCCCAGATCAGCGCCTGGACCTCGCTGGCTTCCTGAGCGCTTAGTCAAGCAAATAGATGGCTCGCCACAGCTCACAACTAGTTTAGAAGATGAAGAAGCTCTGCATCTCTCCCGAAAATTTGACAGTGTTGATTCCGAAAAAGAAGAAGAAGAGACCATTTGCCAGGATGACTCAAAGGAGTGATGTTCCAACCTGGGGACAAATTAAACAATTGGTTTCACGAGCTCAAGAGTTACTGAAACAACAGAATAATCCTGTTACACCTGTGACTTTATTTTTGGCTATGTTGGCAACCATTTCATGTGTTCCCTCTGTTAATGCAGCAACTTACTGGGCCTATGTACCTGATCCTCCACTATTACAACCCATATCTTGGTCTGAAGCAGATTTTCCTGTTTTTTATAATGATATGATATTTGGGCCTCTTACTGGGAATATAAAACCTATCAATATGTCTGTAAACTATACTAATTGGTTTAATTTGTATCCTTTTTGTTTAAGCCCACTGAATTATGAATCTGGTTGTATGGAAGTTATTGGCTTTGAACACAATGAAAAGTATGGAGGAAAAATTATGTCATATGTCTCTCAAGGCCAACCTACTGTTGTACAATTCTCTGGTAGTAATATCACTCTTTCTTGCAAAGCCACTAAGACACAAGGTGATTTAGCAAATAACATCTATTGGTATAAAAATCATCAAATGTTACAAATTTCAGGAAAGATTACTTATGCTAGCCCCAACGATCCAACTAATCATTCTATTGTTATAAGCAATATCACTAAGAGCGATTCAGGAAACTATCTATGCATAAAATTGTCAGTAGAAGGGCAAGGATTGCTTGTCATTGGTCATAAAGTTACAATTGAAAATAAGGTAACTAGAAATCAGTTTCCCTCTTTTATTGCTAACGTTTTTCCTGAATCTAATTTTGAACCTTGTAATTTTACATGGAATAATTCCCAAATTTGGTGTACAATTGATTATAGAAAGGGCTCTTTACTTGTTTCTTCTGTTCCTGTTACTAATGAACATTTAATATTTCACAAAAATTGGAATTTATGGAAATTTGCTTTATCTTACTCCAACAAACCAGGAATAAGTTGTGTTGCATCTCCTTATGCTTTGTTAATTGGTTCTATTAACCTAACGAATTCCTCTAATGGAGGTTATAACATTAGCTGTACTAACTGTATTTTTAATAGCTGCATATTCCCTTCTGCAGAAACCCAATCTATATTAATACTAAAACAACCTATGTACGTAATGGTACTTGTACATGTAAATGAAACTTGGTATAAAAATACTGGAGTACAGGCATGGGTGGAACTCTCTAAAGCCTTGCAGAGAAGGAGACACTTTACGGGTGGCTAATAGTAAGTTTACTTGCCTTGGCTGCTCTGTCTGCTACCGCGGCTATTGCTGGTCTTGCTCTTTCACAGAGTATTAATGATGCTCACTTTGTTAATCAATTATCTCATAATACCAGTCTTGCTTTATCTTTACAAAGTCACACAGATTTACAGATTAATAGCAAGTTAGATGAATTTAAAAACACAGTTTTGGGGATTGGAGATCAGATGGCAGCATTAAAATTGAGGATGCGTTTAGCTTGTCACGCAAAGTATACATGGATTTGTGTTACTCCTTATAAGTATAATGACTCTATTTGGGAATGGGAAAAAGTAAAAATGCATCTGCTGAGTGTTTGGTCAGATAATAATATTAGTCTTGATCTTAAGAAGTTAAATGCTGAAATTCAGGATATGCAAAATGCACATCTTGATGATATTTTGCCAGAAGATGTAATTCATACTTTACTGGATCATTTAAAGTGGTTAAACCCTCAGTCTTGGATTACTGGAGTGTTGTCAGGATTTATTACCCTGGCCATAATTTGCCTATTATTGATAATAATCTTCCCATATCTGTTTTGTATCCTCATGCAACAATATACTACTCTCGGCACTAAGCTTCATGGAATAATTTTGCAGCAAAAATTAAAAAATAAAAAAGGGGGACCTGTGGGAAGCAGTCAGCCATGAGAGCAGGCTGTGGATGTGCCAGGCATGCCACCACTGCTCGAAGGGACTGTCCCTACTTGTTCCCCTCCTTGTTCCATTCCATGGGAGATAAATCACCAGGGCCCAGAGATCAGAGAGAATGTAAAATGAGATAAGCAAAGCTGTCTCCCCGCTGGACATCTAAAGACCAAATGGTCAGATGTGCAGGTTATTTTGGATGATTCTGGGTTTATGGGTTTTCTCCCAGGGAAGTTAACCTTGAGCCGAGACAGTCTTCAGATAATGTAAACCACCATCTGGCAACCTTCCCTTTTCTAGTTTATATAATCAGCAACTGTAGCACAATAAAATTTGCCTTGCAACCATCAGTTGTCTTGGTCCTTCTGACCCCATTCGTCAGTGCTGTTTCAGTTCCTTACCCCTTCCCTTCTGGCTCTGGTTGGTTTGGTCTTCTTCGTCCGGCTGGTCCGTGGCACATAACATCAGTATTGTGCTGTTTTACCCAATAGGTGAATTACTCACATGCTTTAAGGCAGTGCTATCTAACAGCAATAGAATGCAAGGCACATGTGAAAATTTTAATACTTTAGAGGCCACATTAAAAGGTAAAAACAAACAGGTAAAAGTAATTTTAGTGTTATATATTATCTAATCCAATAAATCTACAATATTATATCACTGCAGTGTGTAATCAATACAGAAAATTACTAGTGAGATATTTAATTTTTTTTCTTTTTCGCGGTACGCGGGCCTCTCACTGTTGTGGCCTCTCTCATTGCGGAGCACAGGCTCTGGACACGCAGGCTCAGCGGCCATGGCCCACGGGCCCAGCCACTCTGCGGCATGTGGGATCTTCCCGGACCGGGGCACGAACCCGTGTCCCCCGCCTCGGCAGGCGGACTCTCAACCACTGTGCCACCAGGGAAGCCCAATTTTTTTTCTTTTTTAACCATTCTAAGCCCTTGAAATCTCATTTATTTTACACCTCCCTCACATCTCATTTTGGACTAGGCATGTGTGGCTAGTGGCTACCATGCTGAACAGTGCAGATGTAAGGGCTCCAAACAGAAACTTTTAAAAGTAAAGCACGTTTTAAAGAATTTCATATTTGATCTTTCTACAATGCAATGTAAAAGTTACCACATGGAAAATCGTATCTCATTTATTTTGTGATTTTCGAATTAGAACTGAAAATGCTGTGTGTTGTTGATGTCATAGTTTAATTAGCAGTATCTTTTTTTTTCTCCTAGTGGCACATGATATAATGGTGCATCTTCTAATTCGTGACATTTCAGATTTTAAGAAATACAAATCTCAACCCTCACAGTCTCTGGTTTTTCCTCCATAAAACAGGGCAACAAGAGGACCTGTGGAATAGCGTTGTTATGAGGATTAAATAAGTTAATGTAAGTAAAATATTTAGCAGCTTCTAGGTGCTGCCTCTGTTTCTTGGCTCATGGCCCCTCCCATATTCAAAGCCTTTGCTCTGACCTCTGCTTCTGTCATCATATCTCCTCCAACTATGACTCTCCTTTCCTCTTTCACTTGAAACAACCCTTGTGATTACATCAGGCCCACTTGGAAAATAGAGGATAATCTCCCCATCTCAAGATCCTCAGATATGATCCATTATTCATATCTGCGAAGTCTCATGTGAGTCACACATTTATAGGTTCCAGTGAATAAGATGTGGATATCTTGGGGGACATGATTCTGGCTCCCACACTTGGAAAGGGTAAGGTTTTGCTTTACCCTGATCTCTATACTCTATGCAATAGAAAAAAAAATCACTATGGTAAAGAAACTATTCTTATCAATTTGAGGTAGGTGGCAGCAAATGTAGACCCAGTTGGAAGATGCCAAAGCAGCTGTAAATATGAAGAGAGAATGATCAGATGGGTGGCTGCATATTGAGGTGAACTCTGTCTTCCCACATAGAGATGTACCTGCTTCTTCTCACTTACTTTCCCAATTTGGAAATAACTGTCCCCACCTTTCTCTTTGCATAAAGAGCCCGGACGTTACTCTAAATGCTTTTAGAGCAGTGGCTCTCAGCATTGGCTGTATATTAGAATCACCTGGGATGAGGGTGGAGGGCTTTTCAAAACTATCAATGACCTTAAATGAAATCAAGATATCTGAGGTTGGGGCCCAGGCACTACTATTTTAAAATATCCCCAGATGATTCTTATGTATTCCTCTCTAATGGTCTCTAATGGGAGTCTCTGTTGTAAAGGAAGTAACTGAATTGCTCTTCCACGGACTCACAGAATGTTCTTTCCCTTTTTCTCCTCTTTACTAAATAATGTTTCACTTTGGTCTGAGTATCTCTAGAATCACTGGCCTTGAAGGTTTAAGAATTTAAGTGTTGGATGAGATCATTGAAATGAGATGACTACTGATTGACCCATGAGCTGGACCTGGGCAATCAGAGGCTCCTCACCCCTCCCCTGTCCTTGGAATGTGTATTTCGTCTGCTCCCCAGCCCCCCACTCCAAAACTAGAAGATACCTCAAGGACATAGTCTTGAAAATGCAAGGTGTTGTTGAGACCATCTGGACGGTATACACGACTGAACCCCCGCTAAAGCCGCTACATAAACTTTAAGATTCTGGAGGGTGGGTGGAGAGATCTACTCATCTCGTGACCACCTAAGACAAGCCTCATATGTAAATTTCTTGCTTATTAAACTGCCATTTACCAATCTGGAGTGATTCGCCTCTTCGGTCTCTCCTTGCCCTTCGCGTAGGGGGACGCCCAGGATTATCAGAGAAATTCTCCCTCCAATCTTGTCAATATCTAATCCATTGAAGACAAATGTTTACTGAATCCGCTGTGGAACTCTTTCCTGCAAACCAAATGTAAGTGAATAATTAATAACATTTCTTAAACAATTAGTAATCAAGTAAGCTGCTGCTAATATTTTCTCTCCTGGGAGAATTTTCTTTCCATGTTCAAAGGATTAGTGGCGCTCTACCCTCTCCCTGGGCAGTTTAGATCAGTTTATTTAAAAGCCTGGGGAGGGCTTCCCTGGTGGCGCAGTGGTTGAGAGTCTGCCTGCCCATGCAGGGGACACGGGTTCGTGCCCCGGTCTGGGAAGATTCCACATGCCGCAGAGCGGCTGGGCCCGTGAGCCATGGCCGCTGAGCCTGTGCGTCTGGAGCCTGTGCTCCGCAACGGGAGAGGCCACAGCAGTGAGAGGCCAGCGTACCGCAAAAAAAAAAAAAAAAAAAAGCCTGGGGAGTATTTGAATCACCATTTCTCATCTTCCCTCAGAAAGCCCTTCCTCCTCTATCTCTGAGGGTAGAAATCCTATCTCTCTGTCAAAGCTTATATCAAATGACACCTCCCCATCCTTCCTTCCTGCTCTAGGTATAACTATCTCCTTTGAGCCTCCTTGACACTCTGTATCCTCTTAATGGTACTCACCTCACTTTGCTTTGCCTTACAGTTACTAAGTACTTTTTATTAGTTGCTAGTAGATTATAAACTCTTTCAAGGTAGAAATTATATAATCAAATACACAATTCTGCTGTGCCTATTTTTCCTAGCACAGTAGTGTAGGTAGGAAGGACATGAAAATTTGTTGACTTGACATTTTTTCTTATAAGATTGGTCAGTGGTGATCTTCCCAACAGGACAAAGCCCTGGGGAGAGAGTAGGTTTCTCATTACATAGGAAGTCACGGATCCACTGGGCTCCATGCTTTTGTTGACTTGTCAATTTCCTAGACCAGAGATACTCAGACCCTGCCTAGAGAAGCAGGTGGATCTTTTAGCACCTTATCTCAAATTTACCTCTTATTTATTTCCAGACTGAAGCACTGACTGTGAACTGTACAGAGTTT
Organism: Hyperoodon ampullatus; assembly: GCF_949752795.1. Lineage (NCBI taxonomy): Eukaryota > Metazoa > Chordata > Mammalia > Artiodactyla > Ziphiidae > Hyperoodon > Hyperoodon ampullatus. The sequence goes on from NC_136916.1 coordinate 102,689,210, forward strand.
AAAGTGTCATGTGGTTTTGTTTAAAGTTGACTGCAAATGTAGTTCCAGGTTAAACTGGCCTGGAAGGTAGAGAATCTCCTAACCACCTACATTTGCAGCAGGAAAATTCTAGCAAAAGGAGGGATCAATAGACAGGAAATCCACTCCCCTTTTCATTAGACCCTCTTGGATGTTTCTCTCTGCTATGCCCCAGCCTTCACCTCCGTCCCAGCTCACCACCCCCTGAACTGTAACTTTTAGTAGCTGCTGAAAATCACTGCCTTTGCTCATTTCACTCCTCTGCGAATTAGTTCAGTGCGGCTGAGGATAGCCTCAGGCTAGATCCAGGCTTCACAAACCTGCCAACAAATGTCCCAGAAGAAAAGTAAATTCTGAGCTCCAAGCGGGGGCCAGTCTCCCACACACTGATAGCAAATGGTAGACAACTGCATGTTAGGGCAGCTTTGCTAGCTGAGAGCCTTTAGGACAGCAGCAGGGAAGTCTTCTACCTGTCCGAGCAAGTGGAGGGAGCAGCACCTGCCCTTTCGTGGTTCCTGCAACAGAGCTGGTGGCTCTTGAGCTCAGGGACCATAGAGCCCTCAGTTTCAAACTCATTGAACTCCCAGAGGAAGCAACTAACGTTGTGCTTTCAAGTTGGCACGCACACACAGGGGGCGAATGACAATGGTGTAAAGGCAAGGATTTCAAAAGATCTGATGCAGTTCTAACTGGTGAGTATATATGGAGGGTGGGAGAAAGACCCACCAGGAACAATTCAACTGGGCTTTGCAAGAGAGCAATCTGCAGGGGACAATGGCACCCCTGGACAGGTCTGGGTTCCCTCCAGGTTCAATTATTTTATACTAAAACCTGTAACCTGGGAGTGGTGTGGCTATGTGTGAGAACTAAAGCTTTCACTTGGGCTCTCCAAGGGGTATTTCAGGCAAAGCTGCTCTTGGTAGAGTCATTATCCTAATGATTACTTAGAATAATGACTAATAATGACTAAGGAACAGCTTCCCTGTTCCTCCCTCGATACAACACCCTCACCCACCTTCAGGTGACAGCAGCCTTAATATTTCTTTCAGCTCCTCCCCTCCCCCTGTAAAACTCAGTTCTTCCACTTTGTATTTAGACTAAGGTATGAATGGCCCTCAGTGCCTTGATAAAGCATTTTTCCAAGGCATTTTTTAATTTTAATGGGAATCATTAAACTAGAGGGATAATTCAGCTCCAAAGGAAAATTTAAGACCGTGAAAGGGATGATACTGGATCTCTATAGTAACTTTAAACAGACTACAGAGGAGAGAGGAAAATAAGTAATGGAAAAGTAACTGATTACACTTACTGATTCAACAGTTCTAGTACTTGGCAGATTAATATTATATTTGAAGATGACTTCAAGGGTCTTGATCACTCTTTCTTACTTGCCTTTCATGTTTCCTGGGGGAATCCAGAGGTGGCCTGTGAGCCCTGGCTCTACCATTTACTATCTGGATAATCTCAGGCAGTTCACCAAACTGTGAAATGGAGACCATAGGAAGTATCTAATGCAGTATCTGCAGTACAGTTGATGATCAGTAACTGTGGTTATTGATAGTTCTGAGCCCCCATTAAGTCAGTGTTTATAGTTCAGAAAACTTCAGAGTTACATCTAAACTTGATGTTGATCCACCACACAGTTGAGTCTTTGAGAGCATGATTTATTGCTTATTTCTTCAACTGTTCCCACTTCCTTCTCCACATCCCAGTGCACTGATTGTGCAGTGCCTGGCACATAGTAGGAACTCAGGAAATGTTTGTTGAACTAGAACTTTAAACCAAACTTCTTTTTTTAAATTAATTTTTATTGGAGTATACTTGCTTTACAATGTTGTGTTAGTTTCTGCTGTACAGCAAAGTGAATCAGCTATACATATACATGTATCCCCTCATTTTTGGATTTCCTTCCCATTTAGGCCACCACAGAGCACTGAGTAGAGTTCCCTGTGCTATACAGTAGGTTCTCATTAGTCATCTATTTTATACATAGTATCAATAGTGTATATATGTCAATCCCAATCTAAACCAAACTTCTTAACTCCTTCTTAGAGTTAATAGAAACACTGTTTCTTCTCAAGAAGAATTATAGAAGCACCACCCTCTGAAAACTCCTGATGATGAAAAGTGATGGAAGCAATTTGAGGCTTCCAGAGGGATTCCCTGGGGAAGAGGAAAGGCCAGGAAAGGGCTAAGATCACTGGGAGAGCTGAAGCCTCACAGGCTTACAGAAGGTTAGGAGGAGGGTTGTTTCTCACTCATGCAAAGACCTGAATGGACTAGTTCGTAAAACCAAAGAATGTCAGCACAATGGTCTCGGAAGGCACTCAGAAATCAGGCCCAGAGAGGGTATGGTGACTTGTAGAAAATCAGCTACATAATAGAAAGGCTGGGACTAGGTTCCAACGCTTGCTTCCTTATTTGGTGCTTCTTTCAAGACAACACTAAGGTTTTCAAAAAGATATTATAAAGTGCTTTTTTTTTTTAAGACTTTTTTTTTTTTTTTTGAGGTACGTGGGCCTCTCACTGTTGTGGCCTCTCCCGTTGTGGAGCACAGGCTCCGGGCGTGCAGGCTCAGCGGCCATGGCTCACGGGCCCAGCCGCTCCACGGCATGTGGGATCTTCCCGGACCAGGGCACGAACCTGTGTCCCCTGCATCGGCAGGCAGACTTTCAACCACTGCGCCACCAGGGAAGCCCCAAAAAAGACATTTTTAATGTTATGTTTGGAACAGGAGAGATGAAAGGGGTAGGCTACTCCTTAGGGCATGGGGTGTAATGTTAAAAGGTAAGAATCCTATTCCACATCAGCCTTCTCAAATATCAAGGAAATTGATATTTAGCATGCTAAAAAAAGATAGTCCAAAATAGTTAACAGGTAATCAGATTTTAAGATAGGTGAGAAGATATAAGGAAAGTGCTTCCAGCCTTCAGACCCAAAGACATTCTGTTTCAGAATACTGAAAGAAAAAAAAAACTTGGCAGCTTCTGTAACAGTTTCCTGGGGGAGAGTATAATTAGCCATTTTAAAGCAAGGGTTAACTAGCTGCCTGGGGTCAACAATTACTACAAGGCCAAAGGAGATTTCACACTCAAGCCTCTCTCCATCCAAAGTTCAGCAGTTTCTCTTCTACCAGGTGTCTCTGGTCATTAAATGGGCGAGTTAATTCCTCCATAGAATCAGGGTTTTGAATGATTGCAACAGACCGAAAGGAAGCATCCCAACCAACAAATGAAATTTAATAGGGCAAGTGGTTAAGTCCTACATGGTTTTTAATATGGTTTTATCAGTATTTTTTGTTTAATCTGTACAAATACAAAACAGAGAAGATATAGGATAAAAATAATTCATGTCCCAAAAGGTTAAGAGTCTCAGTTGACTCCAAGCTCATATCTTTGTGTGATACAGTTGCCAAAATGGCTAGTGAAATCTTAGGCAGCATTAATAAAGTCATACTGTTTAAACTAAAAGGAGAATAGGGCTACTGTACTGTGCCAGTCAGACCTCATCTGTAGTATTCTGTTCAGCTCGGTAGGTGCCAGGGAAGGGTAAATAAGATAATACAAGATCTAGAAGCCATGTCATGTGACAGCTTAGAGGACTTGGGAATGTTCATTTGGAGAACAGAAGGCTGTTCATTTTAGTGACTAAAATAGAAAGGCGATCAATTTGCTGTGTTGCTATATAAGATTAACCGCGAGATGAAGGCAAACTTTAATATAAGAAAAGAAACTCGCGCTGTTGAATGCTCTGCATGTGCCCTTTGTTGTGCTAGGTGAGTTAATTATTTTGTTAAAATCTTTCAGAAACTGATGTGGGGTTTGGGTGTGATAAACTCCCAGTTGCTGTAAGTGGGATGTCCGGCTTAGCACTGCTCATTTAAAGCAGCAGTAACCTCTCTTCTGCTTCCCAGACTTTTGAGTGCCAACCAGGCCCTTCTGGAGCCAGCTTCCTACTTGGAGGCAGGCTCTCCGGGTGGCAGAAAAGCCTGCTGTGCTTCTGTAACATGGGTTTCCAATACAACTTTAAGGTTTCAAATCCCCAGTGAAACGCTGACTGCAAGTGAGGGGCTACCTAGTCGCAATTTTCCTAAGCCAGTATTTCCTAGCCAGTCTTGAATGTTGGGACGGACCCACATTTGTCTAGAACGTGTTGGTGGGAAGGGCTGGGTAGTAGGGGAGAGCCTAGGTCTTCCTTTTCCTTATGAGGGACTGTGACCAGACATGGGAATGACTCAGGAAATAATACTCTGTGGATACATCTCTTGGCCAGTTGCAGGCGTTTTCTTCACATACACCTTTAGTTTAGAATCACCCAAATGCTGAAATCCTCCAGCCTAAGGCATGCCTCTGACAGTGAACAGTGGATCAGCCAGGGTCTTGGCAGGAACCAGAACTCAGCTCGGACGATTCCAATGAAGAGAGCTTAAAGAAGGGACCATTACAGAGGTGTGAGCAGGGAATCAGCAAAGGAACCTCAAACGCACCAAGGGGCACACTCCACGTTCAAGGCCACATACTTGCTCTCTCCCTATTGGCCGTACTACCCCCCTGGTATCCATATGCCTCCTTCATCGCCTTCAGGTCTTGGTTATAACACTACTTCTCAAGGGAGCATTGTAACTTCTGCTCATCATCATTCCTGCCCTCCTCCCCCATCTAACTTTTTAATATATCCTAGTATCATCTGATATTTTTATATTTTAATTATTTATTATCTGTATCTACCCACTACAATGTGAGCAGAGATTTTTGTCTGTTGCATTCATTGCTATAATCCCAGCACCTGGAATACTGCCTGGCCCAAGGAAGAGGTTCAACGAATCTTGGTTGAATGAATGAATGAACACTAACTGTACTTATTAGAGCTCAGAGAATTGTCCAAGATCCATCTTTCTGCTTCAACTTGCTGATCACACTCCTGCCCTTTGGAGGGAAGCCTCTGAAATGCAATAGAGCTTGTATCCGGCCACAAGAGGGTGGTGTTGATCAGCTTTTCATTTCTTTAGGAGCCTTCTGAGAACATTCACCCTTTCCTCCTTAGACCCCCAAAAGAAAACGTGGGATAGTGTTATGTCGGCAGCCAAAGCAAACATACAGTATGTCTCTTCCACCCTGACATTGCTGTGCAAGTGAAATTCAGTTAAAACCTTTGTCAGGGACTTCCCTGACAGTGGCGCACCACAGTGGCGCAGTGGTTGAGAGTCCGCCTGCCAATGCAGGGCACACGGGTTCGTGCCCCAGTCCGGGAAGATGCCCATGCCGCGGAGCGGCTGGGCCCGTGAGCCATGGCTGCCGAGCCTGCGCGTCCGGAGCCTGTGCTCCGCAACGGGAAAGGCCACGACAGTGAGAGGCCCGCGTACCGCAAAAACAAACAAACAAACAAAAAAACCTTTGTCAGGATTGGTCTTGGAAGGAGGAAAGTTAGCAGAAAGCAAGAACCTCAGGAATGCACAGGAGGAAGGAGCTGCCAAACGAAGGTGCCTCCACCATTGAGCTCTGGTACCCAGTAGACACCACCAGCTGGTCACACAACCTCGTGTTTTGTGCCACATCCTTCTACCTCCCTTCCCTGTCTACTGCCAATGCCCAGTTGGCCGTACCAGCAAAAGAAAGAGCTCTCATAATACAGGTCTAGGCTCATGGTTCCAGGTGTTACCCTCCAGATATCACAGAAGGGAATTACAAATTCTTCAAGGGATCTTTATAAAGACACTGTTCTTGGGGCCATGAGGGATGATACAGAATCAAGGGGTCAGAAGCCCTGCCGTCAAGACACACAGTAACAACACTACAAGGCACAAGTGGGCAGGGCGGTAAGGGAAGCCCAGAGAAGGTGCCAGCAGCATTCAGAAGAAGGCAAGTGGGGCTATCTTGGGTTGGGAGGGGTCAGAGGAGGCATTATGGGAAGGATGGCATTTAAATTACGATTTGAATTTATTAAAGCACTTGAATTTTAGGGTAATTTTCTTCTCAACTGAGAATGAGTAACCATCGGAGGACATGTGAAAGGTCAGCTTTTCAGGATACCCCACTCCTATAAGGCATAGCATAATATAAAATAAAAGAGCTTTAGGGAAGATAATGCGTTGTTATCTTCCCTAAAGGACTCACAGACCAAATTCACAGACCAACACAATGAACTCTGATCAAACATATTTTTTATTTGAAAGAGAGACACTCTGGAGAAAAAGCGAGGGAAGAGAATGAAATGAAGAGGTCAGATGTCAAAGCAGCAGCTCTGAGTCGAAGCTCCACTTCCTTCCTGGCCCATCCCCCAATTGGGGCCACAGCCATGCCCCCCTCTCCGCTTGGGTGCAGTGTGAAGCCCCCAGGTCACTCCAGACTAATGTGGTAGAACTTCTACCTCTAGAGTGAGGAAGGGAAATAAGATGTCCCTCAGCCTCTTCAAGGTGTCTCTGCTCATTACCATGGGCAGAGCATCCACAAGGAGGTCTGGGTTTATGTACTGCAGGTAGAAAAGCACATAACCCAGCAGCCTAATGAAGATCATGACCATGAAGACAAGATACCTGAAATGCCTGCAAAGAGACATTCATCGTTAGCATGGGGGAAAAAGATAGCCCAGGATCCAGACGCAGGAGGTGAACTTCACACTTATAAATAACTGATGAATTGCTTTCTTCAGGCCAACCTAATGGGGAAGTGGGGAATGGAGACACAAAGGGTGAGGGTAGGGGATAGGTGATAACAGAAAAAGATTGATGTGGTGGTAAGGAATTGAATACAGCCCTCCTGACATTTAAGCCCTCCAACAGAATAGATGTCCACATAGAAGAGTTGAGGGTGCAGAAGAATAAGGCCTTCCAGGTACTTTATACGCAGGCCTTTGTGGAGCTTGTCAGAAAAGGTCCAGGACTGTCACACTTGTGAGTCTCATGATCAGTGGCCCTCTTCAGGCCCAATATAGAAAGCAGTTCTAGAACTTGAAATAAGTCTGGGCCATCTCTAATATTAACATCCACATAAAATGGTTAAGGTTGATTTTTTCTAAACATCAAGTGCCAAAAGAAACCAACTTAAATAATAATAGATTGTGTGTGTGTGCGCACCTGTGTGTGTGTGTCTTCTTGTGTACACCCAAGAAAATTCCACCTGGAAAACTAACTAAGGCTTTCAGTCTTTAACTATATTGAAATGGCATAAATTGAAGCCTTTCGGGGTCCAAGGTGTCCTGAGGCTGGTATTGGCCCACTAGTGGGTAAGGCTGGGGCCCCGGGTATCTCAGGGCTGGTACTGGCCTGCTGGTCAGTGGGCTGGGTTCCAACATGGCTGGCTGCAGGGCCATGGTGGTAGCAAGGTAGTGCCCGCCCACTTGTAGGTAGAGCCAAGTCCTGTGTCTCCGGTGGGTGTGGTTGGGGTCTGTGGCAGCTGGGGAGCTCAGGGAGGCTACAGCAGGCAGCCTGATGGTGGGTGGAGCTGTGTCCCTGTGTGGCTAGCTTCTTGGCCTGGGTTATCCCAGAACTGGTGCCAACCAGCTAGTGGGTGGGCTGGGTCCCAGTGTTAATAAACTAGACAAAGGACTCCAAAATAGCAGTTGCCCACACCAGTGTCCTTGTGGTAAACTAAACTCCCCCAAATTTTCAGTGTCTATGTCCCCAGCTGAGTCCCAATTTCCTCCTGCCTCTTTGGGAGGCTCTCCAAGATCAGCAAGTAGGTCTGATCTAGGGACCTTTCATATTACGATTCCTGCCCTGAGCCTTGGAGTTGTGAGATTTTGTGTATGCCTTTTAAGAGTGGAGTCTCTGTTTCCGACAACATTCTGAGTCTCCCCAAAACAAGTTCTACTGGTCTTCAAAACCAAATGTTCTGGCATTCATCTTCCTGGTGCAGGACCCCAGGCTGGGGAGCCAGATGTTAGGCTCAGACCCCTTGCCCCTTGGGGAAAATCTATGCAATTATGATTGTCTTCTTTTTCATAGGCCACCTGCCCTGGGTGTGGGTTTTGACTATACTTCATCTCCACCCCTCCTACTCATCTTATTGTGGTTCCTTCTTTATATCTTTAGTTGTAGAAGATCTTTTCTGCTAATTTTCATGTTGGTGTCATTGGTAGTTGCTCTGTAGATAGTTGTAATTTTGGTGTGCCTGTGGAAGATGGTGAGCCCAGTGTCTTCCTGCTCTGTCATCTTGGCCATTCCTGCCATTGTTATCTTTTAAAGGGTTTATTTTTAAGAACAGTTTTAGGTTTACAACAAAATTAAAGAAGAGGTACAGGACCCATCTATTCCTTCCCCGCCTATAACCATCACCTCTCCCATTATCAACATCACTCACCATATGGTATTTTTTATTTTTTTAAACAAGTATGAACCTACACTGACATATCATAATCACCCAGTCTCTACTTTACCATAGGGTTCACTCTTGTTGTACATTCTATGGGTTTGGACAAACATAATGGCATATGTCAATCATTACAATATTATATGGAGTATTTTCACTTCCCTAAATATCCTCTGTGCTCTGCCTATTCATCCCTCCCTTACTCCATTACCCTTGGAAAACACTGATTTTTTTATTGTCTCCATAGTTTTGCCTTTTCCAGAATATCATACTGTATGCAGTCTCTTCAGATTGGCTTCTTTCACTTGCAATATGCATCCAAGATTCCTCCATGTCTTTTAACAGCTCGATAGCTCATTTCTTTTTTGCATTGAGTAATATTCCATTATCTGGACATACCACAGTTTATTCATCCTTCCACCTAGTGAAGGACATCTTGGTTGCTTGCAAGTTTTGGCAATTATGAATAAAGCTGCTATAGACAAACACCTATGCCCAGGTTTTTGTATGGATGTGTTTTTAACACCTTTGAAATACCAGGGTGTGCAATTGCTGGATTGTATGATATGAGTATGTTTAGTTTTATAAGAAAACACCTAACTGTCTTCCAAAGTCCCTGTACCATTTTGCATCTCCATCAACAATGTATGAGAGTTCCTGTTGCTCCACATCCTCACCAAAATTTAATGTTGTCAGTGTTCCAGATTTTGGCCATTTTAATACGTATGCAGTAATACTTCATCATTTTTTTATTTTGCATTTCCCTGATGGCATATGATGTGGAGCATCTTTTCATATGGTTATCTGCCATCTGTATATCTTCTTTGGTGAGGTATCTGTTAAGGTCTTTGGCCCATTTTTAAATCAGGTTGTTTGGTTTTTTATTGTTGAGTTTTTAGAGTTCTTTGTATATTTTGGATAACAGTCCTTTATCAGATGCAAATTTTTTCTCCCAGTCCATGGCTTGTCTTCTAAATCTGTTGATGTTGTCTTTCACAGAGCAGAATTTTTAAATTTTAATGAAGCTCTGCTTATCAATTATTTCTTTCATGGGTCATGCCTTTGGTGTTGTATCTAAAAAGTCATTGCCATATCCAAGGTCATCTAAGTTTTCTCCTATGTTATATTTCAGTAATTTTATAGTTTTGCATTTTACATTTGTCTGATCCATTTGGCGTTAATTTTTGTGAAGGGTGTGAGGTCTGTCTAGATTCAATTTTTGCATGTGGATGTCAGTTATTTCAGCATACTTGTTGAAAAGACTAACTTTGATCCATTGTATTGCCTCTGCTTCTTTCTTAGAGATTAGTTGACTATAATTGTGGGAGTCTATTTCTGGGCTCTCCATTCCATTCCATTAATCTATTTGTCTGTTCTTTTCCTAATACCACACTGTCTTGATTACTGGAGCTTTATATTAAGTCTTGAAGTTGAGTATCCATAAAATAACTTCCTGGGATTTTGACTGGCATTGAATTAGATATACAGATCAAGTTGGGAAGAACTGACATCTTGACAATATTAAATCTGTGAACATGAAATATCTCCCCATTTATTTAGTTACTTGATTTTGTTCATCATAATTTTATAGTTTTCTTCATATAGATCCTGTACATATTTTGTTAGGTTTATACCTAAGCATTTCATCTTGGAAGGTGCTAGTGTAAATGATATCATGTTTTTAATGTCAAATTCCACTTGTTCTTTGTTGTTATATAGGAAAACAACTGACTTTTGTATATTAACCTTGTATCTTGCCACCTTACTATAGTCAATTAGTTATTAATTCTAGGAGTTTCTTTTGTTTTGTTGTTATTTCTATTTCTTTCAGATTTTATACACAGATGATCATGGCATCTGTGAACAAAGATAGTTTTATGCCTTCCTTCCCAATCTGTGTACATTTCATTTCTTTTTCTTGCCTTATTGCGTCATCAAGGAATTACAGTATGATACTGAAAAAAAGTGATGAGAGTGGACATATTTGCCTGTACTTGATCTTAGTGGGAAAGCTTTGAGTTTCTTGCCAGTAGGTAGGATGCTAACTGTAGGGTTTTTGTAGATAGTCCTTATCAAGTTGAAAAGGTTTTCCTCTAGTCTTAGTTTGCTGAGAGTTTTTATCATGAATAGGTATGGGGTTGTCATTATTTTTATTTTAGCTATTCTAATAGATCTTCAGTAATAGCTCACCATGGTCTTAACCTGCATTTCCCTAATGATTAATGATGTTGAATGTTTTTCATGTGCATAATTTGCCATCTGTATATTCTCATTGGTGAAATGTCTCTTCATGTTGCCCAAGATGTTGCCCATCTTCTACTTGGGTTGTTTTTCATTGTTGAGTTTGGGGAATTCTTTATATATTTTAAATATAAATCCTTTGTCAGGTAGGTGATTTGTGAATATGTTCTTCCAGTCTGTAGCTTTCTTTTCATCCTCTTAACAGAGCTTTTGCAAAGCAAAATTTTAAAATTTTAATGTCAGTTTATGGATTTTTCTTTTATGGATCATGCTTTTGTTGTCATATCTAGAACTCAAAAGCCCTATGTTCCCAAGTTATTTACTATGTTTTCTTCTAAAAGTTTTATAGTTTTACATTTAAATCTATAATCCATTTTGAGTTAATTTTTTTCCTGCAGAGGCTTTTATTTTTATTTACTTTTTTAACATCTTTATTGGAGTATAATTGCTTTACAGTGTTGTGTTAGTTTCTGCTGTATAACAAAGTGAATTAGCTATATGCATACGTATATCTCCATATCCCCTCCCTCTTGCATCTCCCTCCCACACTCCTTATCCCACCCCTCTAGGTGGTGCAAAGCACTGAGCTGATCTCCCTGTGCAGTGCAGCTGCTTCCTACTGGCTATCTATTTTACATTTGGTAGTGTATATATGTCAGTGCTACTCTCTTACTTCTTCCCAGCTTACCCTTCCCCCTCCCCGTGTCCTCAATCCCATTCTCTACGTCTGCATCTTTATTCCTATCCTGCCTCTAGGTTCATCAGAACCTTTTTTTTCTTTTAGATTCCATATATATTTGTTAGCATACAGTATTTGTTTTTCTTTTTCTGACTTACTTCATTCTGTGTGACAGACTCTAGGTCCATCCACCTCACTACAAATAACTCAATTTCTTTTTATGGCTGAGTAATATTTCGTGTGTGTGTGTGTGTGTGTGTGTATACATATATGCCACATCTTCTTTATCCATTCATCTGTCAATGGTCACTTAAGCTACTTCCATGTCCAGGCTATTGTAAATAGTCCTGCAATGAACATTGTAGTACATGACTCTTTTTGAAGTACGGTTTCCTCAGGGTATATGCCCAGTAGTGGGATTGCTGGGTCATATGGTAGTTCTATTATTACTTTTTTAAGGAACCTCCATACTGTTCTCCATAGTGGCTGTATCAATTTACACTCCCGCCAACACTGCAAGAAGGTTCCCTTTTCTCCACACCCTCTCCAGCATTTATTGTTTGTAGATTTTTTGATGACGGCCATTCTGACTGGTGTGAAGTGATACATCATTGTAGTTTTGATGTACATTTTTCTAATGATTAGTGATGTTGAGCATCCTTTCATGTGTTTGTTGGCAATCTGTATATCTTCTTTGGAGAAATGTCTATTTAGGTCTTCTGACCATTTTTGGATTGGGTTGTTTGTTCTTTTGATATTGAGCTGCATGTGTTGTTTGTATACTTTGCAGATTAATCCCTTTTCAGTTGCTTCATTTGCAAATACTTTCTCCCATTCTGAGGGTTGTCTTTTCGTCTTCTTTATGGTTTCCTTTGCTGTGGAAAAGCTTTGAAGTTTCATTAGGTCCCATTTGTTTATTTTTGTTTTTATTTCCATTTCTCTAGGAGGTGGGTCAAAAAGGATCTTGATGTCATTTATGCCATAGAGTGTTCTTCCTATGTTTTCCTCTAAGAGTTTTATAGTGTCTGGACTTACATTTAGGTCTTTAATCCACTTTGCGTTTATTTTTGTGTATGGTGCTAGGGAGTGTTCTAATTTCATTCTTTTACATGTAGCTCTCCAGTTCTTCCAGCAGCATCTATTAAAGAAGCTGTCTTTTCTCCATTGTATATTCTGGCCTTCTTTATTAAAGATAAGGTGACCATAAGTGCATAGGTTTATCTCTGCACTTTCTATCCTGTTCCATTGATCTATATTTCTGTTTTTTGTGCCAGTACAATACTTAGTAATCAATACTTGTCTTGATTACTGTACCTTTGTAGTATAATCTGAAGTTCAGGAGCCTGAGTCCTCCATCTCTGTTTTTCTTTATCAAGATTGTTTTGGCTATTCAGGGTCTTTTGTGTTCCCATACAAATTGTGAAATTTTTTGTTCTAGTTCTGTGAAAAATGCCATAGGTGGTTTGATAGGGATTGCACTGAATCTGTAGATTGTTTTGGGTAGTATAGTCATTTTCACAATGTTGATTCTTCCAATCCTAGAATATGGTATATTTCTCCATCTGTTTGTATGATCATTAATTTCTTTCATCAGTGTCTTATACTTTTCGGCATACAGGTCTTTTCTCTCCTTAGGTAGGTTTATTCCTAGGTATTTTATTCTTTTTGTTGCAATGGTAAATAGGAATGTTTCCTTAATTTCACTTTCAGATTTTTCATCATTAGTGTGTAGGAATGCAAGAGATTTCTGTGCATTAATTTTGTATCCTTCTACTTCACCAAATTCATTGATTAGCTCTAGTAGTTTTCTAGTAGCATCTTTAGTATTCTCTATGTATAGTATCATGTCATCTGCAAACAGTGACAGTTTTACTTCTTCTATTCCGATTTGGATTCCTTTTATTTCTTTTTCTTCTTTGATTGCTGTGGCTAAAACTTCCAAAACTATGTTGAATAATAGTGGTGAGAGTGGGCAACCCTGTCTTGTTCCTGATCTTAGGGGAAATGGTTTCAGTTTTTCACCATTGAGAACGATGTTGGCTGTGGGTTTGTCATATATGTCCTTTATTATGTTGAGGTGAGTTCCCTGTATGCCTACTTTCTGCAGAGTTTTTATCATAAGTGAGTGTTGAATTTTGTCAAAAGGTTTTTCTGCATCTATTGAGATTATCATATGGTTTTTATCCTTCAGTTGGTTAATATGGTGTACCACATTGATTGATTTACGTATATTGAAGAAACCTTGCATTCCTGGGAAAAACCCCATTTGATCATGGTGTATGATCCTTTTAATGTGCTCTTGGATTCTGTTTGCTAGTATTTTGTTGAGGATTTTTGCATCTATGTTCATCAGAGATATTGGCCTGCTGTTTTCTTTTTTTGTGACATCTTTGGTTTTGGTATCAGGGAGATGGTAGCCTCATAGAATGAGTTTGGGAGTGGTCCTCCCTCTGCTGTATTTTGGAAGAGTTTGAGAAGGATACGTGTTAGTTCTTCTCTAAGTGTTTGATAGAATTCACCTGTGAAGCCATCTGGTCCTGGACTTTTGTTTTTTGGAAGATTTTTAATCACAGTCTCAATTTCAGTGCTTGTGATTGATCTGTTTATATTTTCTATTTCTTCCTGGTCCAGTCTCGGAATGTTGTGCTTTTCTAAGAATGTTTCCATTTCTTCCAGGTTGTCCATTTTATTGGCATAGAGTTGCTTGTAGTAATCTCTCATGATCCTTTGTATTTCTGCAGTGTCTGTTGTTACTTCTCCTTTTTCATTTCTAATTCTATTGATTTGAGTCTTCTCCCTTTTTTTCTTGATGAGTCTGGCTAGTGGTTTATCAATTTTGTTTATATTCTCAAAGAACCAGCTTTCAGTTTTATTGATCTTTGCTATCATTTCCTTCATTTCTTTTTCATTTATTTCTGATCTGATCTTTATGATTTCTTTCCTTCTGCTAACTTTGAGGGGTTTTGTTCTTCTTTCTCTAATTGCATTAAGTGTAAGTTTAGGTTGTTTATTTGAGACGTTTCTTGTTTCTTAAGGTAGGATTGTATTGCTATAAACTTCCCTCTTAGAACTGCTTTTGCTGCATCCCATATGTTTTGGGTTTTCGTGTTTTCTTTGTCATTTGTTTATAGGTATTTTTTGATTTCCTCTTTGATTTCTTCAGTGATCTCTTGGTTATTAAGTAGTGTATTGTTTAGCTTCCATGTATTTGTACTTTTTACAGATTTTTTCCTGTAATTGATATCTAGTCTCATAGCATTGTGGTCTGAAAAGATACTTGATATGATTTCAGTTTTCTTAAATTTACCAAGGCTTGATTTGTGACCCAAGACATCATCTGTCCTAGATAATGTTCCATGAGCAGTTGAGAAGAAAGTGTATTCTGTTGTTTTTGGATGGAATGTCCTATAAATATCAATTAAGTCCACCTTATTTAATGTGTTATTTAAAGCTTGTGTTTCCTTATTTATTTTCATTTTGGATGATCTGTCCATTGATGAAAGTGGGGTGTTAAAATCCCCTACTCTCATTGTGTTACTGTTGATTTCCCCTTATATGACTGTTAGCATTTGCCTTATGTATTGAGGTGCTCCTATGTTGGGAGCACATATATTTATAATTGTTATATCTTCTTCTTGGATTGATCCCTTGATCATTATGTAGTGTCCTTCTATATCTCTCATAATAGTCTTTATTTTAAAGCCTATTTTGTCTGATAGAAAAATTGCTACTCCAGCTTTCTTTTGATTTCTATTTGCATGGAATATCTTTTTCCATCCCCTCACTTTCAGTCTGTATGTGTCCCTAGGTCTGAAGTGGGTCTCTTATAGACAGCATACATATGGGTCTTGTTTTTGTATCCATTCAGCCAGTCTATGTCTTTTGGTTGGAGCATTTAATCCATTTACATTTAGGCTAATTATCAATATATATGTTCCTATTATCATTTCCTTAATTGTTTTGGGTTTGTTTTTGTAGGTGTTTTCCTTCTCTTGTGTTTCCTGCCTAGAGAAGTTCCTTTAGCATTTGTTGTAAAGCTGGTTTGGTGGTGCTGAATTCTGTTAGCTTTTGCTTGTCTCTAATGATTTTAATTTCTCCATAGAATCTGAATGAGACCCTTGCTGGGTAGAATAATCTTGGCTGTAGGTTTTTCCCTTTCATCACTTTAAATATGTCCTGCCACACCCTCTGGCTTGCAGAGTTTCTGCTGAAAAATCAAGTGTTAACCTTATGGGGATTCCCTTATATGGTATTTGTTGCTTTTCCCTAGCTGCTTTTAATATTTTTTCTGTGTATTTAATTTTTGATAGTTTGATTAATATGTGTTTTGGTGTGTTTCTCTTTGGGCTTTCCTGTATGGTACTCTCTGTGCTTCCTGGCATTGACTGACTATTTCCTTTCCTATGTTAGGCAAGTTTTTGACTATAATCTCTTCAAATATTTTCTCAGACCCTTTCTTTTGCTCTTCTTTTTCTGGAATCCCTATAATTCGAATGTTGGTGCTTTTAATGTTGTCCCAGAGGTCTCTGAGACTGTCCTCAATTCTTTTCATTCTTTTTTCTTTATTCTGCTCCCTGCCAGTTATATATACCATTTTATCTTCCAGCTCACTTATCCATTCTTCTGCCTCAGTTACTCTGTTATCGATTCCTTCTAGAGTATTTTTAATTTCAGGAATCGTGTTGTTCATCACTGTTTGTTTGCTCTTTAGTTCTTCTAGATCCTGTTAAATGTTGTATTTTCTCCATTCTGTTTCCGAAATTTTGGATCATACTTTATTATCAGTACTCCGAATTCTTTTTCAGGTAGGTTGCCTATTTTTTCTTCATTTATTTGGTCTGGTACATTTTTACCTTGCTCCTTTGTCTGTAACATATTTTTTTGTCCTTTCATGTTTTTGTTTTTGTTTTTTTGATGGGTGGTGCTCTATTCCTGTCTTACTTGTTGTCTGGCCAGATACGTCCAGCACAGGAGTTTGCAGGCAGTTGGATAGAGCTGGATCTTGGTCCTGAGATGAGGACCTCCAGGAGGCCTCCCTCCATTTGATATTCCCTGGGGTCTGAGGTTCTCTGTTAGTCCAGCAGCTTGGACTTGGAGCTCCCACCACAGATGCTCAGGCCTGACCTGCGGCCTGGGAACCAAATCCTGCAAGCCGGACAAGTGGTGTTCCTCCCATCCCCTTAGGTGTCCGTGATCCCCCAGTGGTGCCTGGTAGGTGCCCTAGTTGTGAGAAGATGCGAATTCCGCATCCCCCTAGTACATCATCTTTACTCCACCTCCCATTTTCAGTTAATTTTTGAGCGAGGTGTATGTTGAGGTTCATTTTTTTGTCTGTGAATGCCCAATTCTTCCAGCACAATTTGTTGAAAAGACTAACCTTTCTTCATTGAATTGTTTTTGCACCTTTGTCAAAAATCTATTGGCCAAACCATGGTCTTTCAATAGGTTCTGCTGGTTAGATCCAGTTGTGGTGATACAACATTTAGCTCCTAGGCAAATGCTGTTGTAATTGAATATTTCTTCTTTTTCAGAGGCAGGGTAGAAATATACAGTTAAATCTATTTTTTTCTGGGCTTTTCAAGTAACTCTATTAGCCCTTAGTGAGCACATATGTATGATTAATTAGTAAAGTGTATTTGGATCTTTCTGTTTCATATAACATAGCTTGAAATTGTGGGTCCCCATAGATATAAACTTTTACAAGTATGGCCCATACTTTTTCCTGGCACAGTGTATAATCCATGAATGTGAACCATTTGCTGTTGAATAAATACTCAAATTCATGCCTTCTTGATATAGTTCCATTCATGTGATCCTAGCAAATAGAAAGAATGATATATGTATCAAGATGACAAAGACCTTTTTAACACTTCAGTTTTTTAAAAATGAATCTAAAAATTATCAGCTCTTTAGACTTCCTATGGCCCTCCCTACACCTAGCAGTACACTTGTAATGATGTGGTGCATCGGCTCCCTAGTGGGAGCTCTAAGCTTCAGCGGCTTAGGGAAACAAAGAATTGATGGCTCCTATTTACTCTTTTGAGTTCTGACTTTTTATTCTCAACAGCTTAGTTTTACTGAGAACTGCTCCTGTTTTGTTCCAGTACCTGAGGCTATAGAAGAATTCTATGTTAATTTGCATGGCTGCAGAATGCAGTTTTAACCTTTTTCTTAGAAATGCCACAAGTCAGTAGGATTTGTGTTGTCATGCTATTTTAGTTCTTTACAAATATCACAACATGGCAAAACAAATTGTTGCAGTGTCAGGAATTAACTTTGTTTTCTGATTAAGGAGTATTCATTTTCATTCATTGGATTGTATGCCTGGAAGATCAGATATGTAGATTTAATACATTTTAAAGATATTGCATTCTTCACTTTATATGCAGATATGTGAAAAATGAAATCTTTTGAGATTTAGAACAGATCCACTTAATTTGCATTTTGTATAACTTTTCATAACATTAAGATTAAGTTGTCAATCAAAACTAATAGAATAAAATAAAAATTTCCTACATCATTAATAGAGAGTTGTTCACAAGGTAATGGTGGATTTGTACAATTTGTAATCAAAATTTATGATACCAGGATGAAAATATAATAAATGACTTGATCACCAAAAAATAAGTGTGTGTGTGTGTGTGTGTGTGTGTGTGTGTATCCCTTCCAGTCCATCATGATAAAAAACTTTTTTCATGATATTCTTAATATCTGGGAGTGATCTATTCTCTAAGAATCCCTGGGTTATTTTTAGGACAGTGAGATCATTTTAGATCAAAATAATGACAATATCAGATTCTTGAAAACTCCAAGATCTGTTTTCTCCTAAGGCGACCTATAATAAAGTGTGTTGTTGAAAACTTTGCTGGTGCCTTGCCTTTTATATTAGCTGGATTCACAGAAAAAATGAAGATCTCAGTTAGACAATGTTACTTATGGCCTAATAATTTATGTGCAGCAACAAGAATCTTATACACTGCCAGTGGGATGTAAATTGGCACAAAACCATGGAAAACAATTTGGAGAAAACCACCTCTTCAGCAAAACCACTTTTGGAAAACTGCAAATGGCAAAATAGGACATTCACTCATCCTACAAGCCAGTAATCTCACTATATAACATATCCTAAAAATTTCTTGTACATATACTCTAGGAGAGAATGTACAATAATTTTTATACAGCATTGCTAATAATAGCAAAACACTGGAAGCAACCCAATGTCCATCAACAGTATAGTGGAGAAATAAAGTTGTGATATACAGCAGAAGAAATAATTTATGATTATACTCAATAACATGGATGAATCCCCTAAACATAATGTTGGCCAGAAGAGACAGATTGCAGAAGAATGTATGCATTCTAATTTGAGATAGACAAAGTTCAAAGTTGATTAAACTAGACAATATATTTTAGAGTACATATGTAGGTAATAAATATATTAAAAGAAACAAGGGGATAGTTATCACTAAAACTAAATAACCTAACTATATAACCAGTAAAATTCATAATAGTGGTTAATATTCTGGAGGAGAGAGGGGATGAGATCAGGATAGGGTAGAGGAAAGTTCTGGAGTATATTTTGTTGTCTGGCCTGGATACATGAGTGTTGACTACTAACCATTCCTTAGACATTACACATGTGTTTGTACACTACATTTATTCTCTACTTCAATAAAACATGTAGAGGAAAGGTACTTTAGTTTCATGTTTTTAGTGTCTGAGTTGCCTATATCCGCAGGAGGTGTAGGGGTTGGAGGATGGAGAGTTCACAGGTAACAGCTGAAGGAAACAGAAATGGCCCTTTCACAAAAGGCAACCCCAAAACAGACTTTCCTTTCATCCAAGTCTAGTCTAGCCCTGTTTGAAACAATCACTCTGGATCTGCCAAGACAGGAAAGTAATGGCAGGCATGGATTTAAGCAGAAGTAGGAAACACCTCTTTCCAAAATGGCGGACTTGGTTCTGGGGCTTAGAGTTTGCAAACTGCCAATGGTGGGGAGGGGCTCATATGGACCATGGACATGTGTTTATGATTGGACCCACATGTGTTTATGATTTTTAAGCTAGTTGGTAGCAACTTCAAAACAGGAGATTTCACATGAAAATCTTAAATTTCAGTTCCTCTTGAAAAATCAAACCTGATAGCATTGGGTGCCCATTTAGATGGAATATTCACTCTTCAGTTCAGCACGGTCTTCATCACCCCCCATTGGCTGACACCGAACTTGCTCATTTATGTGAGTGGACTGACCTCTGAAGGCATGAGCAGTACCTGGTTTGTGGGTTCTGTGACCACAAAAATGTGATCCTTTTGCTTCTAGTACTCCAGAAACACGCCTGGGTATGGCAGAGGCCATAGGAATGCCCATGGAGGCTGGATGCTAGGTGATGTGGTCTCTGAAGCAGCAGTGATGAGGGCCCCTGCATGGATCTGGCACGGAGGGACGGGGTTTAGCGGATATGGCTCAGGCCTCACAGCAGCTGGATGGGGAGATTGCCAGCAGGGATCATGATGGATGGCTAACTCTTCTCTCCCATTTTCCTGGATGACGAAAGTGGAGGATCCTGGTATAACCCAAGGAAGGGTGGGTGGCGAGGGGAGGAAGCAATAGAAACATATTGATATTGGCCATATCATTGATCTTGACAAGGTAGGCTGAGAAACGGATTTGACTTGAAGAAAAAAAAGAAATATGACCTTCTGTGCACCTTGATTACTGTGGGAACATTCATTCATGCCTTTTATGTGGTGTTTTACGATGACCTATTTTGATGGGAGTTAAAAACAATATTAATGTCTAAATGTTTCCAGTCCCTCTCTCTCCTCCCATTTAGAAAAGAGAATCTTGTGTTTGTTAGTCTATCTTCTCTCTCTTCCTCACCCTCTGTTTATCAGTCCCAGTACAGTTCCTATACTTGCAAATGCCAGAGCAGAATCAGAAATGGGTGAGGAAAAAGCCCAGATGACAGGAGGAGAGGGGAAATGAAGGAAAGAAGCCAAAATGAGTTCATAATAAAGCGCAGGAGAGAGGGGAGGGGGTGGAAAAGAGAGGGGACTGGGTGGAAAGAGGCTGGGAGGCAGCTTGACAGGTGAATCAGCCTGAGGACCAGGTGGTAAGCAAGAAACCGGTGGAGGACAGGAAGGTAAAGACCAGCATGCTTCCATCGTGAAATAAGTAAGACCCCCTCCTTAATATTTAAAATTTATTTGATATTTATGACAGACACAATTTAAAGATTGGAATCGCTATTTGGCAGTAGGTGGGGACTGGGAGACTGAATTCTTATTTGAACCTGTTGCCGTTACTTACAGAAACGGGGCAATGAGGATCCAGGACTCATAAGGGTTACCCCATAGCATGGAATCCAACAGACCCAGACTCTGTAGAGGGAAGGTAGGGACTTTGAATTAAGAGGAGGGACCTGTCCAATTTTAGAACTGGGCGGGCAAATGAGCAGATCCCAGTGGAACAGACAAGATGTGGGCAAAGTCCTGAATCCAAAGGGAGTCAGTAAGCCTGGTGCAAACAGGGATGCGATCAATCAGAGCTACAGCAGAAGCTGAGCGCTCTCTCCATTTCTCTACTGCCTGCAGGGGCAGGAGGCTCTCGTGGTTGGGAAGGAAGTCAGATGAAGTCAGGGAAATGCTGAGCTGAGCTGCTGCTGGGTCACTAAAAGGTCCTAAAAGGGAGAATATTTGGTTAAACATTTTCCACTTATTTGCCTCACCTGACCATGTCTCACTGTTGATTGATGGGTGTTTATTTATTTGGAATATAAACAAGTGTTGATTTTTATGATAGCTGTCATGTCAGTCATACCATTCTAAGTATTGGAATTCAAATATATTCCAATTAAACTCATTTAAATTCTATGCATATTTGCATAATGCCTATTGTTTATATAGTATTTGAATTTTGCCAATTGTGCCAATAGTGTTCTTTACAGCATTTTTCCTATATCCAGGATTGCATCCAGGATCACACATTGCATTTACTTGTCATGTCTCTTTAGTCCCCTTTCTTATGGAACAGCTCTGCCTTCTTTTGTCTTTCATGACCCTGCTAGTTTGAAGGGTGTAAGACAGTTGTTGCATAGAATGTTCCTCATAGTACGTAATAATCTTCTTAATACTAAGAAAGATAGAGAGAGAGAGAATCTTAGTGCTGAAGGAACCTGTGAAATTATTCCACATTGCTTAATTTTACAGACGAGAAATCTAGTGTATAAGCTAATTTAAAATTAATTTTATTTTATTTAATTTTATTTTTTTATTATTATTTTTTTTATTAGTTTCTGCTTTATAACAAAGTGAATCAGTCATACATATACATCTGTTCCCACATCCCTTCCCTCTTGCGTCTCCCTCCCTCCCACCCTCCCTAAAATTAATTTTAAAAGAGTAATCCAGACATTATAATCTCATAAGGCAGTTGGCACATAAAAACGGTTTGATGAGGGCTGTAGTATATTCAGAAGATGCCATGAAGGAATCAAGAGCCTGAAGGCTGGTGGGACTTAGATAGAGAGAACACAGAGCATCAGGTGCCTCATGAACAGGACTTCTCTCAGTGAAAGGGACCACTTGGTTACCTTTTCCAAAGACAGCCATAATAATAGGTCTTTCTAGGACTTGGCCACTTCCTTATCAAGTGAGGAGTCCAAGTCCCTTCCTCCTCGAATTTGGCCAAACTTGTGATTGTTTTCATAAATAGAATGCAGTGGAAGTGACACTGATTGGCCTCCAAGGCTAGGTTAGAAAAGCCCATGCAGCTTTTGCCTGATTCCCCTGGAATTCAGCCACCATGCTTTGAGGAAGCCCAAGCAGCTCACAGAAAGGCTCAAAGTATTAGGCTCACAGGCCTTGTTGAGCTGCTTGGCAACAGCCAGTGCCAACTTTCCAGCCATGTGAGTGAGAAATCTTGAAGGCAGGTCCTCCAGACCCCAGTCAAACAGCCCCACCTAACACCATGGAGAAGAGAATAGCTGTTCCTGTGGGCACTTGCCCAAGTTGTAGATTTGTAAGGAAAAAGGAAAATATTGTTGACATGTACACACTGCTATATTTAAAATGGATAACCAACAAGGGCCTACTGTATAGCACAGAGAACTCTGCTCGATATTATGTAACAACCTAAATGGGAAAAGAATTTGAAAAAGAATAGATACATGTATATGTATAACTGAATCACTTTGCTGTACACCTGAAACTAACGCAACATTGTTAAGCAACTTTACTCCAATATAAAATAAAAAGTTTCAAAACATAAATAAATAAGAACAATTAAAAAAAGGAAAATATTGTAACTGTCTTAAGCATCTAAGCTGTGTTTGTGGTTTTTTGCTACACAGCTGTAGATAAACAGAATGCTGGCTAACCTTTGGGTGTCCTGTGAGGAGAAGCCAAGAAACCAGGAGTGAGGTGCTTAGAATCCTTCAGACACATGGGCTTCCCTGGTGGTGCAGTGGTTAAGAATCCGCCTGCCAATGCAGGGAACATGGGTTCGAGCCCTAGTCTGGGAAGATCCCACATGCCGTGGAGCAACTAAGCCTATGTGCCACAACTGCTGAGCCTGTGCTCTAAAGCCCGCGAGCCACAACTACTGAACCCGTGTGCCACAACTACTGAAGCCCAAGCACCTAGAGCCTGTGCTCCTCAACAAGAGAACCACCACAATGAGAAGCCCATGCACCGCAACAAAGAGTAGCCCCCGCTCGCCGCAACTAGAGAAAGGCTGCACACAGCAACGAAGTCCCAATGCAGTCGAAAAATAAATAAACAAATAAATAAAATTAAATTAAAAAAAAAAGAATCCTTCAGACACAAAACCAAATATAGGGTTCCAGTTCAAGCATACTACAACTGCAGGCACCCGACCAAAAGAATTTAAACAGAGGGCTCTTTGCATCTACTGGACCTCATAAGCAAGACACAGAAGCCACCCCTGAAAGGCTGCAGCTGAGAAACTCTGAGTGTCATCCCAGGCTCCCTGCGTGGCCCCAAGGAGCTTTGTTGGATTAACCATTCAGCCTCCTGCACTCCATACTCATGCTTCACACTAAACACCACATCTCATCTTTGTCCTGCTTCTCCAGTTTATAGTGATTCTCTTCCATCCGCTCTCTGCCTCACCCTGAGTGCTTAACTCCAGGTTTTTTAAACTGGGACACTTGAAAATGTGAATGGTGAGCAGGCCCAGAGTCTGCAAAGGCAGTCAGAGCCATTGTGCCTAAGACCAACCCACTGCCACAAGAGCCATTGCCCCAAGAACCCAAGTCCTAAGGCTATCTCAGGAAAATAAGAGCTACACTACGGTAAAGACTTCCCAAATGCGGGGTGGGATTTTTCTCCCACAGGTCAATAGTGGGCCCCTTGACAGCCATAGAAAGAGCTTTCAATCTTTTCTAATATTTATTAGTGACTCGTTTTCCTTTTCTGTACGTCTAGGGAGTAGTTGAAAGACTTCATTGCAAGTGATAAGCTGTAATTAGGGACTTATGGTTTCCCTAGAGTTTAGGACCAATAGCTACAGAATCTTATTAGAAAATGTAGTTAATGTATTCCCATTACATTTTCACTTACTAGTGGGGAAACCAGAATAGTGATGGGAGGCTTTTCACAAAAATGAAAAAAATATAATCTTGGTTATAAAGGGCAAATGAAACAAAGATGACCATGGCTAAGAGACAAGGTTAACATCTGATTATTGAAGGGAGGGATAATATTTCACACAATTCTGTCCATGCTGTGAGAGTAGACATTAAAGTTACTGTACTAAGACACATCCCCATATCCCCACCAACCTACCAAAATGACAAAAATTCCACAAATGAAGATTCACTAATTTTCAGTAAACCTTTTTGCATTTAGAATCAACCTGTTAAAATACTACTATTCCTGGAAAGAGTACTATATTGGTTATGACCACTTATTGAGGTTTTATCTTGAACCTTTTGAAATAAAGAATTGCTGCCTTAAAAAGCTAAAGCAAACGTCCTGAGTGAATGAGCACGCAGGACAGATACTTTGGATGTGAAAAGGAGTTTAACAGCTTTTCAGGAGAGCTGGTCTGTGTGTGATGCATAAAGTCGAAGTTGAAGAGCAAGTCTTCTCATCTTCCAGGGTTGGCCCTCATCTTTGGTAGCAGAACTGTAGTAAACTAGATTCTAATTACTTAAAAATAATGACGAAATTAAATGTAACCAAAGTTTACCCCTCTCTGTCTTTTCTCTTTAGCTGAAAGTCTTCTGCACTTGTTTCCTTGGCAAATGCCTAGTGTTTTCTCAAGGTTTAGCTCCTTCGTGAAGCCTTCTAGAAATCCCCAATCCCTAGAGCAATTAATTACCCTATCTTATTTAATCTCACAGAATTTTGTGTATACCTCCATTATAAATGTATAACCCCTGTTAGAACATGAGCTCCTAGAACTTTGATGGTCCCTAAACAGAAGAGTGTCTAAAGGTTAAGATATGTAATAAGCACTGTGACACCTGTAATTTCTGTGCAGTAGGAGAATTCTTTTCCAATTCAAATGCAACCCATATGTTATTTTTCCTACAGAGGCTTCAGGAACATTCAGAATAGAGACAGAAAGCATCAGCAATATGCAAATCGAGAAACTATTCCCAGTTAATGAGTATATATTGGCAAGCATTTTGCCAAGTTTACTTAACAAAGCAAATCTCCTAAGAAATAAAATCGATGAGACCCTGTTTTATAACATCTGAACCTGTACATCTGCACATCAAAAAACAGAACTCTGAAATTGGCAACAAGTGCCTTGATACAAGGAAGCAGCTGTTTAAGGCCAGAGCAGCACGGAGCAGGAATAGTTCCCAGGAGAATCTGAACAAGCAGAAAAGGGTGCAGAGCCCAAGAGGAACAATTCACTAATTTGCAGTAAAGATAGATTGAAGTTAATCCCCAAACACCACAATGTAGCATTTTTACTTATTCTGTCTATCGATCTATCATTTAGTTATTGAGTTAAAGGAATGGTAAGTTATTGTTTATCAGTGTGAGTTCAGGCATTCTCAATCCTTTGATTAACTTTACAAAAATTAGAAATAATTTCTCAAATATTATAGACAGCTACCTCAATCGATTCCACCTTTCTAAAAATTGCAAAGGTAATCAATATCCTGGTGCTCAGAATGAGCCCACCAGATACGTATTTTTCCTTATAGAATTTTCCCTTAACAGGTTCATTTCTGTCTGAGTGTGCTATACACACTACAAGCACACATTCTCCCTTATTTTGTATTCCCAGGTACTAGTACAATGGCTGACATAGGTTAGGCATTCAATAAGTATTCTGTCCTGTGAGTGAGTCAAAAGGGTGCCATATCTCCTTTCAGCTAAACCCTAAAAGTGAAGTAGTTGAGTGTTTTAATGGTGGGTACATAATCTATCTTGCTGTTGATGATAAATGTCATACAATAAAATTATTGATACAACACATTTAAAAAATGTGTTCTTGCAGAGCAGATGGATCTAAGCGGAGTCAAAGAGAACTCTGAGATATTATTTTCTCACTTCTGGTTTAGCTTGGAATCCAGAAAATAGTGGTAATGAAGAGAAAAGGTATGGGGTTTCAGTTCATGCAAAAGAGCATTCTTTTCCAAAGGCACATCGGGTCAAGTTTGCACATCTTATTTATCGGAAACTTCCAATGCTGTATCTCTAGGCCAAAGTGAGCCAAAGAACACTTTTCCCAATCAAATTCAGATTGATTTGGGTCAATATCTCAAAACTAGAATCTGAATGAGGGCTCTTTGTGTCAGATTTTAGTTAGGCTATTTAAGCCATAAAGTATGTACTATCTTTCCTCATGTATTCCTCCCAAAACAGAAAAGTAGATATTTCCTTTTCTGATAAAGACATATGCCAAAGTCATAATGGCTGCTTAAAATGGGGAAGAAGGCAGAAAAAAATTTATTTTAATTAACACTTGGCAGATATGCATTGTTACACATATTTTTGATTAAAGTATTTGGGGGCTTCCCTGGTAGCACAGTGGTTAAGAATCCGCCTGCCAATGAGGGAGACATGGGTTCGAGCCCTGGTCCGGGAAGATCCCACATGCCACGGAGCAACTAAGCCCGTGCGCCACAACTACTGAGCCTGCTCTCCAGAGCCCGCGAGCCACAACTACTGAGCCCGTGCGCCTAGAGCCGGTGCTCCGCAACAAGAGAAGCCACCACAATGAGAAGCCCGGGCACCGCAATGAAGAGTAACCCCCACTCGCTGCAACTAGAGAAAGCCTGCGCACAGCAATGAAGACCCAAGGCAGCCAAAAATAAAAATAAGTTTAAAAAAAAAAGTATTTGGAACTAGACTGAACGTCAACACAATCAGTAGTTGTCACCATTTGTATTGACACAGCAAGGTAAAATTGTTACTCTGGGATTGAGGAAAAGTAATGAATAGTGACAGTAAAGTCTTTTATTATTTGGTAAGTTGAATAATACAGAGAAAACTCTTTTCAAATTAGAGTCAGAGAGGTGGCGCATGCAAACATGATCAACTTGAAGGACTGAAATGATAAATATTTGAACTCTCTTTAATTTGATTAAAATACCCTCTTTTAGTCCTTAGGAAAGATCTGGTCTTTGAGAGACTATATTTATCATTCTCAGGCAATGCTTTTGTGCAGTGACTGTAAGTAATAGAACAGTTCTTAAGCTAGAACCAGAAGTATGCTAGCTTGTGGGAAGCCTAACTGAATTCAAACCAAGAGGCAGGAGGGCTCAGAAATGACCTGATAGTGGTAAATAGAACCCCTGTCTGGTGTCATACGGTCTGACTGGCAGACAGAAAGGGATGGGTCAATTTTCATATTTTATAATACTGTGCTAATTAGACCCATTTTATTATATGGGATGGAGCCTCAGTCACTGAGTTTTTTTAAAAAATGGCAAATCCTACAGATACACAAGAAGCAAGCCCCGAAAGTCATCAGGATCTGAGACAGGTCTTTTAACCACGTAAGCCTTGCTTTTACTCTTGGCTAGTGAAGGCTGCCTCTCACGAGGTCTTGCTTTACTGGGGGGTATCTGTTTTATCATCCTGCTTCCTTATTTTTAGATGAAGAGACTAGTTCCTCTGCCTAACGCTATTGTAATGATTAATGAATATTACTAAAAAGCACTTAGAGCAAGCATGCATTTCTTTAATCCATTCATTCTTCCTCTCTCCTCAGAGTGTTTCTCCTTCTTTAAACCTCCCACGCTTCCTGCCCCAACTTCATTCTCAGCTGCTGGCTTACTTGCTTTATATTTCACTGCGAATCCAAAAGCAATAAGAAGAGAATGTCCATAAACCCCACCACGACCTCAACCTGCTAACAAGTGTCTGTGCCTGGGTACTCTGCCTGCCATCCTGGTACCACAGAGGAGGTCTGTCTGTGCATCCCTCTGCTCATACATTAGGCCCCCTCCCTCTCTTCTACAGAAGGACACCATCCCAGCGATGCTTCTCTCTCTTCCCTGTATCATCATTTCCCCCTCTCTAGTAGATCATGCCCACCAGCATACAAACAAAGTGTAACTGATCCTGCCATGAAAAAATCAAAATCAAAAGCCCTCTCTGGACCCTCACATCTGCCTCTGGCTACCACCCCATTTATCTCTTTCCCTTTAGAGCAGAACTTGCAGAAAGAATTTTCTATTCTGTTTTCAATTCGTCTTCTCACATACTGTCTTGAAACCACTCCCACCGAGCTTTCATCTCCCCACGCCTCCACCAAAACTACTGCTGCTGAGGCTCTTAACAATTCCCACACCTCCAAGCCCAGCTGCTCTCCCCTGGCTATCGGCAGTATCTGTCACGGTCGACCATCCCCTACTCCTGCACTTTGCCTTCCCACTCCTAGTTTCCCCCCATCTCACTGGGTTCTCAACCTCAGTTTCATATCCTGGTGTTTCTTCACCTCCCAGATCTCTAAATAGTGGTGTTGAGACAGGAAGCGGGCAGAGCACAACCATTGAGGACACGACATAAACTGGTTAGAACCAACCAAGTCCAAGATGGAAGTCGAGTCGACTTCCAGTAGACCTTGAGCCTCAGTATACGCTCATTGGAACACATCAGCACAAGCTAAATGACACACCCACAGGCGCCGTGACAGTTCCAAGGCCAACCATAAAAGGTCAAAATGTGGGTGGTAGCCCAATTCCTGGAAATCCCCATCCTTCCCCAAAATAGCTGGAATACTCTTCCCACTCATTAGCCTATGAAATTACCCATCCCTATAAAAACTGACAATCCCTTACCTTGGGGCCTCTAACCTTCCGAGATGGCCCACACTCTGTTTGTGGAGTGTGTATCTCCCTGAATAAACCTTCTTTCACTTAACTATGGCTCACTCTTGAATCCTTTCCTGTGCAAATCCAAGAACCCACACTGGGTGGCTGTCCCAGGGACTCATTTGAGACCTGAGATGTGACCATCCTTTCTGTCCTGCAACAGTGTGACCCATGGATAGTCGTTAGACCTTTTTTTCTCTACCTACTTCTCCCTAGTTGGTCTCTTTGTATGTCACATGCTGGCATTCTCAAATATATGCCTGCAGGACAGTTCTCTCCACTTTCATGCCTAATAGGCACCTCAAACTTATATCCAACTGAACACCTGATCTTCCCCCGTACAACCTGCTTCTCCACGGTTTCCCTTGTCACAGGAAATGGCAACTCTATCCTTCTGGTTGCTCTGTCAGCCTTGGTTCCCCTCCTTCTCTGAACCCTAGTTCTAACTGGTCAGCAAATCCTGACAGATCCATCTTTAAAACATGTCCAAAACTTGCCACCCATCAATGGAAATTCTAACAATTTCCATTGCTACTGACTCTGTCCCAGCTTCCATTGCCTGCCCCCCTGGGGTGTTACAGTAGTTGTCCGGCTACCCTGGGCCCCAACACTCTGCTCTCAGCACAGCAGCCAGAAGGAGCTTCTAAAAAAGAAATCAGAGTATGTCACTCTTCTACTTCCCACACCCAAGGACTCAAGTCACTACATTTGACTTGAGAGGAAAGGCTGAAGTCACTTCGGTGGCCTCTAAACAAAACCCAACACAAACTAGCCCTTCCCTCTACCCATTAGCCTCTGACCTCATCTCCTCTATTCTCCTTATTCCCACACTCCAACCCAGCCACTCTGGCTGCCAGGGCCTTGGCACTGGCTGTTCCCTCAGCCTAGAATGCTTTTCCACGTGGCTCACTGCCTGACCTCTCTCTGGTGCTTATTCAAATATCACGTTCTCCAAGAGGTCTTCCTGACCATTTAAAATCCTACTCTCCTCCAGCCCACCCCCCTTTCCTGACTTATTATCCTCCATAGCATTTATCACTATTTAATATTCTACTTATCTCACTTGTTTGAAAAATTGCCTCCACATGAGAATGGAAGTTTCGCGAGAGCAGGGTTTTGTTTTGTTTTGTTTCTACGTTTTCAGTGTGTGGGAAAGCGCTTGGAACAAAGTAGATCCTCAAGAAATATTCAGGGGCTTCCCTGGTGGCGCAGTGGTTGAGAGTCCGCCTGCCAATGCAGGGCACACGGGTTCGTGTCCCAGTCCGGGAAGATCCCACGTGCCGCGGAGCAGCTGGGCCCGTAAGCCATGGCCGCTGAGCCTGCGCGTCCGGAGCCTGTGCTCCACAAAGGGAGAGGCCACAACAGTGAGAGACCTGCGTACCGCAAAAAAAAAGAAGAAATATTCAAACAGTGATTGGCACAAGATAAATGGTCCATGAATGTCATTGATAATTATCACCTGCTCTCAAATGATCAGTTTTGCTTTCCTGAGCAGGGAGAAATTCAAGGGGAAATTTCAGTTACAAGAGAACGTAGGCTAAGCAAACTCCCAGGGTGTCTGTGTTTTGTGGCACACACCGCTGTCTGCTCACACTACTGCCGTGGCATTCAGCACATCTGAGTTCCACCCTGAGAAGCTGGTGAACTGTGTGCTCTGCCTGCCCCGCTGCCCTGTCCCCTGTTCCTCACCCAGAGTTAGGACCGACCCCTGTATGGAGAAGGGAGGAGTCAGGGGGTTACCATGCTCAGAAAAGATCAGAACAACAATGGATGGAAACAGAAGAGTCTGGAAGAATCATCAGGCTGTTAATGGCAGTTTTCTCTGGGAGGGTATCTTTTATGTTATGTATTTTGCTTGTCTGAGTTTTCTGTAATAAACAGAAGAAAAACGTTTGAAAACTTTGTTTTATGAAAATGAGAAAGAAAAGTTACATTTGGAGATTCTTCTGCCAGCACAGTGTCTCTAAAATGTCCAGATTGACAAGTGCCCCAGGATTGGAAGCTACTGCCCTGAGGGCAAGTGTGCCCCTAGAGAGGGCCTGAAATGCATCCATTCCAACCTCAA
Organism: Hyperoodon ampullatus; assembly: GCF_949752795.1. NCBI lineage: Eukaryota > Metazoa > Chordata > Mammalia > Artiodactyla > Ziphiidae > Hyperoodon > Hyperoodon ampullatus. The sequence continues at coordinate 102,719,826 of NC_136916.1, forward strand.
TGGGCAGGAGGCTTGCCTGACTAGCTCTGCTTGCTGTGATGCCATGATCACCAAGCAGCATTCTGATAATTTAGTATCCCAGGAAAATTGCCTACCGGGAGAGGCACACAGCATTTGTCTTCTGAGAGTTACATTTTCTTCAGTAAAAATTAATGTATTAGCTTTCTGGATTCGGTTTTTAAGATGATGAAATTTTTTGCTGAGAACAACCTCAAAGCCATCTTATTCAGAAATCTTGTTTCAGTCTGGTTAACACGTTTGCCCTCATATGTCCTTGGCTGGAGGCAAGCCCTGTGTCTCACCTGGTAATGAGAAGTGGATCTGAATTTCAGGTAACAGCTGAAACCAATGATGGGTGCCTGGTGAAAGATCAAATATTTTGTTGAAACTATGGTGAGCAAGAGAAGGGAGACTCCACTGAAAGAAGCAAATGTGCCTTATGATAATGGGGAAGTAACTAAATCTCACTTTGGTGGATGGCTAACATTTATTTCATGCCTGCGGCTGCACATTTTAATCTTCTCCTTCTTGGAGAGTGAACATTATTTATGCCTGGCAACGGACGATGTCTCTTCAACTTTATTTGCATAAAGATCTCCTGGGGATGTTATTTCACTTGGAATCCCAGGCTCCACTCTCAGACTCTGCTTTTGGCCAGCACAACGGAGAGTGGCCCTAACTCAGGGCAACTCAGTTATGCACTTCAAATCCAGCAAGGCTCAGCCTCCTCTCCTTGTTCTGCTTTCCTCAGTCTGCTTCTGCTCTTCTTACCTCCTGAACTCTGGTCTGTTTGTCCTGTAGCTTCTCCCCCCGGCCCTCAGGACTGATGCCTGTTAAGCCTTCTTCAGCACTGAGCTTAGCTTCTATCTTTAGTCCATCCTTACTCCTCGGAACCCATGGTTTGAGATCATCCCAACCCTAATCCTAGGCCCATGATGGAATATACAGTGGAGAAAAGACAGCCGCTTCAATAAGTGGTGCTGGGAAAACTGGACAGCTACATGTAAAAGAATGAAATTAGATCACTCCCTAACAGCACACAAAAAAAGTAAACTGAAAATGGATTAACGACCTAAATGTAAGACCAGACACTATAAAACTCTTAGAGGAAAACATAGGCAGAACACTCTATGATACAAATCACAGCAAGATCCTTTTTGACCCACCTCCTAGAGAAATGGAAATAAAAACAAAAATAAACAAACTGGACCTAATGAAACTTAAAATCTTTTGCACAGCAAAGGAAACCATAAACAGGATGAAAAGACAACCCTCAGAATGGGAGAAAATATTTACAAATGAAGCAACTGACAAAGGATTAATCTCCAAAATTTACAAGCAGCTCATGCAGCTCAATATCAAAAAAACAACAACCCAATACAAAAATGGGCAGAAGACCTTAATAGACATTTCTCCAAAGAAGATATACAGATTGCCAACAAACACATGAAAGAATGCTCAACATCATTAATCATTAGAGAAATGCAAATCAAAACTACAATGAGATATCACCTCACACCAGTCAGAGTGGCCATCATAAAAAAATCTACAAACGGTAAATGATGGAGAGGGTGTGGAGAAAAGGGAACCCTCTTGTACTATTGGTGGGAATGTAAATTGATACAGCCACTATGGAGAACAGTATGGAGGTTCCTTAGAAAACTAAAAATAGAACTACTGTACCACCCAGAAATCCCACTACTAGGCATATACCCTGAGAAAACCATAATTCAAAAAGAGTCATGTACCACAATGTTCATTGCAGCTCTATTTGCAATAGCCAGGACATGGAAGCGACCTAAGTGTCCATCAACAGATGAATGGATGAAGAAGATGTGGCACATATATATAGTGGAATATTACTCAGCCATAAAAGAAACAAAACTGAGTTATTTGTAGTGAGGTAGATGGACCTAGAGTCTGTCATACAGAGTGAAGTAAGTCAGAAAGAGAAAAACAAACACCATATGCTAACATAGACATGGAACCTAAAAAAAAAAAGTGGTCATGAAGAACCTAGGGACAGGATGGGAATAAAGACGCAGACCTACTAGAGAATGGACTTGAGGACATGGGGAGGGGGAAGGGTAAGGTGGGACAAAGTGAGAGAGTGGCATGGACATATATACACTACCAAATGTAAAACCGATAGCTAGTGGGAAGCAGCCGCATAGCACAGGGAGATCAGCTCGGTGCTTTGTGACCACCTAGAGGGGTGGGATAGAGAGGATGGGAGGGAAGGAGACTCAAGAGGGGAGAGACATGGGGATATATGTATATGTATAGCTGATTCACTTTGTTATAAAGCAGAAACTAATACACCATTGTAAAGCAATTATACTCCAATAAAATTGTTAAATAAATAAATAAATAAATAAAATAATGAATAGTGAAATCCCTGGCAGTCCAGTGGTTAGGACTCTGTGCTCTCACTGCTGAGGGCCTGGGTTCAATCCCTGGTTGGGGGACTAAGACACCACAAGCCATGCAGTGTGGCAAAAAAAAAAAAAAAAAAAGAAGAAGAAGAATAGACTAGGACAAAACAGAATAGATTAGATGTGTTACTGAGTCCAAGCTCATATTTCTCACTGCACAACAGGCCAATAAATCGAGAGATGAGTTGTAGGGGCAAGACGTAGTGACTTTATCTGGAAAACCAGCAGACCAAGAAAATGCTGGACTAATTTCACAAAGACTCATCTTCCTTGAGTTAGAATTTTAGCTTCTTTTATACTAAAAGGGGAGAAGGTAAAGTCCTGGATCCTCAGACTCTAGAAGGGATGTATTAATTTCTTTCTGCCTACGGCCATTCACAGCTGGGCCTGGTCAGGATATTTCCTGTGAGCTAAGCAAAGGTGTTTTAGCTTAAGGCTCATTACCTGGGAGGCAGGGTTCCCAGAGACGAGCCATCACATATAATTTAAGCTTATAGGCAACATCCCTTTAGTGATTAACTTGTAATAGAATAGAAGGTTCTTCCCTATTACAAGAACACATCATGGAAAATAAAATATATTTCTTATTATGGGTTACAGTTAAAAAATAAAAAAGGAAAAACCTTGGTTTAAAGGATACTCATGAATCATTAACATGAAAATTCCTCATCAAACACTGATTTTGCTTTCCATACTGGAAAAGTGAGTGATTTCTCTCTTTCTTATGATCATACACTCTCCTGGGCCCATGGTATCTCAAGTTCTGACAGTGTGTGGGTTGCTATTGCTATGGTGATTTTGATATTGCTTCTATCCCCTTGCAATTCCTTAACAAACATGGCCCTCCTTATTCTCTACACTTAATTTGAGATTTAATTAGACAGGGTTACAGACCCCTCTTCATTTAAGCAGTATTTATTCAAAGATTATCTTGTAACATTTTCAATTTAATTCCTTAATGTAACAGTGGAGAGGAATAGAAATCTGTAAGACTGATTTTAACTGTTTATCAAATCATTCAGGAAGGATTCAAAGGTGATCAAAAAGCCCAGATAACTTGCATTTCTTATCTTGGCAATGGAGCTTCAGAGGAAGAAGAGAATGAGCAGTGCACTCTGTGTTACTGGGTAGCTGGTGGGAGAAGCACCCCACCCCCTGCCCCATGTCTCCATTTATTCCCTACTATCAAGTATGGCTAATTATATATATTATTTTTTTTCTTTAAGTCCAATACTCTGTGGCCTTCTATCTCTAAGCAATCTTGAGGCTTATTACCACACGAGGAAAAAGTTAATACGGTGTAGAAAGGAAGACCATTTGAATTTCAAATCTGAAGGGTTTTACTTAAGCCATTTAGTAAGTTCAAAAGTCTTAAAAGCAAAGATTTATGGAGGTAGAGACGGGATGTCTGTGGCCCAAACCTTGCTTCCTTAACAGCTCCGTGCCAGGTGGTCTTGATCTCTGAGTCTTAGGGCAGGGGAAGCCAGTAGATAAGATGGAGAAGTGATGAGCCTGAACTTTTCAACACCTCCAGGTTTGTGAAAAGAAGAAAGGAGGCGTTGTCTCCTCTTCTGAAGCCCAAGCCTTGAGCGAGTGGGTGTGTGGGCACATTAAGGTGGGTATTGAGGCCTCCATGATCCTGAGACTCAGTGCTGCTTCCTGGGAGAAGCCTGGAGGAGGCTAGGGCTTCTTGGGGAGCCCTGGTCTGCTGCATGGCTCCACATCCCATGCGGTGAGAGAGTGATGGAATGGGGTGAGCTGATTGGGTCAGTGAGCATGGGGCCCTGCTCCTGGCTCCCCACTGGCATCATCTTGCCTGGGGAGATGTCAGTGCCCTGCTGAAGGGATGGAAAGTGCTGGGGGAGCCAGGGAAGCAGCAGGATGAAGAGGTTCCTATGAGAGGGGTCTTCATGTAGGAGCAGGTGGCTGGGACTGCGAACTCCAGGGATGGGTACAAGGAAGTGACCTGAGAGGGCCATATGGGACCAGCCACACTGCGGTGATTACCAGTTAAGGGTGCGCATTAGACAAGCCATACTATAGTAAAGACCAGCAAGCCCCCAGAGGATGTCCACAGCAGGAACCCAGTAAAATTTCCTTATAGATCTCTTAGGAAGGAGTTCACGTATAGAGCAGCACTCTGGAACCTGAGAATTTACCCAGAGAGACCAAGTCATCCAAAATGTATGCTTTATACCAGACCCACTAGGAAACTGAACTTTGAATAATCTGATACCTATGAGGGTGGGGGCTTCTGGAAAATTAACTACATCTTCTTTGTACATATGAGTATAAAGTCTGAGTTACTTGTAACCCTGCTACGTTGGCTGAGAAAAACACACATGAAAATCCCAAGAAAATTCTTTCCTTCAGTTTTGCTTTATTGCAAACTATACTTAGTCAGGGAGGCAAAGGGCTGGGTGGACCCAGTTTACCTAAGTCACCCAACTCCCCATCCATGAGCTCAGGTCACTGTCCACCCTTTAAAGTTATGCCCTGTGGATATTTGTCTCACCCCCAGCGAATCACTCCCTGGACCTCTTCTTCTTCCCTAACTGCTGGTGACTAAACAGTAAGGCATGTATGACCTTCCATAACTGGAAGTCCAGAGAGTTCAGGCTTGTTTGACTCAGTGGCCCAATCATTCTACGAAATCTCTGGTTTTGGTCCGCTCTCTCGTCTATTATTATTAGTGTTGTCTTAACCCTCAGACTGGGAGAAGGTGACTGAGGCAGCTCCAAGAGTCACATGCAGACGTAACAATGTCCTTAGGAAGCAAGACCATTTCTTCCTGTGCTTCCCAGAAGCCCTCAGCAGACTTCTCTCAAGTCTCATTAGCAGAATTTTGTCACCCACCTGTTCCTAGCCAAATGCTGGCATGGGTGATGAAATTACAAGATGAAATTAAACTATCCTCAATAAAATTGGTATTGTGGGATCAACAACAAATACCCACTCCCTCTTCCCCATTTTTCCAGCTTCAGCAACGGATGATTAATTTCTTCCCAGCCCTTGAAGTCTTGGGTACTTTTTTGGAGGGGGTGTCCCCTAATTTCTTCTGAAAACTTCAGGCTGTTAGCATCATACCATCCATGGTGTTGAAGCTTCTGATGCTGAGAGGAAGGAGCTTTAGGTCCTGAGGGTGGAGCAGAGTGGGAACTCCACTGAGGAGATCTGACTCCAGCCAAGAGCTCACCCTACTTATTTCTCTCTTTCTCTTGGTACCATGATCATTTAAAAAGAAAGAAAAAGGGATCTCTCAGTGTGGGAGCTAATCTTCCACCTAACATTTGAAGCTTATTGTGCCAAGAGAGTGAGCCTCTGCTTCCTGGGTGCTGGCTTGCATCCCACAGCTGTCTCCATCTAACTTCCATTGCTTTGCCCATTTAGCTGCAGGTTGTGATTTCTCCTTACCAGCTCGACTGAAGCTGGTTGGCGATAGCATCATACCATCACACCAACTGTTAAATATTTATTGGAGTAGAAAATGCAAAGCCTCAAAAAACAGGCAGGAAGAAGCGGGATCTGTAAGCAACTGGGGACCACAGAAATCAGTTCAGAAGGGGGGAGAGAGAGCACGATGCCATGTCTGAAGTCTGTGAGGCTCCTAAGCTCCAGACCACGCAGCTTGCCTCAGTTCTCTCTGGTACTTGAGCTCTAATAATTTGGAGCCAAAAAGGAAATGACTCGCACTTTATTTGCACAGGGTATAGCTCACTTTATAGCTACAAACTCCGCTGTAATCATTAATGGTCAACTATCATTTTAATTCCAATTACATAGCTACAAAACATTAGCTCTATTAGAAGGTACCTATATTAACTTAACGATCAGAAGAAAACATTCACAAAAACTTATTTTTTCCAGTTAATAATGTAAAACCTGTACCTTACTGAAAAAGAATAAAATGCAAAAACACACCAAGAGAGAACTATAAACTGGCACAACTTTCTGGGGGGAAATTTGGCCTTATGCTTCAAAAACCTTTAAAATGTTCATTTTCTGGGATCCAATAATCTCTATCACTTCTATGAATTTATCTTAAGGAGATGATTACCTCTCACAGACTCATACACAGACTAATGCCCATGGATTCAATGTGTCTTTAGTACGTGAGAAACTGGTAGTAAACTGTATGGACAGTAGTAAAGGATGGATTAAATAAAACAAAACAAAACAAACAAACAAAAAACCAAAAAAAAAAAAAACACACACCAGGAGTAAAACAGCAGTAATTCCGATGCCATCACTGGTAATAATCTGCTTTGTTTTAGTCTGATAATTTTTCTATATGCGTGAGATTTTTCTATACACAGACACACATGCGCGCGCACACACACACACACACACACACACGTCCATTATATTCATTGGGAACATACTACATGTCATTTTATAAATTGCTTTTTTTACTTAAAAGTATATCATGGGGCTTCCCTGGTGGCACAATGGTTGAGAGTCTGCCTGCCGATGCAGGGGACACGGGTTCGTGCCCCGGTCCGGGAAGATCCCACGTGCCGCGGAGTGGCTGGGCCCGTGAGCCATGGCCGCTGAGCCGTCACGTCTGGAGCCTGTGCTCCGCAACAGCAGAGGCCACAACAGTGAGAGGCCCGCGTACCACACACACACACACAAAAAGTATATCATGAACACTTTTCCATTTCATTAAGTATTTTGCTAAAAAATGTATTTTGTTTTTTTTTCTTAATAACTCTTAGTCATCATGATGAACATACTATGTTTAGGGAACTTGGGGGAGAGCTGGAGGGAACGTTAGAGACCACCTTGCTCATCTTCCTTGCTTATGAGTGAGGACATTGTGACCCAGGCAGATGCTATGACTTAAATACACAGAGAAATTAGTGAAAAAAACGGACAAGAGCCCAGACCTGTAGACTTCTAGATTTCATTCTAACAAACTGTTCTACCTGATGCCTTTCATCTTCTCAAATTTTCTGACCTTTTATATAAAATTGGGACCACTCACTTGCCATCAGCAATGGTTGTAAGCCATATATATATATATATTTTTTTTTTTTTTTTTGCGGTACGCGGGCCTCTCACTGTTGTTGCCTCTCCCGTTGTGGAGCACAGACTCCAGACGCGCAGGCTCAGCGGCCATGGCTCACGGGCCCAGCCGCTCCACGGCATGTGGGATCTTCCCGGACCGGGGCACGAACCCATGTCCCCTGCATCAGCAGGCGGACTCAACCACTGTGCCACCAGGGACGCCCAAGCCATATTTTTTTAATTGCCAGCAGCACATCAGTCTAATAATCTTAAGGTTGTAAGCTACGTTGATGGCCCAGAAAAATGTCTTTTGATCAGGGTCTGAGGAAGCATTCCTCTTCATAAGCCTTTCTTTGGGGGAGCATCTTGTCCCAACATGGTTTCCTATTCCCCTGAGGTCATTGTTAATTCTGCGTGCACAGTGGTCCCTTTCCACCAGACTGAAGCACTTTCACCCCTCTTTCTTCCTGCCCAGCCCTGTCCCCAGCACTAGATGGGAAGTGCCACCATATATGCAAATAGTCCTACAGGGACCAGGGACATGAATGGGAAAGATACATTTAGAGAGTCCAAGGTGAAGCCTATGGCTATACATCCTGGAATTTGGCCTAAAATCTTGACCTCACCATCAAGAACTGCCAACCATTTGACATAATGCAGCTCAGTGCCCTTCCTGTCCAAATAATACGTAATGAGTGTTTTCATTTTGTTATCATGGTTGTAATGCAGATTCCCTGCTGTTGGATAGCCACCTGTGTGGAGTGCTACTCATTTAAAGAATACATACTGGGAGTTTGCTGGTTGCCAGTCACGAAGGAAAGTGGTGCATCAGACAGACATGGAGCCTGCCTTCAAGGAGTTAGAGCCCGGTGAGGATGCCCGCGTCTGAACAGGTAAATACAACATGGTGTCATAAAGGCCATGCACGCACGACAGGAGTGGGTAGAGGGGGCTGTGGCAGCACCAGCGGGACACTTAACCAAAACTGGGGGGGAGGAGGCAGCCGGGGAAAGCCTCCCAGAGGACAGTTTCTGGGTTGAGCATGGAAGGACAAGCAGGAGTTGATCAGAGAAGAAAGCAAGGGTGGGAGGAGTTGGGGGAGATACGACAATAGGGGGATGATGCATGGAAACTCACAAGCGGCGATAACAGCTCAGAGTTTCCTATCCTTAATGAGACCGTGGAGGGCTGCTTTTGTGCTTACAAATGTTCATGGCACCCCACTCCTGCCCGCACCCATTCAAACCCAGAAAGAAAACATGTAGTGCTTGTCACTTAGTAGGCATTCAACGGACCAGAATTTTATTTCTGGTATGTTTTACTGATAGCATTCCTAACAAACTTAGCTGTACATTGATACTTAGACACCACTAAATTGAGAGTTTTTATTCCCCCCATGAAACAATTATATTCATATAGCTAAATGCTGGTTTAAAGGAAAATCCCAGTTGTACATCATCTATACTTCAATAAAAATAAATAATACTAAAAAAGAAAATCACAGCAATTACTTTGATCTACTATGCCACAGAGATGGCCCATGGTACATAGAGACACTTGCCACTGGGCTTTTTGTTTTTATTAATGTCCCATTTTAATAGGTTTTTATCTCCTCTCTTCCCATGAGATTGTCAGCTGTCCCTCCTCCCAGATGTCAGTGGCCTTGCCTATAGCCCTCCTCCCCTCCTCCAGTCAGACGTGGCCTTGAAAACCATATGACCATGTCCTTTAAAAGTGCATGTGAGGGCTTCCCTGGTGGCGCAGTGGTTGCGAGTCCGCCTGCCAATGCAGGGGACAAGGGTTCGTGCCCCGGTCCGGGAAGATCCCACATGCCGTGGAGCGGCTGGGCCTGTGAGCCATGGCCACTGAGCCTGCGCGTCCGGAGCCTGTGCTCCACAACAGGAGAGGCCACAACAGTGAGAGGCCCGTATACCGCAACAAACAAACAAACAAACAAAAAAATAAAAGTGCATGTGATATAAAAACATATAGTTTTTGAGTGAGGAATTCTTCTCTGAATAATACATTTCTGCCCTTGGGAGAAATGAACTTTGGGGACATTTATAATTTTCACTATTCCCAATCATTTTTCACTCCTTTTCAGTTGTGTTCTAAAGAGGAAAGCTTTCTAAATAACTGAATTTCCCATAGGTGAGGACCTTTGCATTCTGAATACTGCCCACCTCATGTCTATTTCCTGATCTGTGGGCCTGTAAACATCCAGTGGGGATGCATGTACCAGGGAGTTACCATGATGGGTCAGAGTTGTAAGGGGGGTGGGGACAAGAAACCATATGATCCACGGATTAAGGGTGGTTTATAAGAGGAGGCCAGAGAGGCCAGAAAAACCAGAGTTCAGTTCTAAAGAGGGCTTCTAAAACATCAAATCCAAGGGGTGAGTGAAAAGCTGCAAACCAAATAGACAAGAGAGTGGTATTTACCCATCACTTTTTGTTGTGATTATGCTGTGTGATAAACAACCCCTAAATTCAATGGTTGTAACAATAAACCTTCATTTCTTTGTCATATATCTGTTAGGTCATTTGTCGCTTTGCTTGGCTTGGCTGGACTTGGCTGGGCTTCTCTAGACTTGGGTGCAAGTTTTTGAGTCCCACTGGAGCAGCCATTAACCAGGGCATTTGGTCCTGGCAGAGGACAGGAGGACAAGAGGGGAAGCAGAAATAGATGATACTTCTGCTCAGAACTTGCACCTGTCATTTCCACCAGATGGCCCAGTCCAGAGTCAACAGGTGGGGAAGTCCACGTGGTGAACAAAGAAGGGAAGGAAGAATTGTGAGCAAAGAGTACATTTCACTATGATAGTTGATAAGAGAAGAAACTTTTGGGGAAAAGCTAAGAGGGTGGAGGCTTAATATTTCAGGATATCGAAGGGCAAGCAAGAAGGCATCAGCAAGCTCTGGTCGACAGGGACCTCTCTTATTGGGCCTGGTCACCTGAGTGGCCTGTTAATGACATGGAGATGGGTGGGATGCCAGGCTCTATGAGATGGCCGTGAATCCGAGAGGGATGGCCAGCCCAGCCCAGCACGTGTGCTCTTATGAAAGCTTATCTCACAACTAAGCGGTTTGCTTCTTTCACCTTTCAGCATTCAGTACTCTTTATCTTCTTGGGGATGGATGCAGTTCTTTTCTGGCTTGTTGCACAAATACAAATTTACCAGATGGGTCACAATTAAATTTAATTGGATACTTTAACAACAGCAACAAAATGATCAGCTTACCTATTAAGTGTTCAGGAATTCTAGTCTCAGTCCTAGTTATGTATTCCCCCTCATGCCTCTTTCCTAAAACTATAGTTTTTATTTTGCAATCTCGTTGGTAACTCTCTACCATGATCATCAAGTAAATGTTTCCAGCTGTGAAGGTGATACCATTCTCTCTGGCACCTTGACGTGAAAATTCCAAGTCATCTGAGCTCCAGTATCCTATCTATTGAGTTGCCAATATGGGCACCTTTACCTGCAGGATGCTTCTTGCTTCTTTCTCCTTTCTATTCCTGCCAACACCTGGCACTTATTACGTCTCATGTGGACAATTGCACTAGCCCCTTGGGAGCCTCCTAATCAGTCAATCCACTGTACTCCATCATTACATTATGGATTTTATTTTTCCTTTAACTTTTATTTTGACATATTTTTGGTTCTACAGAAAAGTTTCAAGAAAAGTACAGAGAATTCAAGAATACCTTTCACCCAGATCCTCCAAATATTAATATTTTATCACATTTTAAAATTCTTTCTCTCTCCTCCAGATAGATAGATACATACATACATATAATACATACATACATACACATACACCCCACATATGTGTAGTTGATATATACATGTGCATGTGTGTATATATTTCTGAACCATTTGTCAGTTGCATTTGGCAGATATATGTCCTTTTACCCCTAAATGCTGAAGTGGACATTTCCTAAAAACACAAATATTCTCATGTATAACCATAATACAGTTATCAAAATCAGGAATTATACTGACACAGTACTATTTTCTAATCTATGAACCTTATTCAGATTTTGCCAATTATCCCAATAATGTCTTTATAGCTAAAAAAAAAAAAAAAAAGCCCAAGTCACCTGCTGCATTCAGTTGTCATGTTTATTTAGTTTCATTTATTCTGGAATAATAGTCTTTCTTCACCTTTCATGGTATTAATACTTTAAAGCATACAGGCCAGTTATTGTACAGAGTACCCTTTATTTGGATTTTTCCTGGTGCTTTCTCACTATTCACATCATGCTTTTTAAAGCTTCACTGAGGCTCAGTAACCCTCAGCTACTATCTGTTACATCCCCAGCAAAGTTTGTATCCTCTGTCCCAAAGGATCTGACTCTCCTCCTTTCTCCAGTCTCACTTTTTATAACCAGCCAGACTGGACTATACAGTCTACAGTCATCTGTGTTCTTAAGCTGTTCCTTCTCTCTGCTATATGACACTACATCATTCTCTCTACTCCCATTCCACCAACTGATACCTACTCTTCCTCTTTCAAGGATGAATATAAATACCACCTAAAACTACTCATATTTTCTCCCCAGTCATGGAATCATCTTCTCCCTTTACTGAAATTCTCTAGGCTTTGATTAGAGTTTTATGTTGATCTCCAGCAAAATTAGGATGAGTTATGAAACACAAGTCTATGCACACTTAAAGGAAGGAAACAGTATTGCTAGAAGCCGGCTCCCATCAGTGAGGGCAAGCTGCATCAGCATAATCTCATTCCATTTCGTGATAAGGTTGTGAGATGAAGGCTCAGGGGAGCAATAGAGAATCTCCAACTGGGCAATGCATGTGACCAAGTCTTGCAGTGTGAATCAGGGGAAGAAATATGACCTGCTTATTACTATTGACATACAGATTCCTGGCCTCTGGAGCCCTCCTCTCCCTAAACCTGGTGCCACTGATTCCCCACCTGCAGGTTCAGCCTTAGGTGGTCTAGATCAAGTCACACTAGTGATCCGTCCAGCTCTGACTCTAAGTTGCATTTCAGGTTGGCTCTCTTGCTTCTAAAACTAAGTCCTGACTTCTCCAAGTTCCAGTAACTAGATTCAGTTCTTACTGGCTTTCTATGCCCCAGTACCCATCTTTGCTACATTCTTGGTCCTCTTTTACCTCCGGGACCATGCTTTGATTTTACTATATCTTCCCCTGGGAATTGGAGTACTGCCCATGAGCTTGACTAGTAGCTTGGGTTCTAGTAGATCATAAACTGTATTCCTGATGTTAAATGTCCCCCTGGACTTCCAAATATCCTCCCTAACACTCTGTCCCACTCACCTTTTAGATAAACCCATTATATTATGTAATTTTCATTCTCTGCCTCCCCTCCCTACTTGACTACTTGCTTGTTATCTGTTACCATGATTTCCAGATACTGCCTGTTGGACTAGGTTCCCTCCAGCATTGTTGTGTGGATCTGTCTTTTGATGCCTGGTCTCCCCGTTGGCAGGTACACTTTTATATCTGGATCCTTTCCAAGTTATCCTAGCCTGACCTTCCTGGCAATAGGTAACCATACTATCTCTCATCACTACAGCGTGTTAGCTAATTAAACAACCATATGTGTAGGCTGTTGATTGCTGGATCAATGTCAGTTTGGCAGGAGGTCTCTAGAGAATACTGAAGGGCTCTAGACTTGGTGCTGCACTGTTCGACGTTTTTTATTTTTATTTTTTAATCAAGGACGAGAGGAAACTAGAAGAAGAATACTCATCAAATTTTCAGATGATCTGTAGCCTGGGGAAATAGTAATTATAGACCTTTGATATTCTGAGAATATTCTAAGACTACTATGAAAGGGCAAAACAAATAATATGAGTATTAAAATGAATAACTGTAACGACTTTTTCTTAGGTTCTAAATGTAACTTCTCAAGTACAGGAAAGAACAAATCTGACTTCCAGTGATTTACTCCTGACAATCCAGCAATACAGAACTACAAGTAGCTCCTCTTTACATCATGCTGTTTCCCATTCTCTGGGCCTTCACCTGACTTTTTCTTCCATCGAGAAAGTCCTTCCCTATTCCCTTCATTTACCCAACTCCTTCTCATCCTATAAGACTCAGACAATCACCTCTTTCAGAAGTCTTGCTCCTCTTCTGTGGTTCTTGTGGTTGGTCCCTCATTGTACTGATCACATTATGTAGCAGGTAGATGTCCTGTGACCATCTCCCAAAGGAGGCTGTGAGAACTCTGAGATTTGGGTGTAGACCTCCTTTATCATTTATACCTAGTGCTTAGCCCAGGCCATGGCAAACAGGAAATATTGATTAAGTGAAGATGCTGGAACAGTCTTGGTCTTTTTAATAGCTTTCTCTTATTCTCTGGGCTCACTCCTGGAAGACCTAAAATTGCTTCGAGTTACCAGTCTGGATTCCACCTCTGAAACCTGCTTTGCAACCTTGCCTGTTCCTGCTTGAAGCCATTTCACTATGGATCTTGATTTTCATTTCACCTTGCTTCTTAGATGTTCAATTTCTATTTTTTGCCTTGCTTTCTGGCCTGCCCTCATTCAGGACTCCCTTTTCCATTTTCCCCTAAGCCTGGACCTCCAACCCCAGGACCAGGGCCAGCCTGATTTACTCCTCTGTCCACATGCTCAGGTTCTGTTCAAGAGACCCAACAAGTGCAAGACGCATTTCCTTAACTAACCCTCCCTCACTCCCTCTCCCCTCCCACCACACACTATAATTCCCCTGGCCAGGATGGTGGCTGGAGCAGCAAGACCTGGGGCTTTAGTTGACTTCAGGTGCTACAAAACCACATACTTTTATATAGTTCATTAGTATCAAAGAAGTGTAAAAATATCATGAGATGAAGTGGTCCCATTACACTTCGAATAGATCAGATCCTATATGGGCATCACATTTAAAGGCAATACAAATTTAGTTCTTCCAAAAGAGGCAAATCAGAGTGCAGAAAGATTTTCAGGCTCTGTTGTGGAAAAGAAACAACCTATGAGGAGGTGTGTTTAATGTTAAAATATCTATCATGGAAAAAATTTTTTTAAGAAATAGTATAGCTTTCCAAGTAAAGATTAAATTAAGTGAAGAATTTTTTGCTTAATATCAGGAGGATTTTTTTCTCACTTAAAACTGTTCAGGGGCTTCCCTGGTGGCGCAGTGGTTAAGAATCTACCTGCCCATGCAGGGGATGAGGGTTCGAGCCCTGGTCTGGGAAGATCCCACATGCCGCGGAGCAACTAAGCCTGTGCGCCACGACTACTGAGCCTGCACTCCAGAGCCAGTGAGCCACAACTACTGAGCCCGGGTGCCACAACTACTGAAGCCCTCGTGCCTAGAGTCCATGCTCCACAACAAGATAAGCTACCACAATGAGAAGCCTGTGCATTGCAGGAAGAGTAACCCCCATTCGCTGCAACTAGAGAAAGCCCACGCGCAGCAACGAAGACCCAAGGCAGCCAAAAATAATAAATAAATAAAGTAAATACTAAAAAAAAAAAACCACACAAAAACCAATTGTTCAAATGCAGGGCTTCCCTGGTGGCACAGTGGTTAAGAATCCGGCTGCCAGTGCAGGGGACATGGGTTTGAGCCCTGGTCCAGGAAGATGCCACATGCCATGGAGCAACTAAGCCCGTGTGCCACAACTAAGCCTGCGTTCTAGAGCCCTCGAGCCACAACTACTGAGCCCACGTGCTACAGCTACTGAAGCCTGCGTGCCTAGAGCCCGTGCTCCACAACAAGAGAAGCCACCGCAATGAGAAGCCTGTGCACTGCAACGAAGAGTAGCCCCTGCTCTCCGCAACTAGAGAAAGCCTGCTCACAGCAACAAAGACCCAACACAGCCAAAAATAAAAATAAATAAATTTATTTTAAAAATTGTTTTTGACTTTTTTTTCAAATTATGGAATTTTATAGCAGACATTTAAGGCTCAGATGCATTTTTATCTAAGAAATTAATGTTTTTAGGATGCCATATTCCTTGTAAGAAATCTTGAGACATAAAACCTTTTTGTAGCATGGATCGGAATACATTAACTGAATAACATGGCTTTAGTTCTACTACCTAAAGTCAATGAAATAAATAAAAAATATTCACTTCCTTGTTAACTATCAACAACAGAAGCTGCAGCGTAAATATGTATATAGCAGGGGTCAAATCAAGAGATCATTCACTTATTTTAGAGTGGTAAGAGTTTACCCTTGCAGTGGACATCTACTGAGTTATCTGCCCTGGCCCCCAAACCCATCCTATTCACACTATTTACAGCCACAGTTATGTAAACCTGGATGGGCCCCTGACCAAAGCTCATTTACAGATTCTTCCTTCAAAATCTGAGTTTGAGATGAAATGTTGGGCCCTCTCCTTGTAGCTGTGTCCATAATGTATCCACTTTGATGCTCACTTCTGCCGTATTTCCCACTGTCTTTTAAATAATCAGAGGAAACCTTCCTCATGTATTCATTGTTTTTAATTCTCTTTATAATGTGTGTGCACATATTATTGGGTCAATGCTGACTGCAGTCTTCTGGAGAGTATTAGCATTGAGTTAACATTACTTTGGTTAACATTTAGGTTGCAAGTAATATTGAAAATATTTTAAGGAAAAAAAGAGGAAATTTATCTTAAGACTGTCAGAGTATCTAACGAAATCCAAGAACACTGAACCAGATAGCGACAGTATCAGGACGAGAAATTCAATTATTATTATTTTTCTTATCTCCTGGTTATTTTCAGTAATTGTTGGCCCTTGTATCTTTTCAGGTTCACTTCAAGTAGGTTTTGAAGTTTGTCCCGGCTGAGAACATCTCTTTCTAAACCAGAGTGTTTTAGTTGCCATTAACAGTGAAACATTATTTATCAGACTCTGTATCAATCTCAGTAACAGAATCCCTATTAATGACACCTCTTTTTAGATAATAGTCCAATGATTATTACTTAGGTCCTTCAAGATCCCAAATTGCTTCCTGAATTCTTTACAAGAAATTAAACAGGAATCATAATTAATTTGTATTTTATTATTTCCTTATTCTGTAAAAATTGTGAGTTTGTATTTGCTACATATGAAAACGCTATTTTCCAGAACATTGAACTTAAATCAGAGGGATGGCAGAGGATAAACAAACTTTATCGAAGCTGGATTAGCTCCTTGCCGCCAGAGGGAGACCTAACCTAATTATGTGGATGCCTGGTCTCAGGAAGGATCTGGAGTGAGCCCCAGATTGTTGACAGGGAATATCACAAACAAGAACACACATCTGGAAAATTAAAATAAGCATACACATGCCCACAATCTTCCATTTTTCCCTATTCATACTTCCTTGTTTCTAAATACTTGTTCATTCATTAATGACACATTAATTGTTTGCTACTTGATATTTTTATGTCTTGCCTTGGTTATTTTTAAACCCTGCCCATGCCTCACTGCTGTCTGAGGTAATAACAAAAGTGTTTCTTTTTTTTTTTCTTTTTTTTTTCGGTATGCGGGCCTCTCACTGTTGTGGCCTCTCCCGTTGCGGAGCACAGGCTCCGGACGCGCAGGCTCAGCGGCCATGGCTCACGGGCCCAGACGCTCCACGGCACGTGGGATCTTCCCGGACCGGGGCACGAACCCGTGTCCCCTGCATCGGCAGGTGGACTCTCAACCACTGCGCCACCAGGGAAGCCCCTACAAAAGTGTTTCTTTAGGTCAAAGGATTATTTAGAAAATAATGCACTATAATATCTGCAACTCACTGCCTAAAATTGAAGGGTGGCCCTGGGGCCACTCCTAATGCATGGGGACTACTCCTTCTTAAAGATGCACTGAGACGTTTGTTCCATTACCTCCCGTGTACGTCCCGTGTTGTTACAGCAACAGAGTTCTCATGACTTAGCCCGAATTCCTAATTCTAATCCACATCCTCCTCCTCTGTCCAGTAGTGATGGAAACAGCTTGTTAAACACACAGAAAGTTTTGTCATAGCCTTTCCTTGGTTTTTTGTTCTTCTAGTTAAATAATATGCATTCTTTTTAGCTTCTTTTCAGGAATTACCTGGCATTGCCACTTTCCAGCTTTGCCCTCTTCTGAAACAAGCAAATTGGTTGATTTCAGGTTCAGCACTCTCTAGTCCCCATCCCTTGCATTAGTTTGCCTCTTAGGGTGCCAAGTGCATCATTGGTCAAGGGGTGGGTGTTTCCTTGTTTACTTTGGTTTTAGTTCAAAAACACACCAGAGCCAGCCATTTGGTGTGAAATCATGCTGCTTTCTTCTCCTTCAGCAGAACAGGAGGGCAGTCCCCAAGCCCGTCTCCAGACAAACAGCACATCGTTACCTGAAATCAGCCCTTGGATTCTCAAATGCAGCCACCAGGCAAGTCACAGTCCCCTTGCTGCTGAAAGGTCTTTTTTGGGCCGGCTGATGACAGGGCTCAGCCTGTGGCCGCCTGGCGGGGAGGAGCCTTTGAAGTTAGGCGGCTGCCGTCCTGTCCAAGGCACGCATGGCTCACGGCAATCATCCCTAATAATATCTCATGAAGACAATCTTTCCTGGTTAACAAATCAGTTGACCACTGCAATCTGTGTAACGGGCTTCCAAGAGGTGTGTCACCCTGCAAATATGTGGGCATTAAGGAGTATGTTTTCCTGGCTCCAGACATGAAAACCAACTCTGTGCTGACAGTTAACCAACAGTCCGAGGACCCGTGGCAAACATGTTGCCCGGTCAACACCGTGCCCTTTCCCTCCCGCAAGAGAAGCTCCTGTTCCAACACAAAGAGGATCTTGTTGTATTGAAGGGGGTTGTCCCAGACCCACACACAGCAGAAGGTCAAATCGGAAGCACAGTTTCTTCAGTGAACCAGTGGCTGGCCTCCTTCTCCTCCGTCTTTGGGCTTTTGGTAAGAATGAAAAAAGAAGCAAGACAAATCTGTGTTTTCCTTTCCTATCCACAGCAAGCACTGTGGGAAACAATGGGTCTTCTACGTGCTTAGCATATTAAATATTAACCACAAAGTAGGAACAGAAATTCCATTTTCCAGCCCCTCTACTCTGCCTAACACAAAGAAGTGTTAAATGTATAAGAGCAGTAGTAGTTCCCATTTTTTCCAGGTCTTTCGTGGTGCCAGGCCGCTCTGCTAAGCACTTGGCATACATTATATCATTTAATTTTCACCACAACCTTTTCAACTCATATTACTAGTATTCCTATTTTACAGATAGGGAAACTGTAGAGTGTAAGAAATTTGCTCAAGATCTCACAATCAGTAGGATGAGCTTTGATTCAGCACTTGTAACTGTACTTTAGTCTGGACTTGAAAACTGTGCAAGATAGGACATGTACACAGGCAGTACACCCTGGGTTCTACATCACCAATCTCTAATCTATAGTTCATCTAAGATCCATGCTGTAAATATTGGTGTCCTGTCCTGCTAGTTTCTTTTTTTCTTTTTTTTTAAAAGTAAATATGACTTACAAAATTTAATTTATTAATTTGGTTGCACATACATATTTATAACCACATACTATTTAAATTATACATTAATGGAGAAATATTGCCTTTTTCCAGTCTGACATATCATTACATAATTTTATTCATTGCATGTTCATTATCTCCAGAGTCAATTTTTGAGTCAATTCATTTTTTCCAGGACACGTCATCTTCATTTCCATCTCAGTTGTTTGAGATACAGCCCACTGTCACTGGAAAGTTTATCCCAAGCCACGAATATCCATTAATACAACATTAGGACAGCTGTTTTTTTTTTTTTTTTTTTTTTTTTAAATTAGTTTCTGCTTTATAACAAAGTGAATCAGTCATACATATACATCCGTTCCCACATCCCTTCCCTCATGCATCTCCCTCCCTCCCACCCTCCCCATCCCATCCCTCCAGGCGGTCACAAAGCACCGAGCTGATCTCCCCGTGCTCTGCGGCTGCTTCCCACTATCTATCTACCTCACGTTTGGCAGTGTATACATGTCCATGCCTCTCTTTCGCTTTGTCACAGCTTCCATGCTGTAAATATTGGTGTCCTGTCCTGCTAGTTTCTTGAACCAAAGGAAAACTTCATGTGACTCCATGGAGTGAGAAAAGGCTGCAGGCTCCAAGCTGGGGTGGGGAAGGGGGACACTGGGGGGAGGGGGTGGAGCTCTCAAACTGCTCATGTTTTAGCTCTTGAGGTTGACATTAAGCTTCTTGAGCTGTATGAGAGAATTCCTTACTCCAAATTAATACATTCTGTACAATTGAAGATCAACAATCATCAATCAATGCATTTAATAGAGTGTGTATTGGGTGCTCACGGTCCTGCTAGGCTCTGTAGAAGATAAAGAAGGAATATGAAACATGGCCTCTGATGTGGATTTGACCATAAAGGAAAGGGACAGGCTTGAGGCTACATGTCACTCTAAATTGCTCCCTATTCCTGGGGATGGCCAGTTACCCCCAGGGGCACACTGTGCTTCTTGGTCCAGCAGAAACATCATCAGTGATCTATAGCTGCGGTGTCTCAAGCATTTTGGTTTTAGAATTCTTTACTCTCTTAAAAATTATTGAGAACACAAACAGCTTTTGTTTATGTACGTTATATCTAATGATATTTCACATATTAGAAATTAAAACAGATTAAATTTCTAAAAATAGGTACATATTAACTGATTTAAAATAACAATAATAAGCTCATTGCATATAACATTTTATGCAAAATAACTGTTTCGAGAAAAATGCCATCATTATACATTTTTCCAAATCTCTTTAATGGATGACTTAATAAAAGAGAACATTATTATATATGCTTTTTCATTTATAACCTGTTGTAATATGTTGTTTCTTTTTCTTTTTTTTCAAGGAGTTGTTATTTTTTAATATGCAAAGGCTTTTTATATAATCATCATCATAATAAAGTATAAATATATATCCATGATACATGTGTTACGTGCTGCTCGACTAATAATCTGGATGCTGGGACTACCTTGTAATTTAGGTTTCTGTGTGCTTTTCTCTATTTTCCTAATTTTCTTTATTGATATGTTATTTCCCACACATAATGCAAAGTGTTACTGAAGTTAAAAATAATATCTTAGGTAGTTTCCAAAAATGACTTTTCCATCAATTATGGACAGAGAGATGGATTGGATAAATACCAAATATAAAACAGCAAGGCTTGCATTTATTTGACTAATGTTACTATGTTAGGTATATCCCCAGGCCATGGAAGCCTGGGGTATGGTTTACTTACAAGATAGTAATAAACCCTTCACACTTGGGAGTGCTTAGGAAACATAACTTTTTCTCAAAGGTTCACACTCCTCTTAGTTTCCAGGTGTTCCATATGCATCTATATTATATAGTTGAGCAGTGCCAGAGCAGCTGCTCGGGGATGTGTATGCCACATAATGCCCCATTCACTTGTATGTTAATGCCTGGACAGTATGCCTGCAAGAGCAGAGTGTTGCATTCTTAACATCAAGAGCCATTCTCGCATTTTGATAATGACTTTAAATATGTTAAATATGTTGTTTCAGTTGAAGTGTATGAAGAAAATACAGCATCTCACAGATATGTAGGTGGAAACAGAGGATCTAGTAGACTCCCTGAGAGTGTTTTGGGGCCCTCTCGTGGTCCTCAGACCACACTTTGAAACCAGTGCTTTTTTTTTTTTTTTTTTCCGCGGTACGCGGTCCTTTCACTGTTGTGGCCTCTCCCGTTGCGGAGCACAGGCTCCAGACACGCAGGCTCAGCGGCCATGGCTCACGGGCCCAGCCGCTCCGCGGCATGTGGGATCTTCCCGGACCAGGGCACGAACCCGCGTCCCCTGCATCGGCAGGTGGACTCCCAATCACTGCGCCACCAGGGAAGCCCGTAAATGCATTTTTGACTTAAGATATTTTCAATTTACAATGGGTTTATTGGGATATACGTGCGTGTGTGTGTGTGTGTGTGTGTGTGTGTGTGTGTGTATAAAGAAACTGGCTAATGTGGTTGTGAGAACTAGGCAAGTCTATCAGGACAAGAAAGCTGGAAACTCCTGGGCAGGAGTGATGTTGCAATCCACAGGCAAAATTTCTTCTTCCAGGAAACCTCAGTTTCAACAGATTAGATCAATCCCACTCAGATTATACAGGATAATCTCCTTTACATAAAGTCAGTGGACTGTGGATCATAATCACATTGACAAAATATCTTCACAACACCACCAGATTAGTGTTTGATTAAATAACTGGGTACTGTAGTCTAGCCAAGCTGACATAGAACTGACCATTCTACCACATTATGATGAATTTGTTTGATCTCAACTTCTTCCTTCCTAAAACCTTCTTATAAATTAAAATTTAAAAGCAACCTATTATCTCCTGTAAAAATAAAATACAGTGTGTGAATATATATATATATATACACATTTTATGAACAAAATTTTCTTTAGAAATGCATAGAAATATCTAAATTAAAATTAAAATTTATATTGTTTTTTCTGGTTAAAAATAAATAAATAAATAAATAAATAATAAAAGCAACCTAGGGGGACTTCCCCAGTGGTCCAGTGATAAAGAACCCACCTTCCAATGCAGGGGACTTGGGTTCGATCCCTGGTGGGGGAACAAAGATCCCATATGCCCCACAGTGTAGCCAGAAAAATAAAAATAAAAACAACCTAGGGAATAAGAAGGACTAAGGATAAGAAAAACACAGCTCAAGAAGAAAATAAGAGAATAGGAAGAGCAAGCTGTTCAGGTGAGAGGGGAATGGAGAAGAGACACAGTATGGACAGAGAGAAATTGCCACAGAGAGACATAAAAAAATCAGGGTGGGAAAGACAAAGGACAGGAAGACAGAGAGAGGGAAGAGTGACTGTTCCTGAGTTAAACTGCTCTCATCACTAATTTTAAAGAAGGAATTGGAGAAATAATTTTTATTCCCAGCTTTCCATTTTCTTTACCCTTAGAGCTGAATGGCAGAGTTTGCCAGGTAGGGACACATAACTCCCAAACCTGAAGTGATCTGAAAATTATTAACTTTAGATCCTTCCTGGAGCTGGTCCCTGGGCTAGAAATTTCCCATCTCTATGCTCTTTTGAATTTGACTCTAAGGAAAATGTGTCCCTTTCCTCTCTTGATCAGTGCCTTGGGCTCTGCAGTCAGACTATGTGGAAGGCATCCTTGAAGAAGCCCCCACTGATCCTGCCCTCTGGATTATACACAACTTTTGTATTATACACTCCTTTTGAGAGTGGGTTGGACCTAAAAAATCATTTTTAATGAATAGAATGTGGCAGAGTGGTGGGATGTCACTTCTGAGATTAGGTTACAAAAGATTGTGACTTCCATCTTGCTAGCACTTTCTCTCTCCCTCTCTTTCCCTCTGAATCTTCTGGCTTGCTTGTTCTAATGAAGTGAGCTGCCATGTTGTAAACTTCCTTATGGAGAGGCCCATGTGGCAAGGAACTATGGGCAGGCTTTGGCCAACATTCAGAGAGGAGCTGAGGCCCTCAGTCCAATAGGCCATGAGGAATTGAATTCTGTCCATAAACACATGAGAGATGATGGAAGTCAATCCTCCCCCCATTGAGCCTTGATATGACCAGCCCTTGCTGACACCTTGAATGCAGCCTGTGAGGGACCCTGAGTCAGAAGAACCAGCTAAGCCCTACTCGGATTCCTGACCCACATAAAGTATGAGACAGTAAATGTTGTTTTAAGTCCCTAAGTTTTGGGGTAATTTGTAATACAGCAATAGATAACTCATACAGTCTGCCTGTATTTAGATCCCATCACTGATTAGCTATGTAACCTTGGGCAAGTAACTCGAATTCTATGCCTCAGCCAACTCAACTGTAAAATGTAGACAATAATAATAATACTGACTGTATAAGACTACTGTAGGACTAAATGATTTAATTCATATAAAAGCCAAATAGCGCCTGGCACACAGTCAATATGAGCTTACTACGGCTACTGCGATTAGTACAATTATCATCATCATCATCATTAAAAGTTTTGGGAAGGATCATTGTGTATATCCTTCTAGAGAAACACACAAGGTCACCACCAGGCAATTAAGACTAATTGCTGCTCCTTAGGGAGTTATTCTTACATTTTCAGCATTAACTTCCCAAGCTCATGCTAGCTTCATGCGATTCTATATTTGGAATGGCATGTCCACATACACAGGTGGTCCCAGAGAGCCCAGTGCCTCAAGGAGCCCAGGATATCCTAAAATATTTCTGAAGTATTTGGGAAATGACCTCTTCAGCCATCTTTTCGTATCTGAACCCTTTCATCATGGTGTGATTTTACCCAAGGATTTTTAGCATACAGGCATGGATTTATCTGATGAAAAAATGGAGAAGACCTCTGGCCTCAGGGATTGGCAAGCCATCACTTAACCAGAACTCTTAGAAGAGCTTACAACTGCCCTTCCTAAGATTTACTCTGGAATCTTGCAGAACTTTTTTTCTGGGGATGCTGACAGGGAGGTGGGGGATGGGTGTCTACAAGAGGGAAAAGCCATATTAAAGGATCATTCTTGGTCATTTCTCTTTCCTTACCTGTAAATGAAGAATAATATTTTACTCTCTCTACTTTTCTGAGCTGTCTTATTAGAAATGAATGAATGAATGAATGATGATATCTTTAACACATCTGTTACAGCGAAAGGAGGCTTCAGGTAATGAGTACCTTTGATTTAAAAAAAAAACAAACTGCCAAAAGGTAACAGATGGAATGTTAAGTACTAGCTGAATGAGCCTTGCAATTTTTGCAGAAATGGGGCTGAACTCAGATCTCAAGGAATTCTTCTTCTCCTAGATATCCAAGAACCAAGGCAAGGAAGTTGTCACTCAAATGGACATCAATCTACTCTTTTTTGTCCCTTCCCAATTTGTTTTCTGTAAGCTTGCAGCAGCTGCTGGGAGAGAAGTAGACTTAGAAGAGGTGCCCATAGCTGTGCTGACTCTGAGAGAGAAGAAAAAAACCTATCAGTATAAGTGCTTTGAATCCCACTACTGGGCATATACCCTGAGAAAACCATAATTCAAAAAGAGACATGTACCAAAATGTTCATAGCAGCCCTATTTACAATAGCCCAGAGATGGAAACAACCTAAGTGTCCATCATCGGATGAATGGGTAAAGAAGATGTGGCACATATATACAATGGAATATTACTCAGCCATAAAAAGAAATGAAATTGAGCTATTTGTAATGAGGTGGATGGACCTAGAGTCTGTCATACAGAGTGAAGTAAGTCAGAAAGAGAAAGACAAATACTGTATGCTGACACATATATATGGAATTTAAGAAAAAAAAATGTCATGAAGAACATAGGGGTAAGACAGGAATAAAGACACAGACCTACTAGAGAATGGACTTGAGGATATGGGGAGGGGGAAGGGTAAGCTGTGACAAAGTGAAAGAGCGGCATGGACATATATACACTACCAAACGTAAGGTAGATAGCTAGTGGGAAGCAGCCGCATAGCACAGGGAGATCAGCTCGGTGCTTTGTGACCGCCTGGAGGGGTGGGATAGGGAGGGTGGGAGGGAGACGCAAAAGGGAGGGGATATGGGAACATATGTATATGTATAACTGATTAAATTTGTTATAAAGCAAAATAAATAAAATAAATAAATTAAAAATATATATATATAAGTGCTTTGGATCAATCTGCAGGATCTAATTTGACTATCCCAAATTTCAAGTAATTAAAAGAGTTCTTTGTCTCCTCTGCTTGAACTGGAGGCACCAAGCATAGTGATTTGGTCTGGCTTTGAAATAAGACAGACTAAGACGTAAATCCAAATTTAGCTTAAAAGGTATTCCTTAACCCCCAATCTTAATCTCTTCATCTATAAAATGGTGATAAAATTGCCTATCTCACAGAGTTGTTGATAGCTATTATTATGATATGAGCGATAATGTTTAAGATGGAAGATCGGTGCAGGGGTGGAGAGAGAGATTGAAAGCGGGACCTACCTCTGCGAATGCTGGTTTAGGGAGAATGGCATCACTGCTAGCATAAAGCACTTTGCATATTCCAGGATAACTGAGGGATGGTGTGAAGCAGCAGTCCCAGCCCCCAGGCCTTCAACAGTGTATTGCTGCCTCCTGGAAATTCTACTCTGCCTTGTTTGTTAGAAGAACTGAAAACCAATCATCGTATAGGGCTGAGCCTAATCCTATTTACTCAATGGAGCCCATTCTGACTGCTCCAGCCCATGGCAATCTCACCCTTCCAAAAAGCTTCTGCTCCACTCACTGGACACTGAGCAAGTCCTAATTTCCATTGCTGCTTACCTTACTGTACTATGTTTATAGTTTGTCTCAGAAACTTTGCAGATCCTTGAGGATGGAAAGGGTCCCAGTAGTAGGCACCGTGAACTGTGCTCCACAAACCGCTCTGTGGATCTCTAAGATTCTGTAGAGGTGACTCAGGTCTGTCAGCTGGGATGAGAGAACTGGGCTCCCAGTGCAAATTTTGGACTCATCACCCTCACTGTCTCCTACCAGCTTTAGCCAGAAGACCCTGGCTTTCATCCGTTTTGCTTTTGGACTTCAACCATGATGATGATGATGGCGTATTTATTGAGCATGCCAGTAGACAATGTCCCCAAGTATCTCCTTAGGCCCTACCATTGTAGGGGATTTGCCGGCCCAGTTTCCAGCTGCCTGAAGGCTTTCTCTGGCAGCCAGAGAATTCACTCCCCTGGGACAGCCTTCAACACTGACTGGAGATAGTATGTAAATACCTCAGGTTCCTTGACCTTCTGGGGGTGACTCTGAGGTGGGTGTTCCTTACTGACTCCCAGAGTTCCCCAATGCGATTAGGCTCCACTTTCTCACAGTGGAAACTGGCTTGATAACCTACCCCTTACTGGCTTTCTTCCCTTCCCCATCTCACTTCCTCACTTATAGGTATTTCCTGGGATCATCTCCCAAACCCTTGTCTCAGGGTCTGCTTCTGGGAAAGCAGACATTAACTCAGCATCTGTTCATTACCAATCACTGTTCTAAAAGCTTTACAGATACTGACCACTTCAATTCTTCAACCATCCTATTAGCAACTTTAAATTTTATTTGCATTTGCAAATATGAAATTGAAGCAAGGAAAGGTCAGGTGTCTCACCTGAGTTGATAAAGCTAATATATGCTGATGCCAGGATTCAAAGCATAGGGTTCCATAATGAAGAGACTTTGTAATTTGCTGATCCATGTTGATATCCTGCCCATTCGAGAAGAATCACAGCTTCCTCCAGAAGTCCTTGGCAAAGCTCATTTTCTCCCATTAACACCTGAATCTTGTCTTCGCTTTTATTTTTTTGGTATGTGGGCCTCTCACTATTGTGGCCTCTCCCGTTGCGGAGCACAGGCTCCGGACACGCAGGCTCAGCGGCCATGGCTCACGGGCCCAGCCGCTCTGCGGCATGTGGGATCCTCCCGGACCAGGGCACGAACCCGTGTCCCCTGCATCAGCAGGCGGACTCTCAACCACTGCGCCACCAGGGAAGCCCTTGTCTTTGCTTTTAAATATTTTAAGTCTAGATAATCTTGGTCTGTGGTTTGAAGGTGACTCTATGGGAGGCATTGTTTTTTTTAATTGGAGTTGAGTTGATTATCAATGTTGTGTTAGTTTCAGGTGCACAGCACAGTGATTCCGATATACATATACATATACCTATTCTTTTTCAGATTCTTTTCCCATATAGGTTATTACAGAATATTGAGTAAAGTTCCCTGTGCTATACAGCAGGTCCTGGTTGATTATCTATTATATATATAGCAGTGTGTATCTGCTAATCCTAAATTCCTAATTTATCCTTCCTCCCACCTTTTATTTTGTTTCTTACATACCAAACTCTGTTGTGGAGGTCAGAGCAGGGGCGATGCAACAGGGAGAAGCAATGTGTCCTGATATCTTGACTGAGTGGTGTTTATTATTTCTGCTGGTTCCCTTGCCCGTGTCACTGGAGGAATAAGGCCTTGGTTCTAGAAATCATTCCTCCAAGGCTGGTAGTACCGATAACACAGATGTAGATGTTGGGAGGAAGGAGAAGCTAGCTGGTGTGGAAAACGAGAGTTCGTGGGGAAGGCTCTTCCGCAGGAGATGAATTCTGTTTTAGTCACGTTGTGTTTGAGGAAATGGTGATACACACAGTTGGAAACATTCAGCATGAGGTTAGAAAAAGTGAGCTTGGAACTTGGAAGAGGTGGTAATTTAGATCTGGGCCTAGAGGTGGTGGTGGATGAAGTCATAGGAGAGGATATGACTTGCATTTATAGAGGATGAAGGAGGCTCAAGGATGGAATATTGGGGAACGCCCATTCCTGATGAGGAAGAGAAGTCATCAAAGGGGGTGGAGAGGTAAGAGAGCCAAGGTAGTGCTTCCCAAGGACCAAGAAGGGGAATAGTATTAGTTTCAAGACACAGTAACTAATCAACAGGGCCAAATACTACAATGGTCAAGAAGGAGATCAAGGGCCAAAATTAAAATGTCATGCTTGGGATGTCTCTCTTGACCTTGGAGGTCAGAGACTAGAATGTTGAGGTAGAAACTAATGAGAGGAAGGGTTTGAAAATGTGAAAAGTGGTGTGTAAGTCATGCAATTTAGTAAATCAATCCTTTGCTTTTGTGAAGGGTATTCGAGAACCACCCAATCCCCAAACCTTCTCAATACACTGTTTTAATGTATAAGTGTTTAAGTGAGGAATCTTTAAGGTCGACCTCAATCTTAACTGTCTGGGTTTGTTTTGTTTATTTGTTTGTTTGTTTGGTTTTAAAGACTAGTAAATCATTCCTTAGGGAACAAATACTCTAGCTAGCCACTAAAGAATTACCACACAGGTATTATTGATTTTTAAAGAATTAGACTGTAGTCAATTTACTTAACATCACAACTTAATAGAAGGCAAAATAATTTTATTTGATGATTAAGAAGATATTCCAGGATCTGGCTGTACCTCTGGGACATCACCCTGAATTCCATTACAAAGACAGCTGGGAAAACAAATGCTAGACAAGGAGCCAGGAGGTCTGGGCCTAGTCCCAGCTTTCATCAATTCAGCTCACCTTAGAGAGCCTCAGTTTTCTTATCTTAGAATGAGGAGGTTGACTTTATCAGAGAGTCCCAGACCAGTACTGGTCTCTGATGATGTTTGCATCTTCTCCTTTGCAGCAAAGGAAGGAGGGAAGCAGGGGGTGGGGAGAGAAAGAAAGAAAGAGAGAGAGAGAGAGAGGAAGGAAGGAAGGAAGGAAGGAAATAAAGAAAGAAAGAAAGAAAGGAAGGAAGGAAGGAAGGAAGAAAGAAAAGAAAGAAAGAAAGAAAAATTATGTAGTGAGTGTTACATTGCAACTTGAGTTTTTTATGAAGTCAAATTTATTTATTTTTAATTATAAGATTTGTCATTTCTACTGTATGCTAAAATGTTCTTTTATAAAACAATGTGCTAGGCATTAACAGATTTTTAAAATATGTTTACATAGCAACATAAAAAGCTAGCAACCTCATGGTACTGCTGAAAAATTTCTCTAGATTTTTACTGGTCTATGGACCCACTGGGCTAGAATGCTTATTTCCTCTTCAATTCTAGGTTGAATGTGTCAAGTAGAGTTTAAAATCTCTGACTTTTATTTATTTATTTATTTTCACATCTTTATTGGAGTATAAATGCTTTACAATGTTGTGTTAGTTTCTGCTGTGCAACAAGGTGAATCAGCTACATGCATACATATATCCCCATATCCCCTCCCTCCCTCCCACCCTCCCTATCCCACCCCTCTAGGTGGTCACAAAGCACCAAGCTGATCTCCCTGTGCTATGCGGCTGCTTCCCACTAGCTATCTATTTTACATTTGGTAGTGTATATACATCAATGTTACTCTCTGACTTCATCCCAGCCTCCCCTTTCCCCCCGCAACCATGTCCTCAAGTCCGTTCTCTACGCCTGCATCTTTATTCCTGCCCTGCCACTAGGTTCATCAGTACCACTTTCTTAACTTCCATGTTTATGTGTTAGCATACGGTATTTGTTTTTCTCTTTCTGACTAACTTCACTCTGTATTACAGTCTCTAGGTCCATCCACCTCACTACAGATAACTCAATTTTGTTCCTTTTTATGGCTGAATAATATTCCATTGTATATATGTGCCACATCATCTTTATCGATTCACCTGTCAATGGACACTTAGGTTGCTTCCATGTCCTGGCTATGGTAAATAGAGCTGCAGTGAACATTGTGGTACATGACTCTTTTGGAATTATGGTTTTCTCAGGGTATTGCCCAGTAGTGGGATTGCTGGGTCTTATGGTAGTTCTATTTTTAGTTTTTTAAGGAACCTCCATACTGTTCTCCATAGTGGCTGTATCACTTTACATTCCCACCAACAGTTCAGGAGGGTTCTCTTTTCTCCACACCCTCTCCAGCATTTATTGTTTGTAGATTTTCTGATGATAGCCATTCTGACAGGTGTGAGGTGATACCTCATTGTAGTTTTGATTTGCATTTCTCTAATGATTAATGATGTTGAGCATTCTTTCATGTGTTTGTTGGCAATCTGTATATCTTCTTTGGAGAAATGTCTATTTAGGTCTTCTGCCCATTTTTGGATTGGGTTGTTTGTTTTTGTGATATTGAGCTGCATGAGCTGCTTGTATATTTTGGAGGTTAATGCTTTGTTAGCTGCTTCATTTGCAAATATTTTCTCCCATTCTGAGGGTTGTCTGACTTTTATTTGGATCTCAGATGAGAGCAACAGGAGGCACCCAGCAGCACTGCCAGTGTCTGAACTCTTATCAGAGTCTGGGAGCTATCTGCCATACTTGTCAGCAGCAGTGACATATTGAGAAGAAATTTCAAAAGCAGAGCTCTCATCCCAGGACACTGGAGCTCTGAATGCCAATGAAAAAATGTGCATCCTTGTAGAGTAGAGAGAAAGAAGATGTGTTTTGATAAATTCCTTAATCACTGTAAAGGAAATTTCACCAGCTCAAAGATACTGGAAATGAGACCCGCTCAGCACAGGCTGGAGAGACAAATTAACCCGGAAGTTGACTACGGAAACATTACTTTAGAACCAGAATAAAAGTTATTTATGTCCATTTTTACCTCCTGAAATGTGGGTCTTACCCTGGCACCTGAAATAAATGACACAAAACTCCATTCATCTCCTTCCCACTGTGTATCTGCCTATTTCTGCAGGAACTCTTAAAACTGTAGCAGGTCAGAGCAAATTGTCGCTGGCAGCAGCTTCAATATATCTGTGCCACTAAACTGCAGGCAGGAAGAATTAAGATGCAGAAATTAGGAATCAAGGGCATTGAGTTTAGTGTAACTGAGACTTATCCAAGTGTAGGTTCATAGATCTCAATCTCATAAAGCCCTAGGCAAAACCTGAGGTGGGCACTGATGATTCTACCTACCAAGGAAGCCATGAATTTCAATACACCGTAGCAACAGAATACATTTCTCATTAAAGATGCGGACATAATACAGTTCAGAACAAAACTCCATAAGAAACAAACAACGAAAAGCAGTGTTGGTGTTCCCCATGAACTCGCAATGAGTGAGATTTGCCCAGAATGTTTTGCTTATTGGGGCAGGAAATTGTTTCCTGAAATCAGAGGCGTTGTGTCTTTTTTGGTGAGAAGAGGCCTCTTGAAAGTCAAATGAGAACGGAACTTTAAGAGAGGCAGGCATACAAACAGACCTGAAGGGCAGGCATTGGAAATCAATACAGAGGAAAAGGAAGGGGATGGATCTGCAAGACAGATCTCAGGATTTTCTTTTCTTTTTCTTTTTTTTTCAGACGTGGGAATTTTTGTTCCCCGACCAGGGATCAAACTGTCACTTCTTGCTGTGGAAGCATGGAGCCTTAAGCACTGCACCACCAGGGAAGACCCTCGTGATTTTCTACTGAGCACTTTTACAAGACACTTTGATAAACATTTGCTAATCACCAAGTCATTTAATCCTTAAAGTACCCTTGAGAAGCAGGTCTTTTCATTCCCATTTTCCAGAAGATGAAATAGGTTCTGAGAGTTTAAATCACTTGCTCAGTCATACAATCCTTAAATTGTAGAGTCTTAGCCAGGACTCAAACCCTCATCTGCCTAATGTAAACTTTGTGCTATACACTCAGGAGAGTGTAAATTTGAGGTTAAACAGTGATTGACCTGAAGGCAAATGCAAATGAGCAATGATACTATTGTGGCTTAATCTATTGCTTTAACAAAAGGTTCCTGCTGGAGATGCCCTGAGGATGAATCAGCTCAAAGGATGGCATAGGGTGCGAGGATCCACCTCCCAGGCTTCTGCAGGTGTGCCCAGCTTGCCTCCATCTCTGCTGAGATTCAGTCAAAATGCCCCCTGGAACAGAGCCCCCTCTTAATTTTAGGAGACTTTCACTAGAGTGGCATATTAACTCTGACCTTATTATGTAATCTTCTAATCTTAAGGTGTCAGAAAAAG
This sequence comes from Hyperoodon ampullatus, assembly GCF_949752795.1. Lineage (NCBI taxonomy): Eukaryota > Metazoa > Chordata > Mammalia > Artiodactyla > Ziphiidae > Hyperoodon > Hyperoodon ampullatus. The sequence continues at coordinate 102,751,702 of NC_136916.1, forward strand.
AATAAAATAAAGACATTTTCCATGTGTTAACTGCAGGAGGTCTTCTTAACTGTGAATCCTTACCTGTGTTCAGCAGTTGTGATGTGTGACTTTTATGAGAGAGATAGAACAGATATCATCAGAAAAAGACAAATATTTTCCTGCATCTGTCCCCTTGCTAATGAAGAAAGGAATTCAAGTCAAGGCTTTTTGGTATGGCTTCCAATTCTTTGACCAAAGGAATTCATCAACTTAGTAGCTTATCACAAATATCTTGGAAACAAATCATAATCATTACTTAACATTAAAAAAAAAGACTAATGTAAGTGTGTACACCATTATTCCTATCGGTGCAGAATCAAAAGCAGGTGTCTTTTTTAGGAATATTTCTGTTCATGGGCTTAATTGGTAACAATACCTTCTTGCCCTCCCACCAGTAAAAGACTTAATTGGTAACAATACCTTCTTGCCCTCCCACCAGTAAAAGACCTTCACAGTTTAAATACTTGAAAAAAAAGCACAGAAAGGTGTTTTTTTTTCTCTTTGCTAATGGAAAAATAAATAAATCTTCAGTCAATATATAGATAGTACTCATGTGTATGGTGTTGGATCAAAAAAGATGGCAGCTAGCAGAGGTCAGCCCCCTCCTCACCTCTACAGTTATTCCATCATCGCCTTTTATACTTTCCCCAGGTGGAACGTGAGTCAATGCAGGCCAAAGTCATGAGCATAATTAACTGGAGAAATGTATTTTCAGCAGATGGATGACCCCTATAGCTGGGAGGTGAGGCTGAAATGGATATTGAAGACAGATTCAATGTTGTGTAGAGTTTAATATATCTCCAATAATATGGGTGAAGGCTATCTTTACCAAGTGTGACCTCTTAGTTTCTGTGTCTCCAAGAATGGTAGGTCTTAGTTAGTCACCAGGCTTGGGCCTGCCTTCCCTATGGTTAAACCGGCAAAGTTTTATGAGGCTCTTGGCCAGAGTAAAGGGGCCAGGGTCTTTGACTAGCAAATAGAGTGAGACTAACTGGCTCTCCTGGAATTGAATCCACAACCCTGGCCTCATTAACACCACTTGAACAATTGACCACCATGAGTAATAAAGCCTAGCAAACGAGATACTGAATTCTATGACTATAGCCATTTTTCATTATTTTAAAGCTGTATCAATCTTTCTGGTAAAACACATATAAGAGGCCCTGTTATGCGAGAAAATCCTCAGAACCAATACTTCATTGGAGAATTTGCCAGAGGGAAAAATAAAATACATGAATTTTATTTCAATAATCAGGCTTCAGATTTTGTCAGGCCTTTAAAAAGTATATACGTAAAAGGTACAGAAGTGTTGAAAGGATAAAAATTAGAAATTTCTTGTTCGGTCCTGCAGGCCTAGGGGCTGTTACTACGTGCTCTCCAGCTGCTGGTGATATTGGCTGCACGGTGCCCCACATTCAAATGCTGCTGGTTTCCAGGGCTGGCTCTGAACAACTCAAGCATCCCAATGGTATTTTATTGCTCTGTGGGCACCTCACTGGACTTTTAATAAATGGCAGAGAGCTTTCAGGGGTTTAGAAACCTGAGAGGCTTGGCTTTTTCCAATGAGACTATAGTAGCTGCTATGTCCTCTAAGACCTGAAGTCCAAGCTCTCTACAAAGAGAAACTGGTTTGGGGAGATACCCAGTTTAAAATACAGGTCGTGGAGGAGCAAAACTGATATGTGGGGATGTAGGGTGGTGGGGAGGGGTTGTATCAAACTGATGGTTTCTATTTTGCTGTTCTAGAAGCAAGGTGGCACAGTATAAAAAGTACCGAAAAGTATTAGGCTTGGAGTCAGACAATCCAAGTCGGAGTGACAGCTTTGCCACTTACCAGATATATAAATTGACAAGCAACTTAATCTTAGTTTATTCTGTCCCAGACTTCATGGAAGGACTAACAAAGCCCAATATCTGAAATCAATCAATCAATCAATCTATCTATCTACCTATCTACCTATCTACCTATCTATCTATCATCTATCTACTATCCATCTATCTTACCCATACTAGTTTCCTTTCTTTCCACTCTTTCAACTAACCCTGCGGACAAGGGCTTCAGCTGTCATATTCAGTGTTATATCTGCAGACCTGGATGAATTAAATCCTAAAGTGGTGAGACAATTTGATCACCTGACTACACCATCATTACTGGTAAATTTTGGGGAAATCTTAGAGAATGGAAGAGGATTTCACATGGAGGTGAATGTTCTACTTTCCCCAAAACATAGGCTGAAACTATAGGCTGAGCCCCGGAAAAAATCCTAGACTGGGTAATTAAAAAGATCGCTTTTGTGCACAGTAAAGCAATGTAAGGACCACCCAGAATCCAAGCAGATGGACTCAGTGTCAGAGCACCCAGAATCCAAGCAGATGCACTCAGTGTCAGAGCAAGGAGTGTCGTTCCCACTTCCTTTTGTGGTGGGGTTATTTGACCGATAAAGCAGGTAGTGCCTGTCCTACCCCACGTATCTTGATTTCAGTAAAGTGTGTGAAAAAGGCATTTGTAGTCTCATGGACAAGAAAAAATGTGGGCTGCAAAATAATATATTTAGGTAGGTTCTTTACCTATCAAATAATCATAGACAAAAGTATGAAACTTGACCCGAGAAGGTGTCTAGAGATATGGCAAAGTTATGCCATACCATAGTTTAATGATAATTAGCACTTTGGATGGCATAACCTAGATTCAAAAATGTCTTAAAGGACCATATATAGACAGAAATAAATAAAATGAATTAGAAGAGAAAGAAATATTTTTTAAAGCTGGTACTTAAGTACTTAGACATGACTAAAGTGGGGAAGTCTTGACTTTAGTGGCTCATGTGGGAAAGAGAAAAAAAAACTACAGAAATTCTAGTTAAATGCAGACATAAGGTGTCATTGGTGCTGCTCCAAAGCCAATCCAATATTAGGCTGCATGGACAGACTGTCCAAAACAAGGGAGGAGAGCCCTACGAATTAGGAGGAAGAAGACAAACTGGAATGCTTATAACTAGGCCATCAGAGGTGATGGAGGCTCTGAAAACTGTGCTACAGGGGATGGCCAGGGGAGGAGGAATGTTTAGCCAGGAGATGGGAAAAGTGGATGGTGGGTCACAGAGGTGAGCATGACAGGTGCCCTCCCAGTATGTGAAGGGCCACGATGTGCAGATGGTTTGCTTTACCCTAGGCAGGCTTCAGAGGAGGCACTAGGGCCAAGGTGCAGCCTCTGGAAGGAAGCAGTTTGGGTAAAATATAAGAAAAAAACACACTATTTTTCTTAGCATCTCTGATGTCCAGTAGAAAATGTGAGACTGGAGTCCAGGAAAGAGGTCTGAAGGTAGAGCCAAGAGAAAGGCCATCAACACAGAAGCTGCAAAATTGGTTGGGGTTTTCAGTGTCCTCTGCCACCAGTAGCCCAGAATTGTCACACATACATCTTCCGGGTTCCTCTTCATCCTAGGTGCACTGCTCTTCGTAGCACCCCTTCTCTTGAAAGCTTCTCTCACCCTGGAACTTCTTGGCCAGCAGACAGAAGGGGGCATCCTGTACCCTCAGCTTTAGAAAGGACCAGTCTGACAGCCTCCCACTTCCGGAAAGTGACCTAAGTCCGGGTGAGATGTCAGCAGTCCAAGGACCTGGAAGCGGTCCCACTGTATATACTATTCTCTATCTTTCTTAGAGTTCCCAGAGCTGGCACCCTAAAATGCAGAGTAAGCTTAGGAGATGAGGGGTAGTCAGAGAGAAGGGGTTTTCATGCCACCTGACCTCTGAACTGTGGATGGAATCCCTGGAAGCTCTCTGAGGTCCCGCGAGATGTTACTCTGTCCAGCAACAATGGATAATCAAGGGCTGCGGTAAAACAGACTGCTTGGATTTTGAAGAGGCGATGGGGCTCTCTTAAGGTGCAGAAAGGGCTATTCAGGGAATTGCAAACTTTGTTTTGAATGGACAGACACCCTCACGGCACCGTTTTCTCCCTGCTGCTCAGAAGAGCATGGGCACACGCCTCTCAGCCTTCCGCGGCTGGGGCTCCGAAGGAGGCGCTCGGGTCGGAGCAAAACATTCGTGTGGCCCCCGGCCCCACCGCGCCACACACACACGAGGGGAAAGTGGGCAAAGCGAGGGGGTTGGCGCCCAATCTGGGCACGCTGGAGCTAAGCACCTGGCCTTTGTTTGCAAATCGGCGCGGGGTAGGGGCACCCTCCCGTCGCCGCGGGGCGCGCGTCTCCGCGGAGCTGGCAGAGCAGCGCGGCGCGGCGCGGCGCGGTGCGGGGGAGGCCCCACGGCCCCCGCCCGTGTGCCTGCGCCGCCCCCCGCCCGCTCCGTGCGCCCGGCGCTGCGCTCTACGCGGGCCCCGCGGCCGCCGCACACTTGGCTGGGGCGAGAGGCGAGAGGGTAGGCGGGCTGCCTGGCTGGCGTTGGCGCTCTGCAGTGCAGTGTTAGCCCAGCTCCCTATATGGTCGGGGATTAGCTCGGCGCTGCTGAGGCTGAGCCAGAAGCCGGAGGAGGAGGAGGAGGAAGAGGAGGAGGAGAAAGAGCGCAGCAGCCGCGGGCGCACGCCGAGCGGCTGCCGGGCGAAGCAGAGGCGCCGGAGGCTGGGGCACCGCCGACGCCTCGGGAACCATGGCCGAAGGGGGAGAAGGAGGCGAGGACGAGATCCAGTTCCTGCGGACTGTAAGTCTCCGCGGCGGGGACGAGGCGGCGGGCAGGTGGGGAGGAGCGCGGAGCCGGGCGAGGAGGGGCTGCGCTGCGCCGCGGTGCCCGATGCCAGGAGCCCGGCGCGTTCTCCGCACCCGCGGGGCCGCGAGGGGGCTGCGCGGGAAGGGGCACCTTCTCCCGCCCGTCCCTTCTTCCCCTGACCCCAGACCTCCACCTCCACCTCTACCGCTCTCCGGGCAACTTGCTACTTGATCCGAAACCTTTGATGCCCAAACTTCCAGCCAGGGTTTGCTCGCTGTTGTTCTGACCCGGATGATCAGAAGTGGAGGCTCTCGCCCCAGAGTCGACCCCGCTCTTTCACCCCAACACTCCACCCCAGCCCCCTGTCGCCTCCTCCACGCACTGGGGAACCGCCAGAAGGAACCAGCGGGGCAGGGGCGAGCATGGGGCACCGAGAAGTGCGCGCAGGCGCTGGGTCCCAGTCCTGGGATCGCTCGGAAGGGAAATCGCCCGGCACTGCCCCTCGCACGTTCAGCCCCAAGCCGGCAGCTGCTGCTGGAGCGTTGCTTGACTGCGCCGAGTGTAAGAGCCGTGGCTTCTGCTACCCGCTCTTCCGAGCCCCGCAGGACAGGGAAACCCCGGGCTCTGGCTCCGCGTCACTCAGGTCCCCTCCCTGGCACCGGAGGGCGCTGCTCCGCTCCAGATTTTAGGGGAAGTGGCGGGGTTGGGGGCTGGGGTGGAGTCTGTCGTAACCACATCCACCTTGCCCCTTAGGAGTTGATGTGAAGGTTTTCGGGGTGGACGACAACCAGTAGGGGTGGGGACATTGGGGTGCGTCCCAGCTCTGATTTTCGCCAAGTGACCTTGAGCGAGTCGCATAATCCGCCCTTCCAAGCCTCAGTTTCCTCATGGGTAAAATGAAAAAAATACAACCAACATTTCAGGGTGATAAGGATTAAATGAGATAGTGAATGTCATAATGTTTTGTAAACCGTAAATTGCTCTATAAGTGTTAGATCATTTTATATGCGCTGCCTAGCCGTCAGGGATTGGAATCCTTCCTTCTCTCCTTCTCTTCAAGTGCCGCCTTCAAACCTGGTCTCTGAAGATCACAACTGAGCTCTTGTCCATCTTTTGCACCATTCCCTCTCCTTCATGGAGTGCTTCCTTACAATTCCCTTTAGTTTCTCTTCCAAACATGGTTTCTCTTTTGGGGGTGGGACTTGGGTCTCGTTTGGGACCCAGTACCCTTCTGGTACTACCTTCTGATACTGCAGAATTATCCATCTCTTCATCCTGGCTCTGATCTGCAGACCCAGACCCCATCCTCATCTCTCACACTGCACACAAGACAACCACACATACCACTCCTTACAGCCCTTTTGCTGTAAATCTGCCTGTTCCCACTAAAGCCCTGTGAGATCCTTAGGCTATCCTTCCAACAGGTGTTCTTGGTATTGCGTGGATGGCAGCTCAGGTGCTTCCTGCCTTGTGCCTTCCTCAATCAGTCATTTCTTCTGCTTATTATTAATGATCTTCTAGGTATTGTTGATGGAAGAAGCTCCATTCTGACAGACAGGCTCAGTGTTGGGTAGATGACCGAGAGGGTCAAGGCGAAGTCCTAGTGGTTTTCTTGAGATCCGATCCTATGTGTTTCTCTTGGCTTCTGTGGCCATCTTTCCTGACTTTTCCTCTCCATCAGGCAGTGTCACTGTTTTTTTGGTACACCTGTAACCAAGGCTTACCGTAGAGCAGTGGGCTCTTTTAAAGAGCCCACTTTAGGAGGTAGGCTCCTTTTAAAGCCCATTCATGGCCCACTGTGTGGTTCAAGGATCCAGGTTAAGAACCTTTGTTGCAGAGGTACTGCATGTCAGTTATGGCTTCTGTTGAGACCTGCAAGTGACCATGGGGGCTAGTGATTCCAAATGTGGCCTTGATCCTTTTCCTTCTAGTAATCACCTTAAGCATTTTTAGGTGTGTTCCTCAGTAACCCTATGAAGCAGCTTAACTTCTTCAGCTTTGGCTTATTGGGGAGAGAATAGATGATGAAACTGAGGCACAGGAAATCAAGTGACTTGGCCATGGTTGCCCAGCAAGTTACTGATCACTGTCATTCCATAATGTTAAATTAAATTCCCACTAGAGCCTGACATTGAGCATTACTCCAGAGGTTATAGTCTTAAGAATATACTGAGACGAGAACTGCTGCTTTCTGAACCCTGACTCTCTCCCTCTGTATCCATGAATTAGACAAAATTATTTCTCCAAACCTAATTGATGTAAGCTTTTGATCTGCATGAGATTTTGGTTTTATCTTGCTGCTTTTAGAGGTGTCAGGAATTATGGGGCTGTGCTATCAGTGGAAAATTTTCACTTCTGACCAAGACTAGGTTTGAGAACGTAATATTTCAGTTTAAACTCCCCCACCTACCTTTACCTTAGAGTTTCTTTCTTTTCCCAAAACAGTGTCTTTGAAAGCATTTCGGCCATATGTTAGTCATGTAATGCCTCTTCGCCTTAACATTGTCCTGGACCAGAAGGTGGTTGATTTTTGACGATGAAATGGAATTCTGTCTTTGCAACCGTGAACTTCAGAGGGTTGCTACTCCAAGAGCAGGGGCTTTCTAACCTACTTAAAAAAAAAATAGACCATAGACTAGTACTGTGTCAAGGACCCTTGTCAAATTGTTGATGGTTACCGTGTCCTATTTATCATGATAGTGACAAAAATGAAAGCAGCTAGAACTATCGATGACCTGAAATGGACCAGAATTACTGCAGTAATCCCTGTAGGCGTGTGTACTGGGGCTTCAGGCACTAGCTGGGTGGTAGTGTTCATCTTGGTTGCCTCCTCTGATACATTTGAAGCCCACCCTCTCCTAAGTCGGGGGCAGGTCCTACACAAGGGGTTTGGAATGTAAGCACATCATGTTAACTAAAAGCTCCTATACCCCAAACTTGAAAATGGCTGTGTAAAACTACCGATTCTCTCCTGGCCTTCCGAAATCATCTAAGTGATTCGTCATGGCAGTCATCTAAGTCAATGAGAGCGCGTCAGCCAGACGGATAGACCTAAGAATTTTCTCGAAGGCTACAATTTTCTCTCCCACTGCTGCTGGCAGTGGCATCATCCTCCCTTCCGATTGCTCTTGCTGACGTAGCCAGTGTCACTGTCACTGTCAGTGGCTCTGAAGCTGCTCAGAAGCAGATAAACCTGCCAGCCGCCAATCTGAGAGCAAGAAGTTACGGTGAGAAGAGTGACAATTACCCTATCTCCAGACGGTTGGTGGAGCGGCTGGCACTGCTTCATGCTTTGAGAGTGCCAGGAAGAAGATGGTCTCTCCCCCCGATTTTTTTCCCCTTGGACTACAGCATCCGTGAAAAAAGAGAGAAAGGAAAACCTCCAAGCCTCAGCTTGCTGTTTTAAAATGCCACAGCCTTCTCTTTGCCAACGCCCTCTCCACCACAAAGTTAACCGAGACAGAACTCAAAATGAGATGGTGTTCCTTTCTATTAGTTTCCATTAAAGATAGGTCATAGATGCCTCATTTAACCCTCCTTGTAGAAAGTTGTCCTCCTTCATCTAAATTTGCAGCTCTCAAGCGACGGGAGAAGGCACTTGGGCTGAGAACTGAGACTGCTCCTGTGGTCTTGGCTTCCTCCCTACAGGGTGACTAGGACAAATCCCTGAATTTGAGCTGTGTGAGCTCACGTCGGTCCAGAGCACGTGCTCGTGCCAGGTTGGGATGACACTGAACTTTCCTTTGGTGGTTTATAGATTCCTGCTTGCTTCTCCCCTCAGCTGAGTCCATTTACATAACAGCGGCTTGTTGCCAGTGTCTTGCTTTTGGTAGCTTTTCCTCGGGGAGGCGGGGCGAGGAGGTGGACAGCAGTGACTTCTTCCTTCAAGCACGTCTGCTCTCGGGGCGACGGTGCTTGGTGATGGAGGGAGTGCCAGAATGCAGACCCAGTACCAGGTGTGTGTGGTTGGACAGCAGGGCTGTGCTGTGCTGCCGAATCCGGTCTAATGGTTAAAATGGCAAGAAAGCAGAATATTCCCACGCTCTGGGTCTCCCAATATGGCTTCGCACTTTCTCAGTCCCTTTTCCTTTGGCTTTGGAAAGCTGATCTTACTAAGGAGCTGTAGCAGGATAGCTGGACACCTGATATCCCCTCCTTTCCAGGGAAATGCCCTGGGTGGATGTAGAAGGAAGCCAGTTCCTTCTCACAGAAATTAACTTGTGTCAGAAGGTCACATCAGCACGGGGGTGGGGGTGGGGGCGGGGGTGGGGGTGGAGCTTCTCCCCAGAGGCACTAATTGCCGTGACCAGGGTTGTCCTGGGGGATTGGGAGCTGCCGAGCTCCAGGGAATGAGGTGATGGTGACTGTGAACCTGGAAATGTTTGGCGTGCGTTGCAGCCCAGTGTAAGAGGAGTGGGACCAAGAACAGGTCTGCAGTTGAATAAGGTGTGTCTGACGTCTGAATATTTTTTCTGATGCGAATATGATTGTCAAGCTGGATGAGGACACTTCAGTGAAATACATTTTTTTCACAGTTCTTTATTTCTTTTCCAATTCTGAATTAGAGGAAGACAAATATATTTCCTGGGTTCCTTAGGGTTGATCTGAGGGGAAAAAATGTTGAAAAAGAAAGGGTGGGAGGAATTTATCTGGAGAGCAAAATACCCTGGTAATTATTTTTGAAAGATTTGTATTGAAATAGATCTTATTATGAATATCTGTGTTCACTTGCCTCTGTTGCTTTTTTTGTGATCACCTGTTTTCACTACTTGCTGGGAAGGAATTTTATTTCATCATTTGGCTCTTCCTTTACCTCACAACTTAAAGTGAGTTTAGTTTAGAAGCCACTGGCTTCATCATTTTCTAATTGACTTGCATCCTCCTGCCTGATTCTTCCCAATCTCTTGTGTAGGCCCTGAAATGTCTTCAGAAACCAACACTCCAGCTCATTTCCCACTACCCCGCATCCATATAAACTCTTCTTTATTAGCTCTGTCTTTAAGCTACCCTTAATACAAGATTTACCCAATAGCAGTGGAATGATAGAATAAAAAAATTGAACTCGGAGGCAGGAATTCTTATTTCTAGCCCTAGCTCACTGTGACCTTGAATGAGTCCCTTAAGAAAATGGAGATCTTCCACACTGTATCGAGGTAGAACTTGCTTTAGTAGCTTCACAGAAGTGTCACGAGAGGCAACGGTCATTCCAACAGTACCTCAAAAGGGAGAAGAGGGTGTGCTTCATCGGGTATTATCATTGTGTTTCTCCTGCACGAGGAAATCAGCCCTGCTTGTGACTGGATCTTGTCGAAAAGCGTATTTCCCCTTCCTCTAAAATGCTCTCTGTCTCAGGGCCTCTCCATCCCAGAGTCGTTAGACGGTCTCCAATGTTGGTCCAGCCCCAGCATATCTGGGAAATTACTTGACTAAAGCAAATGCCAGCTTCCCTCAAGCTATTTGACTAGAAAACTTGATTGAGAAGACAAGTCAGTTGGTGCAAGAGCCTTCAAAAGCCTAGTTAGGTCCCCAGGATTCCAGCCACCAAACAGAACCTTCAGAGTTACTTTTCGTCTTCTCAGATAATTACCAAAGCTACGATTTCCCATTGGACCACCTTTTCTTATTGAATCCCTGATCTCTTCCCTTCAAAGCTACCCCTCCCGTTTCCTCCCTCCCATTTCTTTTATGAGCCCCATTGTCCTTTCCCCCAGAGCACCGGGACCAGCTTTCTTATAAAGCCCACCCTGCTTTTCCTCCCAGGGATTTTGCTGCTTCAGTCACGTCTGTTTGGAGAGTCAGGGCCTTTGAAAAGTTCCTTTCTGGCCGCACCTGGATGAAGCAGATGCTTTTGTGGTGGGATCCCAGCCAATGCTGAGGCTGCAGGGCACCACTTCTCCCCAGGGAGTCATGTCGGGTCCTCGGGCTTCAGGCTGGCATCCTCTCAGCCATCTTCCTGTTTGGAAGCCGGTGGGGTATTTTAGGGACAAAGACATTTCCAGCCACTGCAGCTTCCTTTGCTTCAGTGAGTTTTGCCATCATAGCACCTCTTCAACTCAGAGAGAGGGAATGAAAAGTGCTGGTACCTTGGTCCTGATCCTGCTACAGGGATGGGCCTTGTGAGGTGCCAAGATTGTTTTTTTCCCTCCTTATGTCATTTCTGATTCCTGATTGTTAGAAAACAAAGTTCAGATCAGCTCTGAGACTGATGATGCAGTATTCAAAAATAAAAGAGCTGTGTCTCCTCTCCTCAAATGCACTTCTTCCCTTGTCTAGCTCAGAGCACATTGCTGACTCTACAGGAATGCTGTGGGCTATTGTCCTTTTAGGCCGGACATGGCCTTACCAGTAGGAGACACTGAGGCACGAGGCCCTGTTTTTCTCTTTGTTGGTTTTTTCTTTTCCTTTCACCTTCCACCTCCTTAGACAGTGAACTCCTCAATGATTACAGGTCTCCCAGCCCCCATTCAGGCTTGACTACTTGAAGAGGTCTTACTTTATTGGATCTGGTGCCCAAGAAGAAGGACAGCAAACATTATATCCTAAAATCAGATCACAGAGAGATTCAGAAATTTTCACAGGAGCCATCCCCTCCGGGGTGACAGCTGCTTGTTGCTGCTTACTTTTCAGAGTGCAAAGGAGGCAGGAGAGAGCTCTAGAGACAGAACCTTACAGGCCATCAACAGTTTTCTACTGAGTTTAGTTTACGTGTGGTTTTATGCCATAGGAACCAACCCATGTGATGAGCAAGGCAGCACAACTTTCAGGAAAGTGTAAGAATGCAAATCTGAGTTGGCATCAGTGTCAGTGTGACCCAGAAGGCTAACATTTTCCTTGGTCTGCCTTTGGGATGAAGCATTGACTCAAGAAATTCCCTCTAGCAAAATATAGAAATGCAAAATTGTTAGCTCAGCAGGTGCCGTTAATGATTAGCATCATTAGCAGAGCCAGTTTCTGAAGAAATAGGAATTGGAGTGGTGACACCTGAGAGTACTTGGGAGCATTCCTGAGAGGGGCAAGCCTGGGTGAGCACTGCACTGGTTCCTGGGGAACCCTGAGTAGGCAGAAGAAGCACCAGGGCACGGAAGTCTGGGTTCTGGGGGTGGTGGCACAGAGACTCCATCTTTATCTACTTATGACCTTTGATCACAGGAGAGGAATCCTTGAGCTACATGGGAGAAAGTGGCCAACCTCATTTCAGGCATTGGGAAGATTGCTGTTTGCAGCCAGGACTGGTGCTAATAAATACTTTGTTTTAGATAATTCAGAATCAGAGACAACAGTTAGAAAAAGAAAGCCTCATATTGCTATAAGATGGGGTGACTCTACTTCAAACAGAGTACTAAGGCAGCGCCTTCCTGAAGAAGAAGAATGTTCAAGTGACAACACTCCATTGTCAGTTATCATATTTGGTGATGTGTTGCTCTTCATTATCCCAAGCAAATGCTCCAGAGTCCCTGAAACCAGATCAGGGACAATTAGAACAATTCCTACAGCAATAAAGGAGAATGCCAAGGAGAGCTGCCTATCCTCCAACAGAGCAAATAGAAAAGGCTCTTACTGGAAGATACCTGCTTCTCAAACACATCAGTGACAGGGCCTGGCATTTATTCTCTGATAATTTCACAGTTGAGTTCTCTAATGGGCCTGAGCAGAGAGAGCTAGTCAGTGGGACTACGGGAAGAAATGGAAAGTTCTCCATCAATGGCACCTAAATGTTCCACAGTGTAAGAAGTATTGATTGGCACTGCTGTACTGTATGCTGTGGACCAGATCCAGACTGTAAATAACACTGGGGCAGTAAGTGGGATTTAGTTGGGTACAACTTCACATTGAACCAAAAGCTGAATCCAAGCAGTCTCATCAAAATAGGGCAGGCAATCCAGGAAAAGTGTGAGCCCCTCAAGAGCCCCTTCATCTCTATCATCCAGGACACAGAGATGTTGCTCTCAACTATAGCAGTGGTCCACCTCCAAGTCGGCCTCTCTTCTGTCCAGGCTGCCTAGAAAAGAGGAGTCCAAGAATAAACCATAGTGATGTCTTGAGCAAATCTCATTTCTTTGCAAGAGGGATTTTAAGATGAAAAACAGAACAGAACATACCAGTCAAATGGGTGAACTCAGAGCAAAAGCATTCGCTTTATTTGGTGGCATTTCCATCACCAGATACCTGTACGATTGTCTGCCCTCCCCTAGGTTTTAGTTCATCCATTTCTGAAGACATGGCAATAATGTATATCTCCAGGATGCCTTGAAAATAGGAGTGAAGAGATTCTGAGTCTCCTCCAGGAGAATTAGATATGTGTATATGGAAGGAGTAGCTTGGAATAAAAGAATGTTTCGTTGCCCCATTGCCTGAAAAGTTTCCTATCCACCTAAAGCGTTGGCCACAGATTATAAACTCCAGGGACACAGAGGTCTTAAATTCAGTCTACTCCAAATCCCTAGGCAGCAGTAGATTAGAGGGCTCACTTTTAAACACTTTTGGGGCCAGGCAGGTAACTAAATGTGTGAATCAGGCTTTATTTGCAAAGAGAGATGGGCCTGATCTACACATTCAAATAAAAAAAATTCTTAAATGTGGCCAGCCAAGCAAAACACATCTGCAGCAGGATCCTGAGCTGTCTGCCAGGTTGCAGCCGTGGTTGAACCCTCAGATTCTGAGTGAATGCGCTCCCTGGAATGCATGAATATTTTTATGAGCAGGATCGGGCTCACAATACACCTCAAGGTCCTTGGATGAAAATGTCAACATAAAAGACAATGTATCATCTGTTACAGTGTATAAGAGAGAGATTGGCAGGCAGACAGATTAGTGGGGTTAATAAATGATAGACTGGATCATCAAAGTGAATGCAGATTGTGCCAGCCTTTAAACACCCTTTAAAACTGTCATATAGATATAGATATCACAAAATATAAAGTAAGCAGGGTATCCATTCAACATTTATTGACCAGCTTGGACCTTGGCAAGTGACTGGGAATTACATAGATGAATAAAACATCTTAATGTTCCACGCCTCCAACAGCTGGAGGTCACGAGGGAGCTCAGTCTGGTTTTGAGGTAGCAAGGATATCACTTCAGATGCATTTCTAACAATTAATTTCACTTTTCCATACCTCTGCGGTACAGAAATTTTCTTATTAACATCTACGGCCTTGTGGACGTTTCTTAACTTCTGCGCCTGTTTTCTCATGGGTTAAATGAGAGTAGTAATAGTGCGTCTCTCCAAGCATTGTTGTGAGGATTAAATGAGTTAATCCGTGTAAGGTGCTTGGAAGAGTGCCCAAAATATAGTTAAGTCCTCGGTAAATATTAGCTATTAATATTGTCTCAACAACCAGTGTAAAACAGCGACATTAGTCACACTAGTTACTCCAAATGTCATTGCACATCCATTTTAAAGTTGGAAAGTACAAAGGGACAACGCCCTGGGATTATTCCATGGTCTGGATTGCTGACATTCTGCTTAAGTATAATATGACCAGGCCTTGTGAATGGAAATGAGCCTCGGATGGACACGGCCCCAAGTGCACAGACTGAAAGGTCAGTTCTCAGAGTGTCTACCGTGCACAGCCTCTTGATGCAAATGTTGATTGACTCTTTCTCTGGCAATTTTTGATTACCTATATCAGTGGGTAGGCAACATGGCTTGCAGAATCCTAAACACAAGCAACACATTGTCCTTGGTTTGGGGAGATGTTTTTTCAACCGATGTCTTAAGTATGGAAATTTGCCTTTCAGGGAATTCGCTGTATTTTTAGCAATTCAAGGTCATCCCACTGTAAAGATCTGGCTGTGCACCTTACCTGATCCCTTCTCATGTCTGTGGATGCAAAACTTGAACCTAAAGTAAAGCTTGATTTTTGTTACGTACTTTAGTGCCCTCTCCTCTGAAGGGTCCTGCTGCAGGCAGTGGCCCAAGCTTCTGATTTTTACCTCCCTCTTCCTCTACCAAACATTATTTCCATTATTTCTCCTCTGCTTTCCATGGAATTAAATTTGGATAATGTTGGTTATTTAATCTTTATCAAGAATTTTCCCTTCCCTGGATGAGGGTAGATGTTTACCTAGTTAAAATTCTCTGGTCCTTGAGGAGTGACAGGAGTAATGGGAGTCTAGGCGTGTGGGCTGGCTGGTGGTTCCTTGTTTTTGATTAGGTTGTAGCCCCCAGCTGGCTCTTTATTTTCATTCATAAAGCTGGTCCCAACAACCGAAACAATTGGGCTAAGTAGATGGGAAGTTATATTTTAAAAAATTAAAGTGAGGGCTTCCCTGGTGGCGCAGTGGTTGGGGGTCCGCCTGCTGATGCAGGGGACATGGGTTCGTGCCCCGGTCCGGGAAGATCCCGCATGCCGGCTGGGCCCGTGAGCCATGGCCGCTGAGCCTGCGCGTCCGGAGCCTGTGCTCCGCAACAGGAGAGGCCACAACAGTGAGAGGCCCGTGTACCGCAAAAAAAAAAAAAAAAAAAAAAAAAAATTAAAGTGAGATTTCCCCCAGCTAATAAAGAATGGGGTGGGGGTGGGGGCTTTTGATTTCTTTAAAGAAAGGAGGAGATTTTTTTTTAGTACTGAATCTGGATGTTTCACTAGCCATAAATTTCACTTTTTTAGTGTTGAATAGAAAACTAAACTCTATGAATGAGCTATTTCATTGAATCTAGCCTCAGTTTCCTTCCTAATCTATAGAATGGTGACTGTCATAATTAATTCACAGGAAGGGGTCAGGATGAAATGACCACACCCTGAGTGTCTCCAGAGCCAAGCCCTATTTTGTTACTATTGGCTGCCTCCTTCCCCTCAACATCTGATAATGTCTGCTGCTTGAGGATGTCCTCAGAAAGCATACTTTATAAAATATAAAATGCTATAAAGATGTCACACATGCGCATTAGAACCTGGGCAACAGTGAAGTCTGATTACATATGTCTGGAGCTCACTATTCTAATCAAATACATTTTAGATCAAAGTATTCTGACATATTTATTTTTGTACATAAATATTATTGTAGTGACTCATAATTAGGCATAATTGTACATGATTCACATAAATGACTATAATTAGTATAAATTTTCCCTAGCTAGACCAATTTTTTAAAATTGCATGTCTTAGTTCTCTCCTATTATCAGCCTTAAAGTTGATGGTCTCTCTGGTACCCCCGCCATTTTCAGATCACCATTATCATCTTTGTCATCAGTGTCAACACCATCGTCACTTGTAGTCTTTGATAAGAGAGTGTTTAAGAGCTCAAGGTAAAACAGACCTGAGTGTGAATTCTCGATTGATCATTTGCAGGCTGTAAGACCCTGACTGTTTCCTCATCTCTAAAATGGGAATATTGATAACTTCTCATGTAGCTTTTGAGATCATTAAATGTGGTAATGTTTGTAGAGCTGTAATGAGCACAGTATCTCATACTATGCATATTTTCTCCTCTGCGCTACAATATATGATGTGATGTAATACATATTCTCATGGTAGGTCCTTCTCCCCAGTGGATGGGGATTCCCTTTGCCAGGTCCCCAGCACCCATGCTCAGCCTGTGCTTCTACGAGCCACCTGGGATCCTGAAGCAGCTGCTCTTCAATGATTCGGGAACTGTTTAGAGGGTAGACAATGTTCTTTAAAACTGTTTATTTACTACAATTTCTAACTCAGTTAACTGGAAAAAAAAATCTAAATAGCTCTCCCACCTGCTCCCTAGAAGCCTTTGCCAAATGAAATCCTGTGGGTGTGCACGTGTTCCTGCTTGGGTTTCTGCATGTATGAAGGTTGCAGTCCCAAATCGTGTTTTTACGGACAACAGGAACCTGGGCCTGACTTCCAGCTGCTTTATAGGTGATGACAAATACGTTTACTGATTCTTGGGCTTTGCTCTGGTCTCTGGCTGTGCTAAGTGCATGTCACTCATGTTCATGTCCTGGTGAACCCTCCAGAATACACATAAGAAGGCAAATAACTCACAGAGCCCAAAGGGCTCTGCATCTAGTTTAAACTCCCCAAATCAAATGAAAATTAAGAGTAGGTTTACTGGGGTTTTAGAGTACAAGAGATTTAAGGTTAACCTCTGTCTCACCCATAGGTTAGGTATAATATGCTGTTGGGGAAGATATGCTCCTTTGCCCCAGACTTCTCTCTCACCATATGACAAGGTGCATGGAATTCCTGACATTCAAGATACTCCTTTAGGTTAAGGCATTATCTCCATGGTATATAGAGTGGTCTGGGAGTGGATTTGGATGTTGCTGTGCCTCCTCTTGGATTATCAGATTACCTAGAAATAAAACCTTGATCTGGTATTATGGCATGTGGGGTTGAAAGAAAAGGAATGGTCACCAGAGTACTGGCAGGTTCAATTCCACAGTTGGTCATGCTGGATCTCCTAGGGAAATAGGGGAAAGAGAGGGTACGTTAACAAAAGGAAAAAAATATGGCACCTAAAGGGTAAGGATAAGGAGGAAAGAGGCCAAGCATCACTAACTTCATAATTTTCACCCCAATATTATTGTGTAGATGTTAGTATCTTAGACCTCAGTGTTTTCAATTAAGAGTGACTTTTACATTAACTGTCTCTTTCGTACTGCTGATTTTTCTTCACCTTTCACACTTATCACCATCTAACATACTACATATTTTATTTTCTTATTCTGTTTGTGTCTCTCCTGCCACTCAAGGATCAGAATTTTGTCCTTTTTTTTTCTTTGTTATATTCTCAGTACTAAGGATGGTGCCTGGCACATAGTAGGTCTCTGAAAATTGTTGAAGGAATGAATACATTCTCACATGCTGGTCTTCCAGCCCACGTCCCTACCTCACTGTGTTCTCACTGCCTGAGTTCCCCTCTCTGTGCCCTTATAGTTGGTGACACTGATGTAAATGTGTTACAGTGAAGATTAAAAACCCCAAGCATATCATGGAATCTTCCAATCCAGGCTTGGGAATATGGGGACTAATGTCTCAGTTTCTGACCTCCATGTTACATGAAGTCAGCTTGTAAAAAGTGAGAAATGAGGATGGCTCTGACTTCACATATATGTTTGCCTGACTCTCAGGACTAAACACACACGGGACATTTCTAGGTCCTTATGGAAATAGAAAATGGGTATAGGACAATTCCATATGTATGGAACATATGTCTGCTGTGTATATCATTGATACCAATTTGATGACTATTGATATTTTTATACTTTTTGTGTTTCTCGGTATTTGCAAACTGATGCTTATTTGAGTAACTGAAGGCTATTTTGATGTCAGTCTACCTTGGAAAAGATTTCTATGTGCTTTAAAAGTCTCTAATCTATACCAGATAGAAACCAGTAACCACTCTGTGTAGCCCCTTTATTTCCATGTTGAGCGCCAGCAACAGCATGTACCACCATCCACCACTGGCACATGAACATACAGATTTGGAGTAAAACTCAGCCACCATTCATATTTACAGATGAAAGGAAGCCATTTTATTAATAGTTCAAATTATTGATAATTCAAGATTGATTTTTGTTTGGCTTTGAAATGGACTTTAATACTTTCATGTTGCTCAGCTTGTTTCTACTTATATACTATCTCTGTTTCCTCCAAGCTCTAGCCCTTCTTTAGAGCCTAGAGGTTCTTCTGGACCTTCTTCTGAGATTTCGTCCTGTAGGGTCCTGAATAAGACTATGGTGAGGCTTCTCTTTCTTATGTGAGTCTACTGAGGTGTTTTTTTTTCCCCCCAGTGTCTACTGAGCTAAATCAGAGCTAATAGCTTTCTAAAAGCATCCTAAGACATTTATAGCTAGGTAATGACCCTTGGCAATCATCTGTTAATTTTTATGTTAGGAAACTGAGATACTATATGTTATCCATCTATCCATCCATCCATCCAACAAATATTTGTTGAGTACATACTATATGAAAGACATGTGCTAGGAACTGAAGAAGATCTAAAGGGGAGCAAAATACATAATCCTATTCTCAAGCATCTTAAAGTTTAGTGGGAGAGCTTAGACATCTAAAGAACTAACAGTAGATTAGGACAAAGATAGAAATTACACAGCCTAGGAGGAATACTTAATTTTGACCAGGGAGTCAGGGAAAATTTGAAAAGAGAGCTAGTATTTGAACTGGGTGGGTTCTGTAAGGTGTTGGTAGATGGAAAATGGGGTTAAAAGCACATTTCAGGGCCTCCCTGGTGGCGCAGTGGTTGGGAGTCCGCCTGCTGATGCAGGGGATACGGGTTCGTGCCCCGGTCTGGGAGGATCCCGTATGCCGCGGAGCGGCTGGGCCCGTGAGCCATGGCCGCTGGGCCTGCGCGTCCGGAGCCTGTGCTCCGCAACGGGAGAGGCCACGGCGGTGAGAGGCCCGCGTACCGCCAAAAAAAAAAAAAAAAAAAAAAAAAGCACATTTCAGACAGAAGGGTCACCATCAAGTAAAACCCAGAGGTGTGAAAATATGTGACACATTCAGGGAACTATGAAGACTAGAGTATAGGGGGTACATGGAAGACTATTGGGAGATAAGACTGGAAAACTATTCTGCAAGCAAATCAAGGTGAACTGGACTTAATTCTTTAGATAATGGAGAACTAGCTAACATGAATATAATTGATCCTAAAGATTTCAAAATATATGCTCATGTTAATTCACTACTGTATGGCTTTGGTAAAGTAGAATATATAGATACAGATTCTGTAAGGGTACTCTTTTATACTGGTTTCTTCAGTTCACGACTGTATATCTAATACTTTGAGAATCCAGTTGGCCCTTTAAGGACAGATATAGATCACTTGAACAACGGCATCTGTATAGACGGAACTTAGAGGTCTGAGACTATTACCAGAGAGAACCTCCACTGACAGGGACCTGGCCTTGCCCCTGGAGTGGAAATGAAAGAAGAGTCTCATGCTGCACCTAAACTTTTCTTCATGGAGTGAGAACTACTGTATAGCTATAGAAGATGATTCACCTTGGCTTGGACAAGGGATTTAAAGTAACAGAAAAAGAAGTAGGCACTTCAAGAACATCTAGAAAATAGAAAGTGATTAGCACTGAAGGGCTGTAGCTCTCTTACAGGCCTTCTTGAGGGAGGACTCTGGGTGTTAAAAGTTCAGTATCAGCAGTGTCCCTCATACCTCAAACTGTTAAACTTCGACTCCTGTACTCCTGCCAGAGGCCATTTCTAGGCCATGGGGCACCTGAGCCCTAAAGTCACAGCAGTAGTGGAATGCAACCCTTTCTTGAATAGACTTTATAGGCTTTACTACCCTGGCTCTTTTTTGCCTTTGGTGACCTACCATATGGTTACATGTAATAGTGAGAAAAAAATAGGAGATCAAAATTCAAATCAACACATTCAGATGGTTTGTTTAAAATTTTGCTAAAAGTTTATATGACTGGAAAGTACTTGCTAATTATTTTTGTCTGAACTAAATAATCTGGTACTTGATCATATTGTGCAAACTTGGTTTCATGGGACCTAAATTTCCTTTTCTCCACAAGATTGAATATCTCCCTGGGGGCAAGGTCTTCTTTTATTAGTTAGTTTGATTTCTTACATCTCTTTCAGTGCCCATATGTGTGTGTACAGTGGCTCAGTGATTTCTTGAATGATTTTTTTATTCAGTGTTTCTGCAAGACCTCATTGCTTAGAGCAAATGGCATGTTTTTATCTAGTTACTTATAAAAAGGGACTCCACCTTCAGAAATTACAGGTTCCATTCTGAATTAGACAATGTGAACATCTAATAGGACTGACTCTTTTCCCATAAAGTTTAAAAGGGTGTGTGTGTGTGTGTGTGTGTGTGTGTGTGTGTGTTTGTATGTGTGTGGTGTGACTGTGATTAAGGCATTTTTGTAGTTGTTTCTGATGTATCCCCAGTGGCAAACAGAGCACAGCCTATAGCATGTGCTGAGTAAACACTTCTAGAACAACCTAATAAAACAAAATGGAGAAAACAGGAGGAAACTTAAGTTTATTTGAAATCTGATACCTAAACTCAATCCAGGAAATGGAGCTAAGAGTTGGGAGTTAGGAAGACAACCATTGGTAAATCAAGATGGCGGTACAGATGGGCCAAAAGGAAGCGATCCTGGATCTAAACACAAAGACCCGGAGGGTCCTTCAGGGCAACCTTCTTATACAGGCTTGAGGCATTCTGGGCCTAAGTCAGGCTGGTCAGTTTTTACTTGTGCTACATTCTATGGCAGCACCATTCTGACCAGTTAATAGCAAGAGTAACTAATCTCAAGGTGGTGGTTCTTCAGTTTTGGGTAACATTTTCTTCATCCCCAAATTATTGGGGGTACACCATTTTATGGGTTCCCTTGTCCTCCATTCACCAACGAAACCTACTTGTATTCCTTCCTCATGCCCCCTATTTACTCCCAGAACTTATACTAAATAAAACTAAAAGAAGAGTGTCATGGTTTTTGTTTTCTTTGTCCTGGTATCCCCCTTTCTGAAACAGTCTCATGGGAACAGTTGCCAGCATGTCACTTTTTGCTCCCCAGCTTTCCTCCCACCAACTGACTGAACCTTCCTACACACACACTTGGGGGTGCTGCTCATAAGCTAGCTCATCCAGCAGGCTAGCTATGCTGTGCTCGAATTGTCCTATTTTTCCTCCCCTCCAAAATCTGCCTTCCCAGTGTTCCTTTACATCATGATTCTGTTTGGTATCGTGTTACTGTTTCTTTGAATTAATTTGAGCTAGGTTATTAAAGATTGACCAGTGCTGTACCTAGATAGTTTTATTTTAAAATCAGTCTTCAATGTTTTGATTCATATAAGTAAATAGTAACTGGAATTGTAGGAATTGTAGGCATACTACTAGCAGGATGGCATAGATTGTAGCTACAATAAGAATAGCTACTCGGAGCTACCCTACTTCCATGGCTATCAATTCCCTTCATCATTCTTATGGATATTGTTGCACAGAATTAAAATGAACTAAAGAGCAGTGAAATACTAGTTTTCACAGAATTGTTTCTTGAAAGTACCCACTCATTTAGCATTTGGGTTATAGTCTTAGCTCTGCCACTAATTCTGTAAATTTGGACTATTGCTCATTCATCTCTAAAATTAATGGGGCTAGATAATTTTTAAGTTCAGTTCCAGGTCTAATATTCTCTGACAATAACAGTAACTGACATTTTATTTATGAAGAACTATACGCCCTGGGGAAGGGTAAGCTGGGACGAAGTGAGAGAGTGGCATGGACTACCATATACACTACCAAATGTAAGATAGATAGCAAGTGGGAAGCAGCCACATAGCACAGGGAGATCAGCTTGGTGCTTTGTAACCACCTAGAGGGGTGGGATAGGGAGGGTGGGCGGGAGACGCAAGAGGGAGGAGATATGGGGATATATGTATTTGTATAGCTGATTCACTTTGTTATACAGCAGCAACTAACACACCATTGTAAAGCAATTATATTCCAATAAGGATGTTTAAAAAAAAAAGAAAAAGAAAAAAGAACTATATGCCCTAGTAAACATTTCATTTATTCTAGTATTTAATGAATATTTTTGAGTGCCTACTATGTACCAGGCACTGCAATAGGCACTAGGGATATGATAGTAAACATGACATATGGAACTCCTTCCCTCATGAAGCTTACGTTCCAGTGAGGGAGACAAAGAACATATAAACAAGGAGTAAATGTGATTTCATATAAGGCTGAAAGCTATGAGGAAAAGTAATACATGATCAGGGGATAGAGAGTGACAGTTTGCAGAGGTCTAGGTGGTTATTTAAGGTGAAATTATTGTAAGGTTACGTTTGAGTTGAGCTCTGAATGGTATGAGAGAGAAGCCACAGAGAACATTCATTTCTCTCTCAAAGAAAAGAGAGAGGACAGGTCAGAGGCCCTAAGACTGGAGAGGCTGTTGTGGAATGAACAAGGGGAAGATTGCAGGACATGGAGTTAGAGGTAGGCAGGGGTCGGATCTAACAGGGTCTTGAAAGCCTTGCTAATTGTATGTGGGAATCACATCAACCCTATATTGTAGTTAGGCATTATTATTATCTCCATTGTACTCGTAAGAAAACTGAGGCTCAGAGAGGACAAGCAACTTCTTCAAATTCACACACGGCCTGTCTATGCCACAGCCAGGTGGTCTGTCTCCAGGGAATCTACCCTTGACCACTGTGTTCTGTCTTTAAATAGGAAGTTGAGATGAGATTGAGTTGAGACAGTGTTCTGATGAGAAGCGGTTGGGAGGTTTTCAGAAGGGAGTGACATGGTTGAGAGCCCTGGCTTCCATGTAGTAGGAGAGAGGTGGAAGCAGGGAGACCAGTTGGAAGGTGACTGCAACGGTCCAGGTAAGGGGGTAGTGGCTTAGATAGACCAAGGTTTGCTGGAACACTGAGCCATGTCAAAGACCAGTCCATGTGATTAGGTACTTGTGCATCTTTGTGCTTGCTTTTATTTTCAAATAAACACTTAAGCTAAAAAAAATCCAAAAAACAAAAACAGTTCACCCATTTCTTCTATCCACCACCCCCCGCCTCTGGCAACCATTAATCTGTTCTCTGTATCTATAAGCATATATCTATATATACATATATAGATATATAGATATACACATACATACACACACACTATATATATGTATTTTTAAAAGTCCACATTTAAGAGAAAGCATATGTATTTTTCTTCCTCTGACTTATTTCACTTAGCATAATGCCCTTGAGTTTGTCACAAAAGGCAAGATTTCATTCTTTTTTATGGCTAAAATCTATCTATCTATCTATCTATCTATCTATATCTGTCTCACAATTTCTTTATCCATTCATCCATCAATGGACACTTAAGTTGTTTCCATGTCTTGGCTATTGTGAATAATGCTGCAATGAACATGGGAGTGCATATATCTTTTTGAGTCTTTTGTCTTCTTCGAATAAAAACCCAGAAGTAGAATTGCTCGATCATATGATAGTTCTACTTTTAATTTTTTGAGGAACCTCCATGCTCTTTTCCATAGTGGCTCCGTCAATTAACATTTCTACCTACAGTGCACAAAGTTTCCCTTTTCTCCACATCCTCACCAGTACTTGTTATTTCCAGTTTTTCTTTTTTTTTTCCTTGATAATAGCTATTCAACAGGGGTGATATCTCACTGTGGTTTTGATTTGTGGCATTTCCCTGATGACTAATGATGTAGATCATTGTTTCATGTAATACCTGTCTGTCTTCTTTGGAAAAATGTCTATTCAGATCTTCTGCCCATTTTTAAATTGAATTATTTCCTTTTTTGCTACTGAGTTGTATGAGTTCTTTAGGTATTTTGGATGTTAGCTCCTTATCAAATACATGATTTATAAGTATTTTCTCCTATTCAGTAGGTTTCCCTTTTCATTTTATTGATGGTTTCTTTTGCTGTGCAGAAATTTTTTAGTTTGATGTAGTCCCACTTGTTAATTTTTGCTTTTGTTGCTTTTGCTTTTGGTGTCAGATTCAGAGAATCATTTCCATGACCTCTGTCAAGGAGCCTCCCGCCTATGTTTTCTTCTAGGATTCTTTTGGTTTCAGGTCTATGTTCAAGTCTTTAATCCATTTTGAGTTAATTTTTGTGTATAGTGTTAAGATAGTGGTCCAGTTTCATTTTTTTGCATGTGACTGTCCAGTTTTCCCAACACCATTTATTGAAGAAGCTGTCCTTTCCTCACTGTATATTCTTAACTCTTTTGTCATAAATTATTTGACCATATGTGTGGGTTTATTTCTGGGCTCTCTATTCTGTCCCATTGATCTATGTGTTTTTATGCCAGTACCATACTATTTGAATTTCTATAACTTGGTAATAAGAGTTTGAAATCATGGAGCATGATGCCTTCGGCTTTGTTCTTTCTCAAGATTGCTTTGACTTTTCAGAAATTTTTATGGCATCTTTGTGCTCAGTATGTCTGGTTTGGTTTGGCCTCTATTGTGGGTGGAGGAGGGTACATGTGATGGTTTAATGTATTCAGATTTCTCAGCCCTCTATAAATACAGAGGACTTCATCTCGTTTCCAGGTAGCTGCTCTCCCAAGAGCAGAGCACTCAGGTGACGGTGCCTTTTTTGCAGTTTTATGAGCAGAGTTGAGAGAGCCTATTTTAAAGGTTGGTGTTCAAGGTTTCCAGCCTCTTCATCCTACTGTATGTATATATATATTTTTGCAGTACGCGGGCCTCTCACTGTTGTGGCCTCTCCCACTGCAGAGCACAGGCTCCAGACGCACAGGCTCAACGGCCATGGCTCACGGGCCCAGCCGCTCCGCGGCACGTGGGATCCTCCCGGTCCAGGGCACGAACCCGCATCCCCTGCATAGGCAGGCGGACTCTCAACCACTGCGCCACCAGGGAAGCCCTGTATATTTTTTAATACATTAGAGTTAACAACTTTTTTCTAGACAAATATCCTTTGGATCTTTTGAAAGAATAATCTTTCAAAATTGATTCATTCTTTTTCAAATATGTATTAACTTAATATTCTTGATGCCAAGCACCTTAGGGTACATTCACATAGTTAAGGCAAAATAACCTGTCCTTAAATTCATCCCATCCATTATCTTATAGCTGTTTAATTTATTGACGTTCTTATAAAGTAGATCACTAGCTAATACCACATTTAGGAAGATATACTGAAGCATAGTCAGGTTTAATTAATTTTTGGTAGCAAATTAGAAAGAGACTCTTCACTAGAAAATAAAATAGACTTTTAATAGTTTAACTAGAAATAGACTTCTAGTTTTCTTGATACACCTGGTGATAATGCTTCTATCTATTCTGCAGTGACAAAAAATATACACGTACAATACATATTTATATATTACATATAGTAATTATATAATTATTTTAATAAATAGATAATTAAATAATTCTGGAGTGACAAAAACATACGCATAAATATATATTTATATATTAAGGTCTGAAAAATTAAGATATCCAGTGAAATGATCTTTCAAGTGTAAAGACTAAATAAAAACATTTATAGACAAAACTAATCCAAGGAAGTTTGCCACCAACAAGACTTAACTAAAGGATGTATTTTATGTGGAATAAA
The DNA here is from genome assembly GCF_949752795.1 of Hyperoodon ampullatus. Lineage (NCBI taxonomy): Eukaryota > Metazoa > Chordata > Mammalia > Artiodactyla > Ziphiidae > Hyperoodon > Hyperoodon ampullatus. The sequence goes on from NC_136916.1 coordinate 102,777,410, forward strand.
AATGATCCCAGGAAGAGGGTCTGAGAAGAAAGAGGAAGCAGTAAGAAAAACAAAATAAAACCAAAACAAATAAAAATGGTAAACAATTGATATGAAACAATAACAATAAGAGTGGGGTTTAAAAAATCAATGTATACCCACAGTTCTGGACAATAACAGCCTATAAATCAGGAAGGAGGTTAATGATGATAAACAATTCTTTTTTATTGTTGTGGGAAGGTAAAGATATTAATTTAAGACTTAAATATGCAAGTTAAAATTTCTAAATTAGCCTTTAAAAAAGAAAGAAAGAAAAATTATATAACTTTAAAGCAAGTAAAGAAGAAAAATAATATAGTGGGGGAAATGTCAATCAATCTAAAGGGAGACAAAATGAGAGATAAGAAATCAGATGATCAAAGTAAACCAGGTACATCAATAATTACGATCAACTAGGGCTTCCCTGGTGGCGCAGTGGTTGAGAGTCTGCCTGCCGATGCAGGGGACATGGTTCGTGCCCCGGTCTGGGAGGATCTCACATGCCGCGGAGCGGCTGGGCCCGTGGGCCGTGGCCGCTGGGCCTGCGCGTCCGGAGCCTGTGCTCCGCAACGGGAGAGGCCACAGCAGTGAGAGGCCCGCGTACTGCAAAAAAAATAAAAATAAAAAATAATAATAATTATGATCAACTAAATGGACTTACCATCCAATTAAAGTTAAAGATTCTCAGAGTAGATACATAAACAAAATTCAACTATTTACTGCTTATAGGAATCACACTTAAGACATGTCATTAGAAATGAATAGGGACAATGTTTATCTTCATAAGAGAATCAGTTCAACTTGAAATTATAAAAGGTTTAATTGTTATATATCTGAAAAAATAAAGCAAAAATGAACAGTGCTGTAAGTGAAACTGATAAATCCACCCTTTAGAGGGAAATTTTAACACTTTTCTCTATAATTCATTGGTTAAGCAATCAGTAAGGATACAAAAGATTTCAAAGATACGATTAATAAGACACTACATATACACATGTATAGAGAATACACATTATTTTCAAACATATATTAAGAAATTACAAAAGTGATCATATACTTGGCCAGGAATAAAATTTCTAAAATTTTTAGAAAATCAGTTTCACACAAATCTACTCTCTCATCACAGAACAAATTAGTTAGAAGTGAATTACCAACAGATAGCCTTGAAAAAAAAAACATGTTTGGAAATTCAAGAAACACACTTTCTTTTTTTTTTTTTTTTTTTTTTTTTTTTTTGCAGTACGTGGGCCTCTCACTGCTGTGGCCTCTCCCGTTGCGGAGCGCAGGCTCCGGACGCGCAGGCTCAGCGGCCATGGCTCACGGGCCCAGCCGCTCTGCGGCATATGGGATCTTCCCGGACCGGGGCACGAACCCATATCCCCTGCATCGGCAGGCGGACTCTCAACCACTGCACCACCAGGGAGGCCCAAGAAACACACTTTCTAAATGACCCATGAGTCAAGTAAATCATACTAGATATGAGAAAACACTAAGTTAAGGAGAGTTATGAAAACACTATGTAGCAAAATTCGTGATGTAACTCAGGCAATACTTAGAGAAAAATCTATATCCTTAAAGCAGAGGTTAGCAAACTTTTTCTGTAAAGGAATAGATAGTAAAATATTACTAGTTACAGTCACAACGCTGTCACAACTACTCTACTTTGCTATTGTAGCACAGAAGTAGCCAGGGACAACAGGAAAATAAATGGGTGTGCCTGTGTCCCAGTAAAACTTTATTTACAAAAACAAGATTCAGTGGGCTCTTGGTTTGCTGACCTCTGCCTTAAAGGCGGATGTTAGAAAAAGAGAATGGTTGGAATAAATGACTAATCATCTAACTTAAGAACTCTTAAAACAAAACAGAAAATAAACCCAGAGAAAGGAGGAGGAAGGAAATGATCAAGACACTTGCAGAAATAAATAAAAAGAAAGACTCCCTAAACCAAAGCCAAAATCTGGTTATTTTAAAAGACTGCTTTAGCCTGGGTGCTCCAGAAAGCAGAACATTAGGTCAAGACTAACGTTACTAGCACTTTTGTACTTGAGCGGTAGAAGCCCAGGGTTATGAGAGTGAGGTAAAAAGAGTAGCAGAAAACACAGGGAGCTATCAAAGGGCACAGCGTGTGGCCCGTCAGCACATTCGCTCAGCAGTGTGATCTTGTATCCTGGTGACAGTGGAGGGGTGATCCAGCGTGGGTGGGCTCCATATGAGAGAGAAAGAATGTGGTCAAGAAAATCCAAGAATGCACATCAATTTGTGTTGCAATATGAAGACTAATAATGCTGCTCAAAGTCTGACAAGCCTAATGTAAAAAAGAAAGAAGGGGAGCCGGAGGAAGATGGCGGAAGAGTAAGACGCGGAGATCACCTTCCTCCCCACAGATACATCAGAAATTCATCTACACGTGGAACAACTCCAACAGAACACCTACTGAACGCTGACAGAAGACCTCAGACCCCCCAAAAGGCAAGAAACTCCCCACATACCTGGGTAGGTCAAAAGAAAGAAAGAATAAACAGAGACAATAGGATATGGACGGGACCTGCACCAGTGGGAGGGAGCCGTGAAGGAGGGAAGGTTTCTACACACTACAAGCCCCTTCGAGGGCGGAGACTGCAGGTGGCGGAGGGGGAAAGCTTCGGAGTAGCGGAGGAAAGCACAGCAACAGGGGTGTGGAGGGCAAAGCAGAGAGATTTTGGCACAGAGGATCGGTGCCCTCAGGCACACACCAGCCCGAGAGACTTGTCTGCTCGGCCGCCAGGGCGGGCGGGGCTGGGAGCTGAGGCTCGGGTATCGGCTTTCAGTCGGAGCGCAGGGAGAGGTCTGGGGCTGGCGGCAGGAAGAGACCCTGAAGGGGTTAGTGCTAGCCCGGAGGGAGTCCGGGGAAAGGGTCTGGAGCTACCGGAGAGGCAAGAGACTTTTTTCCCTTTTGTTGCCTGGTGCGCGAGGAGAGGGCATTCCCCTCCCTCCCCTCTGCCTGAGTGAGCCAGAGCCCCCGAATCAGCGGCTCCTTTAAACCCGTCCTGTCTGAGCGAAGAACGGATGCCCTCCGGCGACCTACGCGCAGAGGCGGGGCCAGGTCCAAGGCTGAGACCCGGGAGCTGTGAGAGCAGAGACAGGGAAATCTCTCTGTGCAGCCTCGGAGGCAGTGGATTAAAGCTCCACGGTCCATTTGATGTGCCCTGCGTCTGTGGAGTGCATGAATGGACAGCGAATCATCCCAAATTGAGGAAGTGGACCTTGAGGACAAGATTTAAGACTTTCCCCCCCTTTTTTTCCCTCTTTTTACAACGAATTATCTCAAATTAAGGAGGTGGACTTAGCAAGATTTCAGACTTTTCGCCCTTTTCCTCTTTTTACAACGAATTATCCCAAATCGAGGAGGTGGACTTGGAGAGCAAGATTTTTGATTTTTCCCCCTGCTCTCTTTTTGTGAATGTGTATGTGTAATCTTCTGTGTAAGATTCTCTCTGTATAGCTTTGCTTCCACCATATGTCCCAGGGTTCTTTCGGTCCGTGTTTTTTTTCAATAATTACTTTTTAATTTTAATAACGCTACTATATTTCATACTTTATTCTATTTTACTTTACCTGCTCTTTCTTTTTTTCCTCCCTTCCCTTCCTCCCTCCCTCCCTCCGCTCCTCCTTTCCTTTTCTTTTTCTTTCCTCCATCCCTCCCTCCCTCCCACCCTTCTTCTTTCCACTTTCTTTTTCTTTCCTCCCTCCCTCCCTCCTGTCTTTCTTTCTTTCTTTCCTTCCTCCCTCCCTCCCTCTCTTCTTCCATTCACTCTTCCTTTTGCTTTCATTCCTCCCTCCCTCCCTCCTTTCTTTCCTTTCTTTCCATCCTTCCTCCCTCCCTCCTTTCTTTCTTTCTTCCTTCCTTCCTTCCTTACTTCCCTTCTTCCTTTCTTTCAATCTCTCTTTCTTTCTTCTACTAATTATTTCTTTCTACTTTTTCTCACTGTTATTCTGAGCCGGGTGGATGAAAGGCTCTTGGTGCTGCAGCCAGGAGTTAGTGCTGTGCCTCTGAAGTGGGAGAGCCAACTTCAGGACACGGGTCCACAAGAGACCTCCCAGCTCCACATAATATCAAGCAGCGAAAATCTCCCAGGGATCTCCATCTCAACACCAGCACCCAGCTTCAGTCAACGACCAGCAAGCTACAGTGCTGGTCACCCTATGCCAAGCAACTAGCAAGGCAGGAACACAACCCCACCCATTAGCAGAGAGGATACCTAAAAACATAATAAGGCCACAGGCACCCCAAAACACACCACCAGACGTGGACCTGTCCACCAGAAAGACAAGATCGAGCTTCAACCACCAGAACACAGGCATTAGTCCCCCCCACCAGGAAGCCTACACAACCTACTGAAACAACCTTAGCCACGGGGGACAGACACCAAAAACAACGGGAACTACGAATCTGCAGCCTGCAAAAAGGAGACCCCAAACACAGTAACATAAGCAAAATGAGAAAGCAGAAAAACACACAGCAGGTGAAGGAGCAAGATAAAAACCTACCAGACCTAACAAATGAAGAGGTAATAGGCAGTCTACCTGAAAAAGAATTCAGAATAATGATAGTAAAGCTGATCCAAGATTCTATTTCCCAGATCCAAAATCTTGGAAATAGAATAGACAATATGCAAGAAACAGTTAACAAGGACCTAGAAGAACTAAAGATGAATCAAGCATCGATTAAAAACACAATAAATGAAATGAAAAATACTCTAGATGGGATCAATAGCAGAATAACTGAGGCAGAAGAACGGATAAGTGAGGTGGAAGATAAAATAGTGGAAATAACTGATGCAGAGCAAAATAAAGAAAAAAGAATGAAAAGAACAGAGGACAGTCTCAGAGACCTCTGGGACAACATTAAACGCACCAACATTCGAATTATAGGGGTTCCAGAAGAAGAAGAGAAAAAGAAAGGGACTGAGAAAATATTTGAAGAGATTATAGTTGAAAACTTCCCTAATATGGGAAAGGAAATAGTTAATCAAGTCCAGGAGGCACAGAGAGTCCCATACAGAATAAATCCAAGAAGAAATACGCCAAGACACATATTAATCAAACTGTCAAAAATTAAACACAAAGAAATCATATTAAAAGCAGCAAGGGAAAAACAACAAATAACACACAAGGGAATCCCCATCAGGTTAACAGCTGATCTCTCAGCAGAAACTCTACAAGCCAGAAGGGAGTGGCAGGACATAATTAAAGTGATGAAGGAGAGAAACCTGCAACCAAGATTACTCTACCCAGCAAGGATCTCATTCAGATTTGATGGAGAAATTAAAACCTTTACAGACAAGCAAAAGCTGAGAGAGTTCAGCACCACCAAACCAGCTTTACAACAAATGCTAAAGGAACTTCTCTAGGCAAGAAACACAACAGAAGGACTATACCTACAATAATGAACCCAAAGCCATTAAGGAAATGGGAATAGGAACATACATATCAATAATTACCTTAAATGTAAATGGACTAAATGCTCCCACCAAAAGACACAGAGTGGCTGAATGGATACAAAAACAAGACCCATATATATGCTGTCTACAAGAGACCCACTTCAGACCTAGAGACACATACAGATTGAAAGTAAGGGGATGGAAAAAGATATTCCATGCAAATGGAAATCAAAAGAAAGCTGGAGTAGCAATTCTTATATCAGACAAAATAGACTTTAAAATAAAGACTATTAGAAGAGACAAAGAAGGACACTACATAACGATAAAGGGATCGATCCAAGAAGAAGATATAACAATTGTAAATATTTATGCACCCAACATAGGAGCACCTCAATACATAAGGCAAATACTAACAGCCATAAAAGGGGAAATCGACAGTAACACAATCATAGTAGGGGACTTTAACACCCCACTTTCACCAATGGACAGATCATCCAAAATGAAAATAAATAAGGAAACACAAGCTTTAAATGATACATTAAACAAGATGGACTTAATTGATATTTATAGGACATTCCACCCAAAAACAACAGAATACACATTTTTCTCAAGTGCTCATGGAACATTCTCCAGGATAGATCATATCTTGGGTCACAAATCAAGCCTTGGTAAATTTAAGAAAATTGAAATTGTATCAAGTATCTTTTCCGACCACAATGCTATGAGACTAGACATCAATTACAGGAAAAGATCTGTAAAAAATACAAACACATGGAGGCTAAACAATACACTACTCAATAATGAAGTGATCACTGAAGAAATCAAAGAGGAAATTAAGAAATACTTAGAAACAAATGACAATGGAGACACGACGACCCAAAACCTATGGGACGCAGCAAAAGCAGTTCTAAGGGGGAAGTTTATAGCAATACATTCCCACCTTAAGAAACAGGAAACATTTCGAGTAAACAACCTGACCCTGCACCTAAAGCAATTAGAGAAAGAAGAACAAAAAACCCCCAAAGTTAGCAGAAGGAAAGAAATCATAAAGATCAGATCAGAAATAAATGAAAAAGAAATGAAGGAAATGATAGCAAAGATCAACCAAACTAAAAGCTGGTTCTTTGAGAAGATAAACAAAATTGACAAACCATTAGCCAGACTCATCAAGAAAAGAAGGGAGAAGACTCAAATCAGTAGAATTAGAAATGAAAAAGGAGAAGTAACAACTGACACTGCAGAAATACAAAAGATCATGAGAGATTACTATAAGCAACTCTATGCCAATAAAATGGACAACCTGGAAGAAATGGACAAATTCTTAGAAATGCACAACCTACCAAGACTGACTCAGGAAGAAATAGAAAATATGAATAGACCAATCACAAGCACTGAAATTGAAACCGTGATTAAAAATCTTCCATCAAACAAAAGCCCAGGACCAGATGGCTTCACAGGCGAATTCTATCAAACATTTAGAGAAGAGCTAACACCCATCCTTCTCAAACTCTTCCAAACAATATCAGAGGAAGGAACACTCCCAAACTCATTCTACGAGGCCACCATCACCTTGATACCAAAACCAGGCAAGGATGTCACAAAGAAAGAAAACTACAGGCCAATATCACTGATGAACATAGATGCAAAAATCCTCAACAAAATACTAGCAAACAGAATCCAACAGCACATTAAAAGGATCATACACCATGATCAAGTGGGGTTTATTCCAGGAATGCAAGGATTCTTCAATATACGCAAATCAATCAATGTGATACACCATATTAACAAGTTGAAGGAGAAAAACCATATGATCATCTCAATAGATGCAGAGAAAGCTTTCGACAAAATTCAACACCCATTTATGATAAAAACCCTGCAGAAAGTAGGCATAGAGGGAACTTTCCTCAACATAATAAAGGCCATATATGACAAACCCACAGCCAACATTGTCCTCAACGGTGAAAAACTGAAACCATTTCCACTAAGATCAGGAACAAGACAAGGCTGCCCAGTCTCACCACTCTTATTCAACCTAGTTTTGGAAGTTTTAGCCACAGCAATCAGAGAAGAAAAGGAAATAAAAGGAATCCAAATTGGAAAAGAAGAAGTAAAGCTGTCACTGTTTGCAGATGACATGATACTATACATAGAGAATCCTAAAGATGCTACCGAAAAACTACTAGAGCTAATCAATGAATTTGGTAAAGTAGCAGGATACAAAATTAATGCACAGAAATCTCTGGCATTCCTGTACACTAATGATGAAAAATCTGAAAATGAAATCAAGAAAACACTCCCATTTACCATTGCAACAAAAAGAATAAAATATCTAGGAATAAACCTACCTAAGGAGACAAAAGACCTGTATGCAGAAAATTATAAGACACTGATGAAAGAAATTAAAGATGATATAAATAGATGGAGAGATATACCATGCTCCTGGATTGGAAGAATCAATATTGTGAAAATGACTCTACTACCCAAAGCAATCTACAGATTCAATGCAATCCCTATCAAACTACCACTGGCATTTTTCACAGAACTAGAACAAAAAATTTCAAAATTTGTTTGGAAAAACAAAAGACCCCGAATAGCCAAAGCAATCTTGAGAACGAAAAACGGAGCTGGAGGAATCAGGCTGCCTGACTTCAGACTATACTACAAAGCTACAGTAATTAAGACAGTGTGGTACTGGCATAAAAACAGAAAGATAGATCAGTGGATCAGGATAGAAAGCCCAGAGATAAACCCACGCACATATGGCCAACTTATCTTTGATAAAGGAGGCAGGAATGTACAGTGGAGAAAGGACAGCCTCTTCAATAAGTGGTGCTGGGAAAACTGGACAGGGACATGTAAAAGTATGAGATTAGATCATTCCCTAACACCATACACAAAAATAAGCTCAAAATGGATTAAAGACCTAAATGTAAGGCCAGAAACTATCAAACTCTTAGAGGAAAACATAGGTAGAACACTCTATGACATAAATCACAGCAAGATCCTTTTGGACCCACCTCCTAGAGAAATGGAACTAAAAACAAAGATAAACAAATGGGACCTAATGAAACTTCAAAGCTTTTGCACAGCAAAGGAAACCATAAACAAGACCAAAAGACAACCCTCAGAATGGGAGAAAATATTTGCAAATGAAGCAACTGACAGAGGATTAATCTCCAAAATTTATAAACAGCTCATGCAGCTCAATAGCAAAAAAACAAACAACCCAATCCAAAAATGGGCAGAAGACTTAAATAGGCATTTCTCCAAAGAAGATATACAGACTGCCAACAAACACATGAAAGAATGCTCAACATCATTAATCATTAGAGAAATGCAAATCAAAACTACAATGAGATATCATCTCACACCAGTCAGAATGGCCATCATCAAGAAATCTAGAAACAATAAATGCTGGAGAGGGTGTGGAGAAAAGGGAACACTCTTGCACTGCTGGTGGGAATGTGAATTGGTACAGCCACTATGGAGAACAGTATGGAGGTTCCTTAAAAAACTAAAAATAGAACTACCATATGACCCAGCAATCCCACTACTAGGCATATACCCTGAGAAAACCATAATTCAAAAAGAGACATGTACCAAAATGTTCATTGCAGCTCTATTCACAATAGCCCGGAGCTGGAAACAACCTAAGTGTCCATCATTGGATGAATGGATAAAGAAGATGTGGCACATATATACAATGGAATATTACTCAGCCATAAAAAGAAACGAAACTGAGCTATTTGTAATGAGGTGGATAGACCTAGAGTCTGTCATACAGAGTGAAGTAAGTCAGAAAGAGAAAGACAAATACCGTATGCTAACACATATATATGGAATTTAAAAAAAAAAAATGTCATGAAGAACCTAGGGGTAAAACGGGAATAAAGACACAGACCTACTAGAGAATGGACTTGAGGATATGGGGAAGGGGAAGGGTAAGCTGTGACAAAGGGAAAGAGAGGCATGGACATATATACACTACCAAACGTAAGGTAGATAGATAGTGGGAAGCAGCCGCAGAGCACAGGGAGATCAGCTCGGTGCTTTGTGACCGCCTGGAGGGGTGGGATGGGGAGGGTGGGAGGGAGGGAGATGCATGAGGGAGGGGATGTGGGAACAGATGTATATGTATGACTGATTCACTTTGTTATAAAGCAGAAACTAATAAAAAAAAATAATAATAAAAAAAAAAAAAAAAGAAAGAAGGGGGGCTTCCCTGGTGGCGCAGGGGACACGGGTTCGTGCCCCGGTCCGGGAGGACCCCACATGCCGTGGAGCAGCTGGGCCTGTGGGCCATGGCCGCTGAGCCTGCGTGTCCGGAGCCTGTGCTCCGCAACGGGAGAGGCCACAACAGTGAGAGGCCCGCGTACCGCAAAAAAAAAAAAAAAAAAAAAAGGAAGAAGGCATGACTAAACAGTATTAGGAATAATATTTTTAAATCTCTGATTCAGCAGAGATTTAAATGATAAGAGAATATCATGAACCACTTTATGCCAATAATTTTGCAAACTTAGATGTTAGGTCAAATTCCTAGAAGAGTATAAATTAGTAAAACTGATTTACGATGAAAAAGAAAATTGGAATGCTCCTAAAGACTATTAAATGAAATGAATTACTGTATTAGAAAAAGTTTCCTTCAAAAACACAGGACCAGGTAATTTTATAGGCAAATTCTACAACAGCAAAAAAAAAAAAAAAAAAATCAAGCAACTGATAATTCCAATCTTGCAAAACCTTTTAAAAGAGTGTAAAGAGAAGAGAGACTCCCAAATTAATGTATGAGGTCAATATAACCTTTACACCAAAATCAGTCAAATATTATTTAAGAAAGGAAAGTTACCAAATTCACTTTTGAACATGGATGCAAAATCTTAAACAAAATATCATCGATTGAATTTATCAATAGATGAAAAAGTTATGACTATCAATTGGTACAGCCGCTTTAGAAAACAACTTGGTGTTGCCAGATCGCATACACACACCCTGTGGTATGTTCTGGATGCAGCCTCTAAACTCATACATATGTATATGAACATGTGTTTAATAAGCATGTTCATAATATTGTACAAACAACCGCCACACCAATCAACAACAGAATGGCAAAGAGTGTGCAGAGCATACATATAAATAAGCAGATTTATAGAGAACAGTGAAATGAATTCTCTCCCTGCAACAATGTGGGTAAATCTTATGAATATCATGGTAAAGAAGCAAGTCCTCGAAAACAGCAAATATTTGTTTTCTCTTAAAAACAAGCAAAACCAAACAATATTATTCATGGGTACTTATACATGTGATAAAACTACCAGGGAAATCAGGAGACTGAAAAGCCTGCAAATCAAGGAGAGCTGCTACCTCCGGCAGATGAAGGAGGGTAGGTGCGAGGAGAGGGCTTCCTAAGACGGGTAATAGGTAATATTCTGTTCCTTATACCGGTGATGGGAACACAAGGGTTGTTGTTATTATATCGTAGATGACATTTCACACACACACACATACACACACACACACAGAGGAAAAAAAATAAGTATTTTCTAAAAAGAGTTAAGGTACCTACTTGGACCCAGCAGAGGGGAGGCTCATGCTGGGTTCAGGGACTGGAGAGCTGTGAGGTTGCTGTGCCTGTGGAGGTGATGGGCGTGGGGCCGAAGGACAGACTGGAAGGGCAGGTAGCATCATGAAGAGCCTTGTCTGAGATCTGTGTTTTGGGAGGAAGACTTCTGACCATCTTTTGGAGAGGATATGAAGTGGTGAGGTCAGTGATCAGGGGACCAGTTACAAGACTTCGAGTTTAGCTCAAGCAAGAGATGATGAAGGTATCATCAAAAGTAGTGGCAGCCGTCTCACCTAGAGTCTGTCATACAGAGTGAAGGAAGTCAGAAAGAGAAAAACAAGTACTGTATACTAAGGCACATATACACAATCTAAAAAAAAAAAAAAAAAAAAGGTACTGATGGGGACTTCCCTGGTGGCGCAGTGGTGGAGAATCCGCCTGCCAGTGCAGGGGACACAGGTTCGAGCCCTGGTCTGGGAAGATCCCGCATGCCGTGGAGCAACTAAGCCTGTGCGCCATAACTACTGAGACTGCTCTCTACAGCCTGCGAGCCACAACTACTGAGCCCATGTGCCACAACTACTGAAGCCTGCATGCCTAGAGCCCGTGCTCTGCAACAAGAGAAGCCACCACCATGAGAAGCCCATGCACCACAACGAAGAGTAGGCCCCGCTCACTGCAACTAGAGAAAGCCTGCGCACAGCAACGAAGACCCAGTGCAGCCAAAAATAAATAAATAAAATAAATAAATTTATTTAAAAAGTGGTACTGATGAACCTGGTGGCAGGGCAGGAATAAAGACATAGACATAGAGAATGGACTTGAGGACACGGGGGTGGGGGGAAGGGGAAGCTGGGACATAGTGAGAGAGTAGCATTGACATATATACACTACCAAATGTAAAATAGATAGCTAGTGGGAAGCAGCTGCATAGCACAGGGAGATCAGCTTGGTGCTTTGTGACGACCTAGAGGGGTGAGATAGGGAGGGTGGGAGGGAGGCTCAAGAGGGAGGGGATATGGGGATATATCTATGCATATGGCTGATTCACTTTGTTGTACAGCAGAAACTAACACAGTATTGTGAAGCAATTATACTCCAATAAAGATCTGTCAAAAAAAAAAAAAAAAAGTAGTGGCAGCCGGGAGAGAGAGGAGAGGAAGGATTTGAAAGATATCTCAGAGGCAGAATGAGCGGGATCAGGTGGTACTTGGTGGATAAGAAAGAGGAGGGAACCAAAAGGTCAAGGTGACCTCAGGGATTCTAGCTGGCATCATCAAGGGGTAAAAATGCCATAACCTGAGCCATGGAAACAAGAGGAGGCATGTTTTTGTGGCCCAACAGGGAAGGGAAGGGGAGAGAAAGGTGACAGATTGAGCTTGAGGTGTATCCAGGATTGGCAGGTTTGGTCACTGACCTTCTAGAACCTGACCTACTACTACCGCCTGCTTCTTCTGGGAAGACAGGGACCTCATACCTTATGTTACTCAATCTTCCTTAACTTTTCCCAATTTAGTGGCCCCTTTAAACCCTCTTATAAGGACCACAGCTCTCATATGACTGTGGCAAAACAGCTACACAAGTTGCAGGTTTGGAGAACTTACCCTCTGAGCAGTGTCTGGCCTGTGCACATGGTCAGGGCTCCAGCAAGTCCTCTTCTTGCCATTTGTCAAGCTGACAGAACAGCCATCCTAGGGATTCATTTGTTTCTTTAGGTGTTGGAGACTTATTCCAGAACTCCAAAGTTACTTAATTGAAATAAAAGATTCATGTCCAGAGAATCAGAAGACCTGGCATATTCATTTGCTAGAGCTGCCACAATAAAATACCACAGACTGGGTGGCTTAAACAACAGAAATTTATTTCTCACAGTTCTAGAAGCTAGAAGTCCAAGTTCGAGATGTTGGCAGGTTTGGTTTCTCTTGTGGTCTCTCTCAGTGGCTTGCAGATAGCCGCCTTCTCTCTGAGTCCCCACATGGCCTTTTCTTTGGGTGTCTGGGCGTCTCTTCCAGAGACATTCTGGGAGTCTCTTCCTCTTGTTATAAGGATGACAGTCCTATTGTACAATACTAGGGCCCCACCCTTCTGACCTCATTGACCTTAATTACCTCTTTAAGGCCCTGTCTTCAAATTCAGCCACATGGGGGGTTAAGGCTTCAACATATGAATTCGGAGGGAGGACATAATTCCGTCCATAACACCTGATTCTAATCAAGGCCTAACCACACACTAGAGGGGCCAGTTTGGGCAAGTGACTTTTCCTGTACTCCTGCCCTCCTCATCTGAAAAGGAGGGTACAAGGACTAGAACAGTGGATCTCAAACATTGGCATGCATTAGAATCACCTGTATGGCTTGGTGAAACACAGATTGCTGGGTCCCATCCCCAAAGTTTCTGATTCAGTGAGCTGAGGTGAGTGAGACTTTGCATTTGAACAAGTTTTCAGGTACTGCTGTTGGTTCAGGGACCACACTTTGAGAACCATTGAGATAGAACGATACATATGGTCCTTTTAGCTTTGCATTCTATGATGATTCTACGGGAAGGTAATATCTTGCAGCCTTTCTCAACTGGAGTTCCTCATCTGAATCACATAACCTGGAATTTAATCTGAGTGGCTGTTTTCTCAGTTCTCCCAAGGATGGTACATAACTAGTACCAATCTAGATGCATAGGGGGGAAGTTCTTTCATCACAGAGAGGGGACGTCTTTGGACATGAAAGCTTCATCCCCTTGTGGAAACTTTGTTGAAAAGGACTGATATTAGAGGTCCAAGCATGCTCAGAGGACTCCTGTGGCGAACTTTACTTTTCCCCAAGGTGGTGTCCACAGCCTGCAGGAAAGCAGAAACCCTATCTTAACCTGTCCCTACCTTCTGGCCAAAAAGGATTCTTAAACAATCAAAAGATGTTAGAACTCAAAGAGATTGTAAATTATTTCTAGACCAGAATTCTAATTTTTTTAGAAGAGGAAACTGAGGTTCGAGGATGACCTACCCAAAGCCACACGGCAAATTAGTGGCAGGACTGGAACTAGATTTGAGGTCTAATGATTCATCTGGCCAATCCAGGTGCTCCATATCTACTTAGCATGATAAAAAAATGATTCATCAGGACAAGTGAAAGAAACAATATGGGAGTGTATGGGCGGGATTTCTGCTTTCTAGTGGAGCAGCAGGTCCTGCCCCAACAGATGTGGTGGGGTGGGTTACTTCAGCATTTAGGAAGGGCGGCATATGTTACATAAATGCTCCTGTGGGGAGCCTTCGCTGACTTCTGGCCCCTGCCATCTGCAAATTTCCATAGTGTGGAGATTAGAAAGCTGATAATTTGTTGCATTGCCTCAAGCTCAATTTTCACAAATTAAGAATAAAATACAGGATAATGAAAGTTGCATGCGTAAAAGAAATTTGTACCTGATGAAAGTTGAGAGATGTTCATTCTTCTCAGCTGAGTTGGGATGGAGTGTTCATTTCTTGTACTAAGATCACAGCCCTGATGCCAGTTTTCTGCTTGATGCGTTGATATCCATCGACTAAGGATTGAAAATGTATTAATAGGGGAAATTTCCATAACCTGCAATAGTTTAAAAAGTCATTTCAAGGAAAGCAGGTCTTTCGTTGATGTACCTGCTATTATCCAATGACCTTGTTTAGTGTAGTTACAGAGCCGGTTTGTTTCCTCTTTCAGATTCCTTTTTCCATCCCCCAAATTCAAAATCAGAAGCAAGATGCTTCCCTTCAGAATTGTAGGATTTTGTTAAAATTGTTTTTCTCCAGTTACCGGAATCTGTGCCTCAGATTTTGGCTCTTATTACAATTATAATCAAACTATGAATTTCCCAGCCATACTCTGAGACTCAACCTCAAAACCATTTGCAAAGGGAAAAGACATTTCTTACTGATATTACCTCACAGCTCAGAAGTTCTGTTCAAATTCTGGCCCCTAGGTCCCTCCCCCTAGGTAATGTCAGAGGACAAGTTGTGATCTGTGATGAGGTATCTAGATATAATATCTCATCTCAGGTGATTCTAAAGGGGCAGAGTATCAGGTTTTGAACAAAAGAGAGTTGGTTGTTCTAAATGTTCTGTCTTGCTCCAGTTAATTAAGACAGAAAAAACATCCACAGCAAAGCTCTTTTTGTTAATGGAAATGAGAAATTGGAGTCAGGGAGCATGATTTTCTTACTTTCCCATCTCCCCACTATATATGTATAAAAGAGCAGCCATTGAGGTAATGCATGGAGCTGTCTTTACTAGGAGTGCCGTATTTTATAGCATCATCATGGTGTAAGTAAAATGTGCTTCCACAGGTCCTCTGAAAGTTCTGAGTTCTTTAAAGCAAGGGGATGGCTCTCTGCTTCCCCACAAGCTCCTAGTTTCCCTAACCTGCCCTTTGTTGTCAAATGAAAAATAAAAAATAGCCTTCATCTTTTATTCCCGTTCTCTTTTGAAGGCTAACAAACACCTCCTTTTGTGTTTTTCCTTTGTACTGCCTTCTTTGTGGTACCTCCTGCTGAATCACGCAAGAGAATTTATTTTGGGTTATTTTGTCACTGTTTTTTTGTTTTCCCCCACCCCCTACTTTGACTTCCCAGAAGCTCTCATTTCACTATCTTTTGAATTTTTCTGCCCTTTCCATCTTCACAGTGATTTGTGATCATCCTTGCCAATTTTTCACTGTCTCAGGAAAAGAGATTGCTCCTATAAGTGAAAAAACATTTTTTCCCTTTAGTATTATTTCCTGTCCACACATTTTGATATTTTCAAAATAGTTGGACATTTATTATTATCTTCTGTCCCCATTGTTTTGATCTCATTTTTCAGATGAAGTAACCAGGAGGTGTCCCATCCCAGGAATAGAAGCAAGCTTTTGCCTTGGTTTCTAATTATCTGGCCTAGTTGCAGACAGCTTGACTACTTAGTTATTCAGAAAGTTGTCTTGGTCATTTTCATTTTTCCTGTGCAGTAGTAATTCATAGTATCTTCTGCCTATGGAGCATGATTAGTGAAATGGAGAAAGGTTAAGGGGATTTCCAAAGATGGCCGCTTCTAACAGTCTTATTTTAAGATTCAGAAAATTCTCTGCCAGAGGAAAAGTCCTGAAATGCTGTTGCAAGCTTGTATTTTAAAATGTTCATTCACTTGCTAGAATTTTTGTTGTTGCTTTTTACAAAGCAGTATTACTGCCGAGTAGTGGGAAGTTACCATGAGCCAAAGACAGAAAACTCTTTGCCTTTATTGAAGGTGAGGTTTCAATCCATCCTCATAAACGTCCACTGGAAAAGGAAACTCCATTGACTTCATTAAACAATGTACCTAGTACCAAAATCTGCCAAATGGCTGAACAAATGTGTCTTGGTCACATTGAGTTGAGTAATGAAAAGTCATTTCTTCCTGGAAAGTATTTCCCAGTACTGACCACTTGCCAATTGAAGGTTAACATTAGGAAAATTAGACCTCACTGTGGCCGTATCCCCACTGGCAAGTGTTTCCTGACAAAGCTCTCAGTTCTCCATTTGCTTGTTTTTAACATATTCATTCTTAGAGGACACATTTTTTTTTTTTTTTTTTTTGCGGTACGCGGGCCTCTCACTGTTGTGGCCTCTCGTTGCGGAGCACAGGCTCCGGACGCGCAGGCTCAGCAGCCGTGGCTCACGGGCCTAGCCACACGGGCCTCTCACTGTTGTGGCCTCTCACTGTTGTGGCCTCTCCCGTTGCGGAGCACAGGCTCCGGATGCGCAGGCTCAGCGGCCATGGCTCACGGGCCTAGCCACTCCGCGGCATGTGGGATCTTCCCGGACCAGGGCACGAACCCGTGTCCCCTGCATCGGCAGGCAGACTCTCAACCACTGCGCCACCAGGGAAGCCCCGAGGACACATTTTTTTTTTTTTCCGAAAGAAGTTTTAGAATCAGGCAGTTCATATAGAAAAAAAAAAAGAAGTTTATTTTCCCAGGCAAAGTGTTTTTTCTGGGTGGTTCTTAAGACCACTGCCTTCAAAACATTTCTCAAATGTTTCAACTCAACTCTAACTTTAAAGACTGGTTCTGGGTGAAAGACTCTTGATGAGTATGATAGTACAAGTATTTTGAAAATGGTTTCTTTAGACACCAAGATCTATTTTCAATTAATTTTACTTTCAGTTGAGTTATTAAATCTCCAGCCACTAGAAAGCTGAAGTGGGTGGGGAAGAGGGGTAGGAGATGTGATTTAATATACAAAATAAGAGATCAAGACATAAAGGTCGTTTTTAATAAGTATAATTGAAAAGTCCTGGGCTTAGGCATGACTACTTATATAGGATGGCAAAAGTCTTGATGCTGTAGCTTATTTTCAGAGTTTTATTGTTGAAATCCACCTTCCCAACTCTTCCCATATTTTACAGATATGAAAAAAGAGTTCAAAGGTGTGAAATGACTTCCCTAAATTTGCACTGTTGATAAATAACACAACCAGAAACAGAACTCATGTTTCTTGGTTTCTAATTCATTGCTTTTTTTGCAATTATTATTTTTTTCAATACTAAGTAACTGTGTGATGTAGTGGCTAAAATATATGATGCAAACTCAGGTAAAAGAAGACTAGAGCAGAGTGAAAGCCTATCTCTTCTCAACAATCAACTTATACATTCAATAAATATTTATTGAGTAGCTGCTATATGTCATGAATTATGCTAGACACAGCATAAAAATGGCTATTTAGGATGTCATTGAACAGCTATTCTGTAATTTTGAGTCACATGTAGAATTTTTTGAAAATATCCCCAAACTCCTAAGAACAAAATGGCTGTCTCATGAGGTAGCATGGTCCCAGTGTCCAGCCAGGAGCTGGGTAACCACCTGGTGGAGATTCAGTAGAGCATTTCTGCAATGAATGACTTTACAGCTTAAAAGTCCTAAGGTTCCTGAAAAAGCTTCTATAAATGTTTTCATGACAGGGTTTTAGATATGAGTTGAGCAGAGGAGAAGGTAGTGTGTAACCTACATCAGTTATAGGACTAAAGAAGGTCTCAGACTTCATTCTCTGTCAAACGTGGGCCCAACCTGGGTCCTGGAAGAACTCGAAGGGTTCATAGATCTCTCCAGAATTGCCAGCACCTCTTTGCATCAGGCCACATAATATTCAAGAGGAAATACATAGACCTTTTTTAATATTGAAAACATTTCAAATTAAAAAATTAACATGCTCTGTTTATAAAAGTTCAAACATGACAGAAATCCCTACATAAAATCCTTTATCACATCATCCTCCTATAGAGCAGTTTGGAGTGCATTTCTCCAGATAGTTTCCTCTGAATATACTAACATATATTATTTATACATATTATAACTTATTAACATACTCCCTTTCTTAATAAAAATCAAATTATGTTATACTTAAATAGTTTGCAACTTTTTAAACTTAATTATCTTAGATATTTTTCCATGTTCGTATATTTATTTTAAGAGGCTATGTAGCATTCCATTGAATGGGAGTATCAGAATCTAAAACTGTCTTTTATATTTTTTTCTATTTCTAAAATAACAATACTATACCAGCTTCTAAAGGATGTTGACCTTTCTGTTTTTAAGATAAAGGGGACAGGTGATTTTTGGAATATGAGAGACAGAACAAAACTTTCTTATTTTGGTGTGTGTGTGTGTGTGTGTGTGTGTGTGTGTGTGTGTGTGTGTGTGTGTGTTGGGATGAGAGAGACATAGCTGATGGCGAATCATTCATAAAAATATATTGAAAAAAAGAAATTGTAATTTATGGACAAACAATGCCATTCTATTGTTCCTACTTCCTGACCTAAAGTGGTTTCAGTGCAGTGCTACTGAAATGAATGGAGTAAATCCTCTTCTCCTAATTATCTGCCCACATCCTTAAATGAAATGTGCACCCAAGTGTGGCAGTGCCCTAGGGAGCCACAAGACCAGAAACCCCAGAACCATTTGGGAGGGCACAGTGATTTATTCATGGCTTTACCTTCTAATTTGAGAAACTGTATCCAGGGGAATGTTTCAACTATCGATACCTAAATGTAAGAATTGACATGGGTTTAACTGCATGAGTTCAGAATTCTTCAAAATCCCCTATTTTGGTGTGTGGGGGGATCTTGTCATGATTAGAAATCCTACTGACATCAGAAAAACTGGTAGGCAAGGGTCTCCTGTGACTCCTGTAAGAGACCAGAAAGAGTGATTGGTAACCAGCATAATCATGTTGCTTTACTGGTAAAGGTCCTAAAAAATAGCACGCCAGAAGACAAACTAGTGTTTGTGGATTTTTTTATTGATAAACTTTATTTTTTAGAACAGTTTTAGATTTATAGAAAAAAATGAGCAGAGAGTGCGGAGTTCCCCTATAACTCTCCCTCTTTATCATAGTTTCTCCTATTATTAGCATTTTACACTAGGATGGTCCGTTTGTTACAATTAATGAACTGAGGTTGATACTTTATTATTAACTAACATCCATAGTTATTCAGGTATCCTTAGTTTTTACCTAATGTCCTTTTTCTGTTCCAGGATCCCATCCAGGATACCACATTACATTTAGGTGTCACGTCTCCTTAGGTTTCTCATGACAGAGAGAGTTTCTCAGACTTTGTTGTTGGTGACCTTGACAATTTTGAGATGTACTCGCCAGGTATGCTAAGGTCCCTCTACTGGAATTTGTCTGATATTTTTCTCATGATTAGGCTGGGGTTCTGGAGAGGAGAATCACAGAGGTGAAGGGCCGAGTTCATCACATCATATCAAGGGTACACGTCATCAAGATGATTTATGAGTCCATGTGCTGACCTTGATCACCTGGCTGATGTAGTGTTTGTCAGGTTTCTCCACAGTCAAGGTGCTTTTTACTCCTCTTGCCACACTGTTGTCCTTGGAGGGAAGTCACTTTGCACAGCCCGCATTCAAAGAGTGGGGAGTTAGGCTCCACCTCCTTGAAGGCAGAGCATCTACATAAATTATTTGGAAGTCTTCTGCATAGGAGATTTGTCTCTTCTCCCCCTTTGTTAATTTATTCAATCATT
Source organism: Hyperoodon ampullatus (assembly GCF_949752795.1). NCBI lineage: Eukaryota > Metazoa > Chordata > Mammalia > Artiodactyla > Ziphiidae > Hyperoodon > Hyperoodon ampullatus. Next base: position 102,797,427 of record NC_136916.1, read on the forward strand.
TATTTATGTCAGTATGAAGTAATGGATATTTGTTTTATACTTTGGGTTATAATCCAATATCACTTTATTTTGATGCTCTTATTATTCCAGCTCTTGGGAGCTCTTTCAGTTGGCTCCTGTGCCCCTTTGATGTACTCCCATCATTTTTTTTTTTTTTAGCACTTCCTTACTTTCTGACCCTGAAAGATGCTCCAGGTTCATCTTGCATAGCCCTTGCCCTAGTCCTAGAATCAGCTATTTCTCCTTATATTGGAGAACGGTATTAGAAACCAAGTTCTAGGTGCTAAGGGTGCCGGTTGCTACTAGCGTTTTGCTTATTTTAGGTCCCTTTTACTAACAAAGGGATGTACACATAATAATAACCTTTGTATATAGTATATCTATAAATATTCTGAGTGTAATCATCTATAAATAATCGATATCTATATTAAGTAAAACATGAGTGCTTATCGATGTCTCCAAACCTAATACCTTACCACATGGATTGTACTAGGCTTCTCGGCTTGCTTATCTGTAAATTTCATTCCCAGAGTGAGAAACCTGTCTCCTCCCATCCACCATCCATTTACTTACTGGTTCACTTCCAGTCTACCTGTATCAGAATTGTTGACTCATACCCCTGTGGGAAACAACTGAATCAACTAGAGTACAGGCTATGTACAGTTCATTTTGCCTTTAGTCTTATTGACTTCATTTATTTCCAAAGTTACATAGGTTAGCATCTTCTCCCTACTCCCCTCAGTGAGGTTGTTTCATACATTTGCAATACAATGAGATTTTCTTTGTCATCATCTTATTCTTTCCTGACGTTTTCTGAACTCCTAAATGATTTTTCCAAATGTGCGTGCATTAAGATTCACTTTTTATGCCATAAAGTTCAATGGGTGTTGACAGATGCTTAGTATCCTATATGCACTATTATAGTATCATACAGGATAGTTTCATCACTCTAAAATTCCCCTATGCTTCATCCCGCCCTTCCTCCCCCTGAATGCCTGGGAATCACCGATCTTTTCACTGTGTCTATAGTTTTGGCTTTTCCAGGTCACATGTGTAGTTAGAATCACATAGTGGGTAGCCTTTTCACACTGGTTTCTCATGCTTAGTAATATGCACTTAAGATTCCTCCATGTCTTTCTGTGGCTTGATAGCTCTTTTACTTTTTTCAGTGAATAATATTCCATTGGATGGATGTATCCTGATTTGTTTATCCATTCACCTATTGAAGGACGTCTTGATTGCTTCCAGTTTGGGCAATTGTGACTAAAGCTGCTATGAATAATATTCATGTGCAGGTTTTTGTGTGGACATAACGTTTCAGATCTATTCAGTAAACACCTAACAGCGTGAATGCTGGATTGGATGGTAAGACTATGTTTACTTTGTAAGAAGCTGCCAAACAGTCTTCCATGGTAGCTGTACCATTTTGTATTCCCAGCAGCAATGAATGAGACTTCCCATTGCTTGACAACCTTGCCAGCATTTGGTATGTCAGTTTTCTGGGTTTAGCCATTCTAATAGGAGTGTAGTAGCATCTCATTGTTTTATTTATTTAGTTATCTAGTTATTTATAAAAATTTATTTATTTATTTTTGGCTGCATTGGGTCTTCGTTGCTGTGCGTGGGCTTTCTCTAGTTGCAGCGAGCAGGGGCTATTCTTCATTGCGGTGCGCGGGCTTCTCATTATGGTGGCTTCTCTTGTTGCAGAGCACGGGCTGTAGGCGTGCAGGCTCAGTAGTTGTGACGCACGGGCTTAGTTGCTCCGCGGCATGTGGGATCTTCCCGGACCAGGGCTCGAACCCATGTCCCCTGCATTGGCAGGCGGATTCTTAACCACTGTGCCACCAGGGAAGTCCCTCGTTGTTTTAATTTCAGTTCCTAATGACAAATGATGTTAAGCATCTATTCCCTTTCTTTTTTCTTTTCTTTTTTTTTGGATGGGGGGCTGCACCAGGTCTTAGTTGCAGTGCAGGCTCTTTGTTACAGTGCTCGAGCTTCTCTCTATTTGTGGTGTGTGGGTTTTCTCTCTGTATTTGTGGCACGCAGGCTCCATGGTGCGTGGGCTCTGTAGTTTGTGGCACGCCGGCGCTCTTGCTGAGGCTCACGAGCTCAGCAGTTCTGGTGCACAGGCTTAATTGCCCTGCGGCATGTGGGATCTTAGTTCCCTGACCAGGGATCGAACCTGCATCCCCTGCATTGGAAGGCGGATTCTTTACCACTGGACCACCCGGGAAATCCCAAGCATCTATTCATATGCTTTTGGCCGTCTGCATATCTTCTTAGGTGACTATTCAGATTTTTTTAATCCATTTTCAATTGGATTGTCTGTTTTCTTACTGTTGAGTTTTAAAGTTCTTTGTATACATCTTTAGATACAGGTCCTTTACCAGATATGTGCTTTGCAAATGTTTTCTCCCATTCTATGGCTTGTCTTTTCATCCTTTTAACAGTGTCTTTCATGTGGTGTTAATTTCATCACCATTTTCTTTAGTCTCAAAGAGTAGCTTTAGGATTGAAGCCTTCTGGTGCTACACAGATCAGTTTTTCTGATACAGCCAATGCTTCATTCCTATCTTGATAACCACTGTTCCAGATTCTCACTGCCAGGCCACGCCCACCACACTTTGGAGCCTCTCTCATTGACTTAACTAGATTGAAGCAGTGGGGAAGTAGGTACATAAAAACCTGGGAGATTTGGTGCTTAGTTCTGGCTCTGCTCATTACTAGCTGTATGACTTTAAAAAGACAGTGGTTATTTCTCTGCATCTCAGTTACTTTGGATCTGATACTCTTTTAGCTAGTAGTTTATGAGATATTATTCACAAGCAAAAGCTTTAGTGTCAAAGTACTTGATTACTCTCATTGAGTTTCAAAGTTGGATACTACAATTAGCCTTCTAAAAAAATTGAAGTATAATTGATTTACAATGTTTCAGGTGTACACCAAAGTGATTCAGTTATATATACATACGTATATTCTTTTCCAGATTCTTCTCCATTATAGGTTATTACAAGATACTGAATATAGTTCCCTGTGCTATACAGTAGGTCCTTGTTGTTTATCTTTTTTTTTTTTTTTTTTTGCGGTACGCGGGCCTCTCACTGTTGTGGCCTCTCCCATGGCGGAGCACAGGCTCCGGACGCGCAGGCCCAGCGGCCATGGCTCACAGGCCCAGCCGCTCCGCGGCATGGGGGATCCTCCCGGACCGGGGCACGAACCCGTGTCCCCTGCATCGGCAGGCGGACTCTCAACCACTGCGCCACCAGGGAAGCCCGATCTATTTTATATATAGTCGTGTGTATCCGTTAATCCCAAATTCCTAATTTATCCCTCCCCCGCTTTCCCCTTTGGTAATCCTAAATTTGTTTTCTAAGTCTGTGGGTCTATTTCTGTTTTATAAATAAGTTCATTTGTATCATTTTTTTAGATTCCACGTATAAGTGATATCATATGATGTCTTTCTCTGTCTGACTTACTTCACTTAGTATGATCATCTCTAGGTCCATCCATGTTGCTGCAAATGGCATTATTTCATTCTTCTTAATGGCTGAGTAGTATTCCACTGTATATATATACCACATCTCCTTTATCCATTCCTTTGTCCATGGACACTTAGGTTGCTCCATGTCTTGGCTACTACAATTAGCTTTGAAAGCAGGAGTCTGTTCCCACTTCTGTTCACGCATGGTGGTGATTTAGACAGTCAATGTTAAAGCCGTAACTGGACCATTTCTAGAAATATGTATAAGCAATTCCAAAAGTCTCACTTAAATATCAGGACTTTGTGGGCCCGTTTGCTTTTCTCTTAGTATTTTTTATTTAGTGTGGGCTGTGACATCTCCCCTAGGCCTAACATGAGCTCTCCTTTGGAAAGTGCTTCCCAGAATGTAGAACCTACCTACAGGGTCTTCTTCAGACATTGTTAGATGAAGTAGAAAAGTTTAGAACAGTAAACCCAGTATTTTTTCATCTTCTTCATTTCTCTAAGGTATATGACTGTGTTTTTTATTTAACTTGAACTTCAATAAGAACAGCCTAAGTTGGCTGTTCAGAAGGTAGTAATGTACAGCCAAGTCTGATTTTTGCCTTGATAAGATATTTCTATATTATTCCATTTGCCAAAGGAAGCAACCGAAAGATTTTAAGGAGGATATTGATGTGATTTGATCTCTTTTTAAAAGAGATCACTCTTGATGGTGTGTGCAAAAGATATTTTGTGGGGACAAGAGTGGAAACAGGGAGACACATTAGGGAGTGATTATGATAGGCAAAGCTAGAAAATGGCTTGGACCGGCGGAGTTGGAGAGACGACATCAGAGCTGAAGACTGTTTGGGAGGTTGGGCTAAGTAGACTTGCTGAGAGATTGAACCTGATTAGGGGATAAGACCACCAACCACACTGGTTCACTCAAGACTGTCCCGGTTTTAGCATGGGTCATGGTAGTAGGGGATTATCCGCTCTTTAAAATCAGAGATTGGATTCACATATCATGAAGGTCCTTCTTGGCTCTAAAGTTCTACGTTGCTATGATCCTGTGAAATACTCCTGTAGAGCAGTTTTCCCCCAATTAACAGAAGGTCTAACAGCAATCTTGGTATTTTTTCTGCCAGGGCCAGGCAGGCACTTCAGAAGAAGACATCCTCTATAAGAATAACATACCCCCCCAAAAAAAACCAGAAACAAAACAAAAACAAACAAACAAAAAAGAATACCATATCCCATCCTTATAACATCTATGTGAAAGAGAGTTCCTTCCCAGTAAGGGAGCGTTAGCATCTATAAAAGAGATAATTTTCCAACTGGATAGCCCTGGGAAATGGAAAGCTGTGACTCCTCCCTTCTGAGAGATCTTTGAAGAGCAGTTTGGACATCCATTCATCTGAAGGCTGCTCAGAATCAAAAGAAAGGTTGACATGACCTTCTGAAGTCACTTTGGGATTCTGGCAAATGGTTTGAGTTCTATAACAAAAGAAGTTAGCAAATGCAAAAGTTAACGAGTATTTATTGTCATTACCCAAGATAAATGTTTAACATCCCACTTTCTCAGATACAGGTGACATCCATGAGAGTCCTTAGAGATGCATTTGATCTTGCAGCTGTTCAATTCAGCCTCTCTGCAGCATCTGCCAAGAAATCACTTGTGAAAGAACCGTGTAGTAAGATGCCCATTTGTTAGTGTTTCATCCACTCAGTTCTAATTCTCTCTTTGGAATCTGGTCTGCCCCCACCTCTTCTGATATAGCATTGCTTTCTATTTGCTTTTCTTTCTTCAAACTGCACACATTAAGTGCAAACATTGTGACTAATACCACTTGTGAAGCCCTGAACCTACCCATGGGGAAATATCAAGAGTCTTTTCAAATCCTGTAAATGAGAGCATCTTTACAAAAAAGAAAAACTGCTAAGTGTCACGTATCACTTCATAATGCAGCTCTTGACTTCTTATTATTCAAGAATGCTAGGGCTTTCATCTACTTCACAAACCTGCTCTGGAATTGGTTTAATCAGCTTTGTGAGCATGGCAGGGAAGTCATGGTATAGGAATGTGGGTAGGGAGTAGTTTCTCACTAACTCTCACATATACTCTTTTTTTTTTTTAAGATTTTTTTTTTGGAATGTGGGCCATTTTTTGTTGTTGTTGTTGTGGTACGCGGGCCTCTCACTGTTGTGGCCTCTCCCATTGTGGAGCACAGGCTCTGGACGCGCAGGCTCAGCAGCCATGGCTCACAGGTCCAGCCGCTCCGCAGCATGTGGGATCTTCCCGGACTGGGGCACGAACCCGCGTCCCCTGCATCGGCAGGCAGACTCTCAACCACTGTGCCACCAGGGAAGCCCTTCACATATACTCTTTATAAAATAAGGAGATCTTTCTTTCAGGGAAGAGTTTCTCAAGGCTGATCTGGAAGTGTACCCCTTTCCTGTGATCCTTGATTTCCTTAGCAATTCACAAGTAAAATAGTTGGACTTCATTGGCTAGTCTGTGACAGAACCGCCTTTCAGCACATTCACCACGTACCCTGACAGCCAAGAGCATGTCAATAGCTGCTTTGGGCAGGCTTGCCATCCTTATTTATGGGATTACAGAAAACTGTGTTTTCAATATTTAATCATGAAGGTTTCTAACTTGCAGTCATTTAATGGCAAGGAGAATAAGACCCATGCTTATAATAACAGCCAATATTTATTTTGCATCAGACAATACCTCATTTAGCAGCCTCCTACCAGTGCTATGAGGGGTATGATTAACCCCATTGAACAGATGAGGAAACTGAGGTTTGGAAACTTTAAGATGCTTGTGCAGGCTCCCATTGCTGGTAAGCATTAGAGATGGGTTTGCTGCTACTGTGGCTACCGTAAGACAGTCAAAGCCATGATTATCTATCTTCTGCCATATTTCCTCCTGGGATCTATAGAACCAACCTTTAATCCAGTCATGAGACATCTGGAGTGTCTGGGCCTCCCAGGCTGGTGTTGCTCCCACGGCAGCTGGCTCCGTGGAGGCCCTTTGTCACCTGAGCTGCCGGAAGGAAATGGCTGCCTCTCGCCCCTGGTCTTCTGGGCTGGGCAGCACCGATGCCAGTGGTACTCAGTGGTACCGAGTGCAGAGGAAGAGAGCTTGGTATCTCCTGGTTCCTACGCTGGCCAGGTCCTCACCACCTCACTTAGCTCAGTTGTGGGCTTTCTTTTTTCCTTTGAAGTCCTTCATTTATTATTTAGTAATTAAGTGCCCACTTCATGCAAGACCCTGCTGTAGATACTGTGAGGGAAACAAGAATAAGATCTACAGCTAGGACACTCGGATGGAGATGCCCAGCAGATGGATAGTAGAGTTGTACTTGAATTTGGGAGATAGATAAGGACTATAGCATAGATCTGTGAATCATATGTGTAATGAGGTCTGATGAATCTAAGTGAAGCAGTACAGCTTATTGGAAAGAGCCCAGAATTTGATGCAAGAACGTCTATGTTAGAGTGTCATTTTTGTCTCTTCCTAGATGGTTGACCTCTGGCAATCTATATAATCTCAACTAAACTCAAGATTCCTTATCTCTTAAAACATTCCTACTTCACAGCATTATCACAAGGATAGCAATGAAGTATTCTGGCATGCTTTTAATGTACTATCAAATTTAAGTTTTTTTTTATTATTATTGTTACTGTTATTAACAAGTAAGAAAGACAAAAGTAGGTGGGGGTGAAGCTACATGGAACCAACCTCTTGGTTACTGGCTGCCATTTGGGAGGTAGGCTTAGAAATCTGAATTTGAATTTGTAGACCTTTCTCTATGGACAGATGCCATAGCACAGATAGAGGAAACAACGGTAGTTAACATATCAAAAAAAATAAAATTATGTATAGAAAAAGATCGTCACATATTTCCTCTGAATCTTGGTTTCTTCCTCAGTAAAATGGAAATGATTATATACATATCATATGTTTACTTTGAAGATTAAATGAGATTAAAAATATACTTTCAAAGCCCCTTAGCATGTCCCTGCCCATAACAATGTAAGAAGTTGGCCCGATGACTACTTAGAACAGTCTGGTGTTATGATGGTTAGTTAGCCCTGCCAGTTGCTTTGACCAGTTAGTCAAGTGTTCGTCCCTCTGCTTCCTCATCTGTATACAGATGGTTTATTGTGACAGTGGCTACCACATAGTAAGCATCCAATAAATGGTAGGTACTATTAACAGTAAGTTTATATAATGAGCTAGTAGGAGGGTTGAAACCCATGGAAGCTAAACGTTTAGATAGATGGGACCAAATGGGAATTTTCCATCTGTTTTTTTCATTAGTCAGGATCAGTTGTCTAGATTGGTAGGATGTTAGGGCCTGCTTCCAACCATTCTAATATTCAACAGAGCCAGAGACAAAGGACCTAGAAAAGACAGGTGGACCTGTCACAGGTGAGCTATTTATTTATAGGTAAGGGTGGGAAGCAGAAGTAAAAGCAGAATTTATTGCCCCAAATTGTGTAGGAAAAAGGAAAGATCAGCTCATTTCACTCACTTGCAGGACTATAACCAAACACAATTTTAGATTTATGGGCTTATGAGTTCATTAGCTTCAGTAAGCATCATAGTTAGTCTGTCAAACAAAAGATGTTAACTCCAAAACAATAATTAGAGTGATGGATTGTTATGGTAAGTCACAGTTTGTCAAAAGTAATTTATAAAAGCTACTGTTATAAGTTTATGTAAGAGTCTTTAGTTGTATTCACTATATCAAAAGCACTCGGATCTTTCTGGGGGGCTTACTATTAGTGAATCTGTGAATGTTTTTTTAAAATCTGGTGATTTGGTGATTGCTGAAATTGAAGTGTGTACAATAGACCACTAGAATTGAATTGCATGAATGATAAAAATATCAGCACTCTACATCTAGTCAGTTTTTTTTTTGAGGTCCACCTTGTATAGTCCATTTTATTTCTATGCAACATCCTTAATACTCCATGTCATAAAGCACTTAACATAAAACAAACAATAAGAGAATCAGTTACAGACTGGAAAAGACACAAAAATAATTTAACACTTTTTTCACGTTGCATTTTCATACCAATTAATTTCAAAATGAGTTGCTGAGTTTTTATTAATGTTTTTTTAATGTGGTAAAAGTCACATAATATAATACATACTATTTTAACCATAGTTAACTGTACAGTTCAGTGGCAGTAAGTACATTCACATTGTTGTGCAACTCTCACCATCATCCATCACCCGAATTTTTCACTTTGCTAAACTGAAACTCTGCCCCCTTTAAACACTAACTCCCCATTCCCCCCACCCCCACCCCCAGTATCTAGAAATGTACTGTTTTTTTTTTAACATCTTTATTGGAGTATAATTGCTTTACAATGGTGTGTTAGTTTCTGCTTTATAACAAAGTGAATCAGTTATACATATACATATGTCTCCATATCTCTTCCCTCATGCGTCTCCCTCCCTCCCACCCTCCCTACTCCACCCCTCTAGGTGGTCACAAAGCACCGAGCTGATCTCCCTGTGCTATGCAGCTGCTTCCCACTAGCTATCTATTTTAAGTTTGGTAGTGTATATATGTCCATGCCACTCTCTCACTTTGTTCCAGCTTTCCCTTCCCCTTCCCCGTTTCCTCAAGTCCATTATCTAGTAGGTCTGCGTCTTTATTCCCATCCTGCCCCTAGGTTCTTCATGACCATTTTTTTTTTCATTTTTTAGATTCCATATATATGTGTTAGCGTACGGTATTTGTTTTTATCTTTCTGACATACTGCACTCTGTATGACAGACTCTGGGTCCATCCACCTCACCACAAATAACTCAATTTCGTTTCTATTTATGGCTGAGTTATATTCCATTGTATATATGGGCCACATCTTCTTTATCCATTCAACTGTTGATGGACACTTAGTTTGCTTCCATGTCCTGGCTATTGTAAATAGAGCTGCAATGACTCTTTTTGAATAATGATTTTCTCAGGGTATATGCCCAGTAGTAAGGTTGCTGGGTCATATGGTAGTTCTATTTTTAGTTTTTTAAGGAACCTCCATACTGTTCTGCATAGTGGCTGTATCAATTTACATTCCCACCAACAGTGCAAGATGCTTCCCTTTTCTCCACACCCTCTCCAGCATTTATTGTTTGTAGATTTTTTGATGATGGTCATTCTGACTGGTGTGAGATGATATTGCATTGTAGTTTTGATTTGCATTTCTCTAATGATTAGTGATGTTGAGAATCTTTTCATGTGTTTGTTGGCAATCTGTATATCTTCTTTGGAGAAATGTCTGTTTAAGTCTTCTGCCCATTTTTGGATTGGGTTGTTTGTTTTTTTTGATACTGAGCTGCATCAGCTGCTTGTAAATTTTGGAGATTAATGTTTTGTCAGTTGCTTCATTTGCAAATATTTTCTCCCATTCTGAGGGTTGTCTTTTGTCTTGTTTATGGTTTCCTTTGCTGTGCAAAAGCTTTTAAGTTTCATTAGGTTCCATTGGTTTATTTTTGGTTTTATTTCCATTTCTCTAGGACCTGGGTCAAAAAGGATCTTGCTGTGATTTATGTCATAGAGTGTTCTGCCTATGTTTTCCTCTAAGAGTTTGATACTGTCTAGCCTTACATTTAGGTCTTTAATCCATTTTGAGTTTATTTTTATGTATGTTGTTAGGGAGTGTTCTAATTTCATTCTTTTACATGTAGCTGTCCAGTTTTCCCAGCACCACTTATTGAAGATACTGTCTTTTCTCCATTGTATATCCTTGTCTCCCTTGTCATAGATTAGTGGACCATAGGTGCGTGGGTTTATCTCTGGGTGCTCTACCTGTTCCATTGATCTATATTTCTGTTTTTGTGCCAGTACCATACTGTCTTGATTACTGTAGCTTTGTAGTATAGTCTGAAGTCAGGGACCCTGATTCCTCCAGCTCCGTCTTTCTTTCTCAAGATTGCTTTGCCTATTCGGGGTCTTTTGTGTTTCCATTCAAATTGTGCAATTTTTTTGTTCTAGTTCTGTGAAAAATGCCAGTGGTAGTTTGATAGCGATTGCATTGAATCTGTAGATTGCATTGGATAGTATAGTCGTTTTCACAATGTTGATTCTTCCAATCCAAGAACATGGTATATCTCCCCATCTATTTGTATCATCTTTAATTTCTTTCATCGGTGTCTTACAATTTTCTGCATACAAGTCTTTTGTCTCCTTAGGTAGGTTTATTCCTAGGTATTTTATTCTTTTTGTTGCAGTGGTAAATGGGAGTGTTTTCTTACTTTCACTTTCAGATTTTTCATCATTAGTGTATAGGAATGCAAGAGATTTCTGTGCATTAATTTTGTATCCTGCTACTTTACCAAATTCATTGATTAGCTCTAGTAGTTTTCTGGTAGCACCCTTAGGATTCTCTATGTATAGTATCATGTCATATGCAAACAGTGACAGCTTTACTTCTTCTTTTCCGATTTGGATTCCTTTTATTTCTTTTTCTTCTCTGATTGCTGTGGCTGAAACTTCCAAAACAATGTTGAATAACAGTGGTGAGAGTGGGAAAACTTGTCTTGTTCCTGATCTTAGTGGAAATGGTTTCATTTTTTCACCATTGAGGACGATGTTGGCTGTGGGTTCGTCATATATGGCCTTTATTATGTTGAGGTAAGTTACCTCTATGCCTACATTCTGGCGGGTTTTTAATCATAAATCGGTATTGAATTTTGTTGAAAGCTTTCTCTGCATCTATTGAGATGATCATATGGTTTTTCTCCTTCAATTTGTTAATATGGTGTATCACATTGATTGATTTGCGTATATTGAAGAATCCTTGCATTCCTGGCATAAACCCCACTTGATCATGGTGTATGATCCTTTTACTGTGCTGTTGGATTCTGTTTGCTAGTATTTTGTTCAGGATTTTTGCATCTATGTTCATCAGTGATATTGGTCTGTAGTTTTCTTTCTTTGTGACATCTTTGTCTGGTTTTGGTATCACGGTGATGGTGGCCTTGTAGAATGAGTTTGGGAGTGTTCCTCCCTCTGCTATATTTTGGGAGAGTTTGAGAAGGAAAAGTGTTAGCTCTTCTCTAAATGTTTGATGGAATTCGCCTGTGAAGCCATCTGGTCCTGGGCTTTTGTTTGTTGGAAGATTTTTAAACACATTTTCAATTTCAGTGCTTGTGATTGGTCTGTTCGTATTTTCTATTTCTTACTGGTTCAGTCCTGGAAGGCTGTGCATTTCTAAGAATTTGTCCATTTCTTCTAGGTTGTCCATTTTATTGGCATAGAGTTGCTTGTAGTAATCTCTATGATCCTTTGTATTTCTGCAGTGTCTGTTGTTACTTCTCCTTTTTCATTTCTAATTCTATTGATTTGAGTCTTCTCTGTATTTTTCTTGATGAGTCTGGCTAATGGTTTATCAATTTTGTTTATCTTCTCAAAGAACCAGCTTTTAGTTTTATTGATCTTTGCTATCGTTTCCTTCATTTCTTTTTCTTTTATTTCTGATCTGATCTTTATGATTTGTCTCTGTCTGCTAACTTTGGGTTTTTTTTATTCTTTTTTCTCTAATTGTTTTAGGTGTAAGGTTAGGTTTATTTGAGATGTTTCTTGCTTTTTGAGGTAGGATTGTATTGTTATAAACTTCCCTCTTAGAACTGCTTTTGCTGCATCCCATAGGTTTGGGTCGTCGTGTCTTCACTGTCATTTGTTTCTAGATATTTTTTGATTTCCTCTTTGATTTCTTCAGTGATCTCTTGGTTATTAAGTAGTGTATTGTTTAGCCTCCCTGTATTTGTATTTTTTACAGATTTTTTTCTGTAATCGATATCTAGTCTCATAGCCTTGTGGTCCGAAAAGATACTTGATACGATTTCAATTTTCTTAAATTTACGAAGGCTTGATTTGTGACCCAAGGTATGATCTATCCTGGAGAATGTTCCATGAGCACTTGAGAAGAAAGTGTATTCTGTTGGCTTTGGATGGAATGTCCTATAAAGATCAATTAAGTCCATCTTGTTTAATGTATCATTTAAAGCTTGTGTTTCCTTATTTATTTTCATTTTGGATGTTCTGTCCATTGGTGAAAGTGGGGTGTTAAAGTCTCCTACTATGATTTTGTTACTGTCGATTTCCCCTTTTATGGCTGTTAGAATTTCCCTTATGTATTGAGGTGCCCCTATGTTGGGTGCATAAATATTTACAATTGTTATATCTTCTTCTTGGACTGATCTCTTGATCATTATGTAGTGTCCTTCTTTGTCTCTTGTAATAGTCTTTGTTTTAAAGTCTATTTTGTCTGATATGAGAATTGTTACTCCAGATTTCTTTTGATTTCCATTTGCATGGAATATCTTTTTCCATCCCCTAACTTTCAGTCTGTATGTGTCCCTAGTCTGAAGTGGGTCTCTTGTAGACAGCATATACATAGGTCTTGTTTTTGTATCCATTCAGCCAGTCTATGTCTTTTGGTTGGAGCATTTAATCCATTTACATTTAAGGTAATTATCAATATCTATGTTCCTATTCCCATTTTCTTAATTGTGTTGGGTTTGTTATTGTAGGTCTTTTCCTTCTCTCGTGTTTCCTTCCTAGAGAAGTTCCTATAGCATTTGTTGTAAAGCTGTTTTGGTGGTGCTGAATTCTCTTAGCTTTGGCTTGTCTGTAAAGGTTTTAATTTCTCCATCAGATCTGAATGAGATCCTTCCTGGGTAAAGTAATATTTGTTGTAGGTTTTTCCCTTCCATCACTTTAAATATGTCCTGCCACTCCCTTCTGGCTTGCAGAGTTTCTGCTAATAAATCAGCTGTTAACCTTCTGGGGATTCCCTTGTGTGTTATTTGTTGTTTTTCCCTTGCTGCATTTAATATTTTTTCTTTGTATTTAATTTTTGATAGTTTGATTAATATGTGTCTTGGAGTGTTTCTCCTTGGATTTATCCTGTATGGGAATCTCTGCGCTTCCTGGACTTGATTAACTTGATTAACTATTTACTTTCCCATATTAGGGAAATTTTCAACTATAATCTTCAAATATTTTCTCAGTCCCTTTCTTTTTCTTTTCTTCTTCTGGGACCCCTATTATTCGAATGTTGGTGCATTTAACGTTGTCCCAGAAGTCTCTGAAACTGTCCTCAATTCTTTTCATTCTTTTTTCTTTTTTCTGCTCTGCAGTACTTATTTTCACTATTTTATCTTCCAGGTCTCTTACCCATTTTTCTGCCTCAGTTATTCCTCTACTGATCCCTTCTAGAGAAGTTTTCATTTCATTTATTGTGTTGTTTATCATTGTTCATTTGCTCTTTAGTTCTTCTATGTCCTTGTTAAATGTTTCTTGTATTTTTTCCATTCTATTTCCAAGATTTTGGATCATCTTTACTATCATTATTCTGAATTCTTTTTCAGGTAGACTGCCTATTTCCTCTTCATTTGTTAGGTCTGGTGGGTTTTTACCTTGCTCCTTCATGTGCTGTGTGTTTCTCTGTCATCTCATTTTGCGTAACTTACTGTGTTTGGGGTCTCCTTTTCACGTGCTTCAGGTTTGTAGTTCCTGTTGTTTTTGGTGTTTGCCCCCAGTGGGTAAGGTTGGTTCAGTGGGTTGTGTAGGCTTCCTGGTGGAGGGGACTAGTGCCTGTGTTCTCGTGGATGAGGCTTGATCTTGTCTTTGTGGTGAGCAGGTCCATGTCTCGTGGTGTGTTTTGGTGTTTCTGTGGCCTTATTATGATTTTAGGCAGCCTGTCTGCTAATGGGTAGGGTTGTGTTCCTGTCTTGCTAGTTGTTTGGCATATTGTGTCCTGCACTGTAGCTTGCTGGTTGTTGAGTGGAGCTGGGTGTTGTCGTTGAGATGGAGATCTCTGGGAGATTTTCGCTGTTTGATATTACGTGGAGCTAGGAGGTCTCTTGTGCTCCAGTGTCCTTAACTTGGCTCTCCCACCTCAGGGGCACAGCCCTGACACCTGGCTGGAGCACCAAGAGCCTGTCATTCACATGGCTCAGAATAAAAGGGAGAAAAAGAAAGAAAGAAAGAAGAACATAAAAGAAAAGAAAAGAAAAGAAAGTTATTAAAAATTTTTTTAAAAAAAGAAAGAAAGAAAGAAGAGAGCAACCAAAACAAAAAACAAATCCACCAATGATAACAAGCGCTAAAAACTTTACTAAAAAAACAAAAAACAAACAAACGAAAAAAAACGGACAGACAGAACCACAGGACAAATGGTAGAAGCAAAGGTATACAGACAAAATCACACACAGAAGCATACACATACACACTCACTAAAAGAGAAAAAGGGGAAAAACTCTTTATATCTTTGTTCCCAAAGTCCACCTCCTCAGTTTGGGATGATTCATTGTCTATTCAGGTATTCCACAGATGCAGGGTACATCAAGTTGACTATGGAGACTTAATTCACTGCTCCTGAGGCTGCTGGGAGAGATTTCCCTTTCTCTTCTTTGTTTCCACAGCTCCTGGGGTTCAGCTTTGTATTTGGCCCCGCCTCTGCCTGTATGTTGCCTGAGCGCGTCTGTTCTTCGCTCAGACATGACGGGGTTAAAGGAGCAGCTGATTTGGGGGCTCTGGCTCACTCAGGCCGGGGTGAGGGAGGGGTACGGATGCAGGGTGATCCTGCTGCAGCAGAGGCCAGCGGTGATGTTGCACCAGCCTGTGGTGCACTGGTTCTCCTGGAGAAGTTGTCCCTGGATCACAGGACCCTGGCAGTGGCGGGCTGCACAGGCTCCTGGGATGGAGGTGTGGATAGTGACCTGTGCTTGCTCACAGGCTTCTTGGTGGCTGTAGCAGCAGCCTTAGCGTCTCATGCTCGTCTCTGGGGTCCGCGCTGATAGCCACGACTCGCGCCCGTCTCTGGAGCTACTTTAAGTGGCGCTCTTAATCCCCTCTCCTCGCGCACAAGGAAACAAAGAGGCAAGAAAAAGTCTCTTGCCTTTTTGGCAGGTCTAGACTTTTTCCAGGACTCCCTCCCGGCCAGCTATGGTGCACTCGCCCCCTTCAGGCTGTGTTCACGCAGCCAACCCCAGTCCTCTCCCTGGGATCCGACTGAAGCCTGGGCCTCAGCTCCCAGCCCCCATCCGCCCTGGCGGGTGAGCAGACAAGCCTGTTGGGCTGGTGAGTGCTGGTCGGCAGCGATCCTCTGTGCGGGAAACTCTCCACTTTGCCCTCCGCACCCCCGTGGCTGTGCTCTCCTCCGTGGCTCCAAAGCTTCCCCCCTCCGCCACCCACAGTCTCTGCCCGAGAAGGGGCTTCTAGTGTGTGGAAACCTTTCCTCCTTCACAGCTCCTTCCCACTGGTGCAGGTTCCGTCCCTCTTCTTTTGTCTCTGTTTTTTCTTTTTTCTCTTGCCCTACTCAGGTACATCTGGAGTTTCTTGCATTTTGGGAGGTTTGAGGTGTTCTGCCAGCGTTCAGTATGTATTCTGTAGGAGTTGTTCCACATGTAGTTGTATTTCTGATGTATTTGTGGGAGGAAGGTGATCTCCATGTCTTACTCTTCCGCAATCTTGAAGCTCCTCCTACCAATGTACTCTTGACTCTATGAATTTGACTATTCTAGGTACCTTGTATAAGTGGAATCAAACGTATTTGTCTGCACCTAATGTATACTGGAATGCATTTTTAAGGTTAACTTAATACATGTCCAGCAAACAGATTGTACCTTCTTTTTTTTCCTGTGCTATACAGTAGGTCCTCACCAGCCATGTACTTCATACATAGTAGTGTACATATGTCCATCACAATCTCTCAGTCTATCCCACCCCCCTCCCCCGTTGGTGTCCATATGTTTGTTTTTCTGCATCTGTGTCTCTACTTCTGCTTTGCAGATAGGCTCATCTGTACTGTTTTTCTAAATTCCACATAAGCATTAATATACAATATTTGTTTTTCTCTTTCTGACTTACTTCACTCAGTATGACAGTCTCTAGGTCCATCCACGTCTCTGCAAATGGCACAATTTTGTTTATGGCTGAGTAATATTCCATTGTATATATGTACCAAATCTTCTTTTTTCATTCCTCTGTTGATGGACATTTAGGTTGCTTCCATGTCTTGGCTATTGTAAACAGTATACTACAATGAACATTGGGTGCATGTATCTTTTGGAATTATGGTTTTCTCTGGGTATATGCCCAGTAGTGGGATTGCTGGGTCATATGGTAGTTCTATTTTTAGTTTTTTAAGGAACCTCCATACTGTTCTCCAAAGTGGTTGTATCAATTTACATTCCTACCAACAGTACAAGAGGGTTCCCTTTCTCCACACCCTCTCCAGCATTTATTGTTCATAGATTTTTTGATGATGGCCATTCTGACTAGTGTGAGGTCATACCTCATTGTAGTTTTGATTTACATTTCTCTAATAATTAGTGATATTGAGCATATTTTCATGTGCCTTTTGGCCACCTGTATGTCTTCTTTGGAGAAAAGTCTATTTAGGTCTTCTGTGCATTTTTTGATTGGGCTGTTTTTTTTTGATATTGAGCTGTATGAGCTGTTTGTATATTTTGCAGATTAGTCCCTTGTCAGTTGCTTCGTTTTCAAATATTTTCTCCCATTCTGAGGGTTGTCTTTTCATCTTGTTTATGGTTTCCTTTGCTGTGCAAAAGCTTTGAAGTTTAATTAGGTCCCATTTGTTTATTTTTGTTTTTATTTTCTTACTCTAGGGGGTGGGTCATAAAAGGTCTTGCTGTGATTTATGTCAAAGGGTGTTCTTCCTATGTTTTCTTCAGAGTTTTGTAGTGTCCAGCATTGCATTTAGGTCTTTAATCCTTTTTTAGTTTATTTTTGTGTATGGTGTTAAGGAGTGTTCTAATTTCATTCTTTTACATGTACCTGTCCAGTTTTCCCAGCACCACTTTTTGAAGAGACTGTCTTTTCTCCATTGTATATTCTTGTCTCCTTTGTCATAGATTATGTGACCATAATTGCATGAGTTTATCTCTGGGCTTTCTATCCTGTTCCAATGATCTATATTTCTGTTTTTGTGCCAGTACCATACTGTCTTGATTACTGTAGCTTTGTAGTATAGTCTGAAGTCAGGGAGCCTGAGTCCTCTAGCTCCGTTTTTCTTTCTCAAGATTGCTTTGGCTATTCGGGGTCTTTTGTGTTTCCATGCAAATTGTAAAATTTTTTGTTCTAATTCTGTGAAAAATACCATTGGTAATTTGATAGGATTGCATTGAATCTGTAGATTGCTTTGGGTAGTGTAGTGATTTTCACACTATTGATTCTTCCAATCCAAGAACATGGTATATCTCTCCATCTGTTTGTGTCAGCTTTAATTTCTTTCATCAGTATCTTATAGTTTTCTGAGTACAGGTGTTTTGCCTCCTTAGGTGGGTTTATTCCTACGTATTCTATTCTTTTAGTTGCAATGGTAAATGGGAGTGTTTCCTTAATTTCTCTTTCTGTTCTTTCATTGCTAGTGTTTAGGAATGCAAGAGATTTCTGTGCATTAATTTTGTATTCTGCTACTTTACCAAATTCATTGATTAGCACCAGAAGTTTTCTGGTGTCATCCTTAGGATTTTCTATGTATAGTATCATGTCATCTGCAAACAGTGATGGTTTCACTTCTTCTTTTCCAAGTTTGATTCCTTTTTTTTCTTTTTCTTCTCTGATTGCCATGGGTGGGACTTCCAAAACTATGTTGAATAATAGTGGAAGGAGTGGACATCCTTGTCTTGTTCCTGATCTTAGAGGAAATGCTTTCAGTTTTTCAACATTGAGAATGATTGCTATGGGTTTGTCATATATGGCCTTTATCATGTTGAGGTAGTTTCCCTCTATGCCTACTTTCTGGAGAGTTTTTATCATAAATGGGTGTTCAATTTTGTTGAAAGCTTTTTCTGCACCTGTTGAGATGATCGTATAGTTTTTATTCTTCAGTTTGTTAATGTTGTGTATAACATTGATTGATTTGCATATATTGAAGAAACCTAGTTTGTTTTTAAAAGGTGTCATCTTGGACTAGATTATCGGCTCTTAGCCTTGACTGAAGGAAGATTTTCTTTAGAAATGAATTTAATAATAGCAGCTTATGCTTCCTTTGTAATGACACTGACATCTGTGATTGTGTTTCTTGACACTGTCAGAGCTCCCCTCTTGGACAAGCAGTGTCAGGGGACTCTGGGCCCAGCCTTAGCTCCTGAGGTTCTGGGCTGAGGGTGGGGGTCAGGCAGGGCTGATCACCATAAATCAATCAAGGTGATCTGAGAAGACCCTGGGAGTGAGTTGGAAATCAAAAGCCAGGCAGCCCCTCTGAAGGGGCTCCTGAGAGGGGACAAAGACACAGGATGGAGACAGGGACACAAGCTCAGATCAAGAGAGTGTGTGAACCTGGATAAGGAATGAAGCGGGGAGAGTCCTCTGGGTCACTGGGGTGGAGACAACGGCATATCTTACGACAGTTGCAAGCCTCCACAAGCTCTGATGTCTGGAACGAAAAAGTTTCTTTCAAGTCCTAAGGAAATTGGTCAGTAGATAAGACTGAGGTTTACTCTCCAGGCACCAATGCAACATTGAACTTCCCTCTAACTTGGTGTAAGATAAGCATCTAATAAGTGGTAGATAGGAATAGTTATAACATGGGAAGATGGGACTTTCGGGGCCATAGTTCAGCAAAGTCATTGATTATAAGGTAATCTAGTCCAGATGCTTCTTTGGAAAGGAATGAGTCCTATGTCTCATGACATTTTCTGACTCTCTTGGATGTGTCTGTAGGAAGTAGAAGGTGTGTGTCCCATCCTTCCCTTCTGTGCTGCCTGCCTTCACCTGTCTGTTTGCTGCTTCTGTCTTTGATTTCTCATCATGTCGCCTGGTGCTAGACACTTACAGTGTTTGCAGCAAACAGAAGTCTAACAATGTTGAATGAGGGTCTAGCCCTCCTTTTCTGACACTTATCAGGCTTAGATTATTTAGGGACTACTGGACTTCTTGAAGATGACATCATCTCTTTTCTTGAATGATTTGAGAATGAACGAACAACAACCCCCAAACAAACAAAATCCTCTGCCCTTGTAGGGACTTCCCTGTTTGGGAAAACTTACTTGCCACATTACTCTTACTTACTTGACAAGAGAAAAGGTAAGGCTTTGTAGATCAGAGAGTGATCTGGGTATCACTCTCATCCTCAAGTGACCTACATGTCACTCCATATCACCCATATCTGTCATGCAGTCTCCTAGATTTCAGAACTTCTCTGCTGTTCAAACACCTTCAGGTTTTAAAATTTGAATCTAGTTCTCCAGACTAACCCATCCAGATTTCCCAACTTGCTGCATTTTTGTGTTTTAGGTTATTTTATAATGCATATTTAAAATGAGCGATGCTCTTCATAAGTATGCTGGAAACTTTAGAATTAATTTATGAATATTTTAATGCATAGCTTCTCCTCTCACTAAGTTTTAATTACCATTTGAAAACAAACATACAGGGTATTTTCCCCCTCCTGCCATTGCCGTTGAACCTGATCATGTTTGAGATCTTTTAGATGAGAAGTATTTTACATGAATGGCAAACTTGTATTGGACTAGATGGGAAACTTCACTAGAAGAAGGGCTGTGTCCAAGCTCTTTTTAGACCAATATAGCATCACTGCCTTTCACCTTGGCAACAGCATGGTGGAGACTGTCTTCACCTCTCATTACTTCCTTCTATGCTGGCAGATTAATCAGAAGAGTATGGAGTCAGGTTGGCTCAGATTCTGGCTGAGTGACCATTGGCAGTTCACATATTTGCACCGCACCTTGCTTTTTTTCCTTGGTGAAATGAGGATAATTATGCTGAGTTCATGGACTTGTCCAGAGCAACCACAGTGGATCAAGCAGGCTGGGGAACAGGGGCAGCTCTGTGCTGGGCACTCCTGCTCGTCAGTGTGCTCAGACTCAAGCAACAATCAGGGAAAGGTACCCAGGGTTTCTCCACTGGAAAATTCTCTTGGCCTCTGTTTGGCTTACTCGGAATTTGTTTGACAGTGTCTCTAGCTGACCCATAAAGAGAGGGATTCAGACCTGTCTCCACAAATAAAACTCTCTGTTGTGTTAATGTGAAAAGGGGCTGCAGAAACATGGTGACCTGACATGGTTCAGCCCAGGACCTAGATGGAGCTCAGGTCCTTAATTCCTGTCCCGGAGTCTAATATTCACAAGAGTTTTGACTTAGTCTTCTTGTAGTGACTACTGAAACAGGGTAACAGTCTTGTGGAAAAAGCGGGAATAATTTTACCTTAATTTTAACACTTTATTAAATTTTGCCTCTCTCACAGTCCCTTGCACCTTAGCAGTAGTTAAACCAGTGAAGATGAGGCCCTCTCACAGCCCTTCGGCCGAAAACACAAAGTGCTGCCTTCCCTACAGGGGTGATGACAGTTCTTTTACCACAAAGGAGTGATAATCCTAACTAACAGGGCTGAGTAACTACATGACAGGTGCTATTGTTAGCACTTTTCAGGGGCTTAGCGTATTCTAAGCACATTTCTATTCTATTTTCCTTAGAATATTCTAAGTACTATTCTAAGCAGCATTTCAAGTGCTTAGAGTATTCTGAGTACTTTTTAGGTACTTAGGTACATAGAGTATATGAAGTTCTTTTCAGGTTTTCCTCAGAGCCACCCCCAAGAGGTAGGTACTGTTTATTCCTCAGATTTACCCTGACCACCTTCTGCTACCTCCACCTACCCTTACACCCTAGTCCTGTCACTGTCACCTCATGCCTAGGTACTACACTAGTCTCCTCATAACTACTGCTTCCATCTTTCCTCCCTTCCACCTCTTCTACACAAAGCAACCAGCATGATGCTTTAAACATATAGATCAGATCAGATCAAATCATTTCTTATTTAAAAAGACACCATAATAACAACAACAATAATAACAAACAGACAAAAACTTCCACTCACTTTTCAACATACCTTATTCCAAATTCCCTACACAGCTTTCCTGCAGGACCATGTCTTTAGTCTCTCACCCTCAACTTTGATCGATTGGCTTCAGTTGTAGTGGTTTCCCAGCCACCCCAGACCTAGTTCTGCCTCAGGGCCTTTGCACTTCCTGTTCCCAGTACTTGGAATGCTCTTCCTCCAAATGATGTCCTTCTCCTCCTCCTCCTCCTTCTTCTCTTGCTCTCTCTCCCTCTCTCTCTCTCACTTCATTGAAGCCTCTGCTTGAAATGTAGTCTCTGCAGAGAGGCCTATCTCTGACCCTCTATCTAAAATAGCACCTCTGTCCCTCTGTATCCCCTTACCTGTCTTTATTTTGATGATGGAACTCATCACAACAAGTTGAATCCATTTTTATGCATTGATTATCTGTCTCCCCTCTTTAGAAAGTAAGCTTCATGAGGGCAGACACTGTGTTTTGTTCATGACTGTATTCTAGCACCTAGAACAGTACCCGGCATACAGTAGTGCCATATATAAATACATTTTATTATTGAGATGCTATTTAGATACAATAAAATGTACCCACTTAAATGAACAGTGTGATGAATTTTTTTTAGTTTATTTATTTATCTATTTTTTGGCTACATTGGGTCTTTGTTGCTGCATGCGGGCTTTCTCTAGTTGCCCCGAGCAGGGGCTACTCTTCGTTGTGGTGCGCGGGCTTCTCACTGCGGTGGCTTCTCTTGTTGTGGAGCACGGGCTCTAGGTGCACGGGCTTCAGTAGTTGTGGCTCGCGGGCTCTAGAGCACAGGCTAAGTAGTTGTGGCTCACAGGCTTAGTTGCTGTGCGGCATGTGGGATCTTCCTGGACCAGGGCTCGAACCTGTGTCCCCTGCGTTGGCAGGTGGATTCTTAACCACTGCGCCACCAGGGAAGCCCCAGTGTGATGAGTTTTGACAAATGTATAAACCACTACTACAGTCATTGATGGAGCAGTCTCCCAAAAGAGTTCCTCCTGACTCTTTCTAGTCAGTACAGTCAGTCCCTGCCCACTGCTCACCCCCTAGTCCCAGGCAAACACTGATCTGCTTTCTATCCCTATAGATTAGATCTGTCTTTTCTAGAATTTCATGTAAATGGAATCCTGTAGTGTGTACTCTTTTGTGTCTGGCTTCTTTTGCTCACATAATATTATAGATAGGATATATATCTATCTCTAGATCTATCTATCCACCTATATTATTTCATGTACCAGCAGTTCGTTTCTTATTTTTGCTGAGTAGTGTTGCATGACACACATGTATCGCAGTTTATCAGGTCACCTGCTGATGGTTGTTTACAGTCTTTGGCTCTGATGAATAAAGTTTATGAACATTTATGTAAAAGTCATCTTGAGGATACATGTTTTCATTTCTTTCTACTAAACACCTAGGATTGGCTTAATATATATTTGAATGAATTTTACAAATGGGGAATTGGAGCCTTAGAGAGGGTAAATGACTTCCTAAGAACACACAGTCTGTGAGTGGGGGAGCTGGGGTTTGCCCCTGAGTGGTTTAACTCCAAAGTGCCTTAGTTTTGAATCTTTCTATAGCCCCAGGCAGCTAAGGAATCTGGCACGTGCCTCAGAGTGGCCAGCTCTCTACTTTTGGAGACGGAACGGTAGAGTGGGGTCTGACTGGACCCTGATTCCCTTCCCTGTCTTCTCCCCTTCCTGCCTCTCTTTCCCAGCCTAGAGCGGTAGTGGCTTTATTAAGGGAAAGATGCTGTGCACAGCAGCTCCTAGTCTAATTGGAGCACATGGCATGTTCCCTGCTAGCTGGAGGCTTCTCAGCCTGCACGCAGCTGGGGCCCACATGGTTTGTGACCCTGGATGCAGGTCATCAGCTGGGCTGGTGTAGCTTCGCTACTGCACCTCCATGTGTACGGTGAGAAACAGACACTAGATCTCACCTTTCCTATTGGTAAAGAAGCTCTCTTCTTCCCACCTGGGACTCTTCACTGAGTGCCTGCTAAACATGTGACAGAATTATTACAAAGGATAGGACCCCTTGGCAATCTGTAGCCTCATCAGAAGGATGGTGAGCAACTCTGTAGCATTACAGGAATAAAACTACCTGCCCATGCATGGCTATCTCCATTCTAGCAGCAGGGGAATCACATGGTGGTATCAGTGGGATAGACTTCACTGGAGAGGATGAGGAAGAATGAAGTTCAAGGATGTTTAGCATCACACCTTTTTTTTTTTTTTTTGCGGTACGCGGGCCTCTCACTGTTGTGGCCTCTCCCGTTGCGGAGCACAGGCTCCGGATGCGCAGGCTCAGCAGCCATGGCTCACGGGCCCAGCCGCTCCGCGGCATATGGGATTCTCCCAGACCGGGGCACGAACCCGTATCCCCTGCATCGGCAGGCGGACTCTCAACCACTGCGCCACCAGGGAGGCCCAGCATCACACCTTTTGAAGAGTCGCCAGAGCAGAGAAAAGTAAAAGAAACTGCAAGAATTGCAGGTGCCCAGGCCTCAGGCAGCATCATGAATGCAAAATACAGGCTAAATGAGCAGCAGAAAGGGCTTGCTTCACCGTGAAGTTAACAGCTCCCAGCCTTGAGGAGCCCCTTTATTCTGTGTTTTTCCCTTCCTGATTGGCAGTGGCTTGGCTGATGTACAAGCCAGTGGTCCCCGGTCCCAGTATGTGAAAAACCTGGTGCCGCGTTAAAAACACAGATTCCCAGAGCCTACTCTCAGTGACTGGGAGATAATCAATCTGGGATGGGGCCCAAGAATCTGTGTTTTAGCAATTCCCAGATGATTCGGATGCTTATTGTCTGGGAACCATACTTAGAGAAAGAGTGTTCTAAGCCCAGCATCTTCTTCTGTGAGCAGAGTTCAGTGGGAGCCCCGCAAAGGTAACTACAAGCCAGCTGATGAGGCATCTGAATCCCAGGAGCTGAGCCACTTGGCCACCGGCCACGTATCCATAGCCAGGCAGGACCCTCTTCCGACTGTCTTCACAGGGTCCTGTGGGAGGTGAATCCAACAGGTAAGAGTTGAGTTATTTATAGCACATTTGCCTCCTGCAGTGTGTTACTTCTTATTTTTGTACCAAAGCCTCTGCAGTTCTTGTAAATAAGAACTCCCTGTTGGCTTATATTACTGCATTTATTGTTTGATATTTTTGTCTTCTGTTCTGTTTTGCCTCGCTGTGTTCCAAAATAAACAGGCTGATGTTTCCCCCTCTCCTCTACATCATACGGTTGTTTGGAGAATTAAGTGAGATACTGCATGTAAAGCATTGAGAGGAGGGCCTGACACTCATAAGCACTCAATAAATGTTAGTTGTCATCATCATATCATCATTATGATCATCATTTCATGGGTATAAACCTGCACTTTTGTATAAATATATACATATGTTTAAACCCTCTGTTCAGATGCTAGAACAGAGACCCCAGGGCCCAACTCCTAGCCTGGCAGCCATGGCCAACCGCAGCCTTCCTTGTCAATCGTAGCTCTCTCTTTCACCCAGTGTTGTGTTTTTTTTGTTTTTTTTTTTTTGTGGTACGCGGGCCTCTCACTGTTGTGGCCTCTCCCGTTGCGGAGCACAGGCTCCAGACGCGCAGGCTCAGCGGCCATGGCTCACGGGCCCAGCTGCTCCGCGGCACGTGGGATCTTCCCGGACCAGGGCACGAACCCGTATCCCCTGCATCGGCAGGCGGACTCTCAACCACTGCGCCACCAGGGAAGCCCTCACCCAGTGTTTTAATAGAGTTGAATTGCTCAGCATCCCCCCCGCCCCCATGCTTTTCCACGTGTCTTCTCACACTTGGCTCCAGGCTTGGAAAGTCCTTCCCTGAAACATCGTATTCCATGACCATCCTTTAGGCCCAAGACAAGACACTAAAGTCATCCCCTCCCCCAGAGTTTCCCCAGCCTTCCTGGACAGTATTAATGTTTCCTCCTGTGAAATCTGTATGATTTATTTCCGTTTCCTTATGCCATCTACACTTTCTACATTACGATAGTATCAGCTGAGCTTGGGTCTTCTCTCCCCTATTAGAGAATAGGGGCAGTGGCTTTAGGACAAGGCTGTGAATTATGTACTTCTTTGTATCCTCACCCTGTCCTAACTTCTTCTTCCCCAGCACAGTGATCCACACATGATGGCAGTTCCATGCCCTCCTTGTTCACCTCTCTCCATCCTTTGCAGAGAGGCTTACTTAGCCAGTGTGGCCACTGTTCCGAATTTTCCCTCTTACCTTCCTCCCTCATTCCAGTTAAAATGTCTTGGTTCTGTGTTGATTGTTGGCTTGCTAACATTTGATAATTAATTTTTGTGAGTATGCTAAAGGTTGAAAATAGCTCCAGAGCTTTCTCTTCCATTTTAACCAGTACAGATCTCTAATGTTCAGTTTTGGGGTGCAGGGGAATCCTTTGGCTGGTGGATTCTAGCTTGCAGCATGAGGATTCATAGGTTACAATAGCAGTTACTACAGTGGGTTTTCAAATCCACATGTGTACTAAAGAAGTGTGTGCTGGCTAAAAAAATCCAGTCTTTTGAGATATTTATATTAGTATTTTTTTAAATTTAATTTTTATTTTTATTGGAGTATAGTTTTTCAAGCATATGTAGGTATAACTGTGATTATGAAAATAAATTATTTAAAGGAATTACTAGATACATCTTTTTTGCCGGTTTGCATTTTCTCAATCATGGATGTTAGCTTAAAAATCACTATTATGTGTTGAGCTCAAGAAATTTTTGTTAAAGGAGAGGTTATCACATTCAAAACTTGCAGTGTCTCTACACTGTACTGTACAGTGTCGTAACCACTAGGCCCCTGTGGCTATTAAGGCCTTGAAATGTGGTGATGCAACTGAGGACTGGAATTTTAAATTTTATTTAAAATTTGAAGTTTAAATTTAAAAAACTGGTACTGGATCCGGCTATTGGAAATGTTTTAAGTGTGGTTAGAACAAGGTGGATATAAGAATCTACTTTTTCAACTAAAAATTTTATAAAATATAAATACAGATCAGGTATTTCTGATGAAAATTTAGCATCTGAATTGAGGTGTGTAGTAAGTTGGAATTATACACCAGATTTCAAAGACTTAGTATAAAAATATATAATATGTCATAGTGACTTTTTTTTTTAAACTGTAACTTTATTTTATTTTATTTTTTTTTGCTTTATAACAAATTTAATCAGTTATACATATACATATGTTCCCATATCCCCTCCCTTTTGCATCTCCCTCCCACCCTCCCTATCCCACCCCTCCAGGCGGTCACAAAGTACCAAGCTGATCTCCCTGTGCTATGCGGCTGCTTCCCACTAGCTATCTACCTTACGTTTGGTAGTGTATATATGTCCATGCCGCTCTTTCACTTTGTCACAGCTTACCCTTCCCCCTCCCCATATCCTCAAGTCCATTCTCTAGTAGGTCTGTGTCTTTATTCCTGTCTTACCCCTATGTTCTTCATGACATTTTTTTCTTAAATTCCATATATATGTGTCAGCATACAGTATTTGTCTTTCTCTTTCTGACTTACTTCACTCTGTATGACAGACTCTAGGTCCATCCACCTCATTACAAATAGCTCAATTTCATTTCTTTTTATGGCTGAGTAATATTCCATTGTATATATGTGCCACATCTTCTTTACCCATTCATCCGATGATGGACACTTAGGTTGTTTCCATCTCCGGGCTATTGTAAATAGGGCTGCTATGAACATTTTGGTACATGTCTCTTTCTGAATTATGGTTTTCTCAGGGTATATGCCCAGTAGTGGGATTGCTGGGTCATATGGTAGTTCTATTTGTAGTTTTTTAAGGAACCTCCATACCGTTCTCCATAGTGGCTGTACCAATTCACATTCCCACCAGCAGTGCAAGAGTGTTCCCTTTTTTCCACACCCTCTCCAGCATTTATTGTTTCTAGATTTTTTGATGATGGCCATTCTGACTGGTGTGAGATGATATCTCATTGTAGTTTTGATTTGCATTTCTCTAATGAGTAAAGATGTTGAGCATTCTTTCATGTGTTTGTTGGCAGTCTGTATATCTTCTGTGGAGAAATGTCTATTTAGGTCTTCTGCCCATTTTTGGATTGGGTTGTTTTTTTGTTATTGAGCTGCATGAGCTGCTTATAAATTTTGGAGATGAATCCTTTGTCAGTTGCTTCATTTGCAAATATTTTCTCCCATTCTGAGGGTTGTCTTTTGGTCTTGTTTATGGTTTCCTTTGCTGTGCAAAAGCTTTGAAGTTTCATTAGGTCCCATGTGTTCATTTTTGTCTTTATTTCCATTTCTCTAGGAGGTGGGTCCAAAAGGATCTTGCTGTGATTTATGTCATAGAGTGTTCTGCCTATGTTTTCCTCTAAGAGTTTGATAGTGTCTGGCCTTACATTTAGGTCTTTAATCCATTTTGAGCTTATTTTTGTGTATGGTGTTAGGGAGTGATCTAATCTCATACTTTTACATGTCCCTATCCAGTTTTCCCAGCACCACTTATTGAAGAGACTGTCCTTTCTCCACTGTACATTCCTGCCTCCTTTATCAAAGATAAGGTGACCATATGTCCGTGGGTTTATCGCTGGGCTTTCTATCCTGTTCCATTGATCTATCTTTCTGTTTTTGTGCCAGTACCATACTGTCTTGATTACTGTAGCTTTGTAGTATAGTCTGAAGTCAGGGAGCCTGATTCCTCCAGCTCCATTTTTCGTTCTCAAGATTGCTTTGGCTATTCGGGGTCTTTTGTGTTTCCATACAAATTGTGAAATTTTTTGCTCTAGTTCTGTGAAAAATGCCAGTGGTAGTTTGATAGGGATTGCATTGAATCTGTAGATTGCTTTGGGTAGTAGAGTCATTTTCACAATGTTGATTCTTCCAATCCAAGAACATGGTATATCTCTCCATCTATTTGTATCATCTTTAATTTCTTTCATCAGTGTCTTATAATTTTCTGCATACAGGTCTTTTGTCTCCTTAGGTAGGTTTATTCCTAGATATTTTATTCTTTTTGTTGCAATGGTAAATGGGAGTGTTTCCTTGATTTCACTTTCAGATTTTTCATCATTAGTATATAGGAATGCCAGAGATTTCTGTGCATTAATTTTGTATCCTGCAACTTTACCAAATTCATTGATTAGCTCTAGTAGTTTTCTGGTAGCATCTTTAGGATTCTCTATGTATAGTATCATGTCATCTGCAAACAGTGACAGCTTTACTTCTTCTTTTCCAATTTGGATTCCTTTTATTTCCTTTTCTTCTCTGATTGCTGTGGCTAAAACTTCCAAAACTAGGTTGAATAAGAGTGGTGAGAGTGGGCAACCTTGTCTTGTTCCTGATCTTAGTGGAAATGGTTTCAGTTTTTCACCATTGAGGACGATGCTGGCTGTGGGTTTGTCATATATGGCCTTTATTATGTTGAGGAAAGTTCCCTCTATGCCTACTTTCTGCAGGGTTTTTTATCATAAATGGGTGTTGAATTTTGTCGAAAGCTTTCTCTGCATCTATTGAGATGATCATATGGTTTTTCTCCTTCAATTTGTTAATATGGTGTATCACGTTGATTGATTTGCGTATATTGAAGAATCCTTGCATTCCTGGCATAAACCCCACTTGATCATGGTGTATGATCCTTTTAATGTGCTGTTGGATTCTGTTTGCTAGTATTTTGTTGAGGATTTTTGCATCTATGTTCATCAGTGATATTGGCCTGTACTTTTCTTTCTTTGTGACATCCTTGTCTGGTTTTGGTATCAAGGTGATGGTGGCCTCATATAATGAGTTTGGGAGTGTTCCTCCCTCTGCTATATTTTGGAAGAGTTTGAGAAGGATAGGTGTTAGCTCTTCTCTAAATGCTTGATAGAATTCGCCTGTGAAGCCATCTGGTCCTGGGCTTTTGTTTGTTGGAAGATTTTTTATCACAGTTTCAATTTCAGTGCTTGTGATTGGTCTGTTCATATTTTCTATTTCTTCCTGATTCAGTCTTGGCAGGTTGTGCATTTCTAAGAATTTGTCCATTTCTTCCAGGTTGTCCATTTTATTGGCATAGAGTTGCTTATAGTAATCTCTCATGATCTTTTGTATTTCTGCAGTGTCAGTTGTTACTTCTCCTTTTTCATTTCTAATTCTATTGATTTGAGTCTTCTCCCTTTTTTTCTTGATGAGTCTGGCTAATGGTTTATCAATTTTGTTTATCTTCTCAAAGAACCAGCTTTTAGTTTTATTGATCTTTGCTATCGTTTCCTTCATTTCTTTTTCATTTATTTCTGATCTGATTTTTATGATTTCTTTCCTTCTGCTAACTTTGGGATGTTTTTGTTCTTCTTTCTCTAATTGCTTTAGGTGCATGGTTAGGTTGTTTATTCGAGATGTTTCCTGTTTCTTAAGGTGGGATTGTATTGCTATAAACTTCCCTCTTAGAACTGCTTTTGCTGCATCCCATAGGTTTTGGGTCATCGTGTCTCCATTGTCATTTGTTTCTAGGTATTTTTTAATTTCCTCTTTCATTTCTTCAGTGATCACTTCGTTATTAAGTAGTGTATTGTTTAGCCTCCATGTGTTTGTATTTTTTACAGATCTTTTCCTGTAATTGATATCTAGTCTCATAGCATTGTGGTTGGAAAAGATACTTGATACAATTTCAATTTTCTTAAATTTACCAAGGCTTGATTTGTGACCCAAGATATGATCTATCCTGGAGAATGTTCCATGAGCACTTGAGAAAAATGTGTATTCTGTTGTTTTTGGATGGAATGTCCTATAAATATCAATTAAGTCCATCTTATTTAATGTATCATTTAAAGCTTGTGTTTCCTTATTTATTTTCATTTTGGATGATCTGTCCATTGGTGAAAGTGGGGTGTTAAAGTCCCCTACTATGATTCTGTTACTGTCGATTTCTCCTTTTATGGCTGTTAGTCTTTGCCTTATGTATTGAGGTGCTCCTATGTTGGGTGCATAAATATTTACAAGTGTTATATCTTCTTCTTGGATCGATCCCTTGATCATTATGTAGTGTCCTTCTTTGTCTCTTCTAGTAGTCTTTATTTTAAAGTCTATTTTGTCTGATATGAGAATTGCTACTCCAGCTTTCTTTTGGTTTCCATTTGCATGGAGTATCTTTTTCCATCCCCTTACTTTCAATCTGTATGTGTCTCTAGGTCTGAAGTGGGTCTCTTGTAGACAGCATATATATGGGTCTTGTTTTTGTATCCATTCAGCCAATCTGTGTCTTTTGGTGGGAGCATTTAGTCCATTTACATTTAAGGTAATTATTGATATGTATGTTCCTCTTCCCATTTTCTTAATTGTTTTGGGTTTGTTATTGTAGGTCTTTTCCTTCTGTTGTGTTTCTTGCCTAGAGAAGTTCCTTTAGCATTTGTTGTAAAGCTGGTTTGGTGGTGCTGAACTCTCTCAGCTTTTGCTTGTCTGTAAACGTTTTAATTTCTCCATCAAATCTGAATGAGATCCTTGCTGGGTAGAGTAGTCTTGGTTGCAGGTGTTTCTCCTTCATCACTTTAATTATGTCCTGCCACTCCCTTCTGGCTTGTAGAGTTTCTGCTGAGAGTTCAGCTGTTAACCTGATGGGGATTCCCTTGTGTGTTATTTGTTGTTTTTGCCTTGCTGCTTTTAATATGATTTCTTTGTGTTTAATTTTTGACAGTTTGATTAATATGTGTCTTGGCGTATTTCTCCTTGGATTTATTCTGTATGGGACTCTCTGTGCCTCCTGGACTTGATTAACTATTTCCTTTCCCATATTAGGGAAGTTTTCAACTATAATCTCTTCAAATATTTTCTCAGTCCCTTTCTTTTTCTCTTCTTCTTCTGGAACCCCTATAATTCGAATGTTGGTGCGTTTAATGTTGTCCCAGAGGTCTCTGAGACTGTCCTCTGTTCTTTTCATTCTTTTTTCTTTATTTTGCTCTGCAGCAGTTATTTCCACTATTTTATCTTCCACCTCACTTATCCGTTCTTCTGCCTCAGTTATTCTGCTATTGATCCCATCTAGAGTATTTTTTATTTCATTTATTGTGTTTTTAATCGATGCTTGATTCATCTTTAGTTCTTCTAGGTCCTTGTTAACTGTTTCTTGCATTTTGTCTATTCTATTTCCAAGATTTTGGATCTGGGAAATAGAATCTTGGATCATCTTTACCATCATTATTCTGAATTCTTTTTCAGGTAGACTGCCTATTACCTCTTCATTTGTTAGGTCTGGTGGGTTTTTATCTTGCTCCTTCTCCTGCTGTGTGTTTTTCTGTCTTCTCATTTTGCTTATGTTACTGTGTTTGGGGTCTCCTTTTTGCAGGCTGCAGGTTCGTAGTTCCCGTTGTTTTTGGTGTCTGTCCCCAGTGGCTAAGGTTGGTTTAGTGGGTTGTGTAGGCTTCCTGGTGGAGGGGACTAGTGCCTGTGTTCTCGTGGATGAGGCTGGATCTTGTCTTTCTGGTGGGCAGGTCCACGTCTGGTGGTGTGTTTTGGGGTGTCTGCGGACTTTTTATGATTTTAGGCCACCTCTCTGCTAATGGGTGGCGTTGTGTTCCTGTCTTGCTAGTTGTTTGGCATAGGGTGTCCAGCACTGTAGCTTGCTGGTCGTTGAGTGAAGCTGGGTCATGGTGTTGAGATGGAGATCTCTGGAAGATTTTCGCCGTTTGATATTATGTGGAGCTGGGAGGTCTCTTGTGGACCAGTGTCCTGAGGTTGGCTCTCCCACCTCAGAGGCACAGCACTGACTCCTGGCTCCTCAATTTGGGATGATTTGTTGTCTATTCATGTATTCCACAGATGCAGGGTACATCAGGTTGATTATGGAGCTTTAATCCGCTGCTTCTGAGGCTGCTGGGGGAGGTTTCCCTTTGTCTTCTTTGTTCTCACAGCTCCTGGGTCACAGCTTTGGATTTGGCCCCGCCTCTGCATGTAGGTCGCCGGAGGGCGTCTGTTCTTCGCTCAGACAGGACAGGGTTAAAGGAGCAGCCTCTTCGGGGACTCTGGCTCACTCAGGCCGGGCGGGAGGGAGGGGCACGGAGTGCGGGGCGAGCCTGCAGCGGCAGAGGCCGGCGTGACGTTGCACCAGCCCGAGGCGCGCCGTGCGTTCTCCCAGGGAAGAAGCCCCTGGATCCCGGGACCCCGGCAGTGGCGGGCTGCACAGGCTCCCGGAAGGGCGGTGTGGACGGTGACCTGCGCTCGCACACAGGCTTCTTGGCGGCGGCAGCAGCAGCCCCAGCGTCCCACGCCCATCACTGGGCTCCGCGCTTTCAGTCGTGACTCGCGCCCGTCTGTGGAGCCCCTTTAAGCAGCGCTCTTAATCCCCTCTCCTCGCGCACCAGGAAACCAAGAGGGAAGAAAAAGTCTCTTGCCTCTTCGGCAGCTCCAGAGTTTTCCCGGACTCCCTCCCGGCTAGCTGTGGCGCATTAGCCCCCTTCAGGCTGAGTGCTCGCCGCCAGCCCCAGTCCTCTCCCTGCGCTCTGACCGAAGCCCGAGCCTCAGCTTCCAGCGCCGCCCGCCCCGGCGGGCGAGCAGACAAGCCTCTCGGGCTGGTGAGTGTCGCTCGGCACCGCTCCTCTGTGCGGGAATCTCTCCGCTTTGCCCTACCCAGGTATGTGGGGAGTTTCTTGCCTTTTGGGAGGTCTGGGGTCTGCTGCCAGCGTTCAGTAGGTGTTCTGTAGGAGTTGTTCCACGTGTAGCTGTATTTCTGGTGTATCCGTGGGGAGGAAGGTGATCTCCGCGTCTTACTCTTCCGCCATCTTACCCGGAAGTCTTTCCATAGTGACTTTTTATATTGAGTCTATGCTGAGGTGACAATATTTTGGATCTATTGGGTTAAATAAAATGTTATTAGTAGTTATTTCACCTTTTTCTACATGTTTATAATGTGGCTCCTAGAAAGTTTACATTACACGTGTGGCTCACTTTATACATTTGTTGGACAGTGCAGCACTAAACCGTATCTCTCAGTGGTTAACTTCACAGTACAAACCTGTTCCTTCTCTTATTCTCTGTGTTTCATATGGAGCAAAGGGGTTCTGTGATTACCTTAAAACAAGTGATTAAGCAAAATTGCTGCCTTCCATGCATACCACATGAGCACCCCTTTGTAGGTTCCCTCTGTTCCCCATCTGTATCTTTCCTCTAAATTCTCCTTTTAACGAGATGATGATTTTTGTTAGCAGCTTGTAAAACCATGGGCACAATACTGGGAGAAATGCAAGATAGAGAAACAGTGGGAGACTTCAAATATTTGAACCTGTGTAGGCAGACACATTCAGCTGAAAAACAGAGGGCCAGACAATGCACAATGCATCAACATGCTCTGCAATAAAAGTCCTTTCCTAAGATATTGAAGACGTGACAAGGTGGACAGAATTCTGTCCAACAGGGAAGCCCCAGATTGATGAGCTGCAGAAGAATGCACTCTAGAAGAAAAGTGATTCTCTCCTTAGAGTGCATCGGAAAAAAAATTTAAGGAAGACTAGACAGAGGAACCCTAGACTTGAGCAAGGCAGGCTTCAAAAATGTCAGAAAAAGCAGGAGATATGATTCCATGGTATCTAATTCTAACAGGAAAGAGGGATCAGTACTGTTGGGGCATTCTCAAAAAGTAACTCAACTACTTTCAAATGATCTCAGCAAGGAAGAAAAGAAGATATTTAAGAACATATATATAAGAACTGACCTTCTTTCCTTCATTCCTGAGATCATTTGCAGTTGCATTATGAATGCTTACGGAGCTTCTTCAAGAGCTTAGAGGCAGAGAGGACACATACCAAAGATGGACAGAAGAACATGTAACCAAGAGGAGTATGACAAAGTAGCAGCGACGTGTAAGAGCAATACCCAGGAGGCTGAGGGGTCAGACTAGCAGATGCTGGTGAATAATAATGGCAATTCTAAGAGACATTTTAGTTCAGTTGGTGCAGAAAGAATGACAAGAAGGGACAGTCCAGATAGACTTCCTCCTTGGGGCCACAGTGCTTATCCTTGTCTTAAGATTGGGAGAATGAACATTAATTAATAACGGGGAATTGAGAGCTCATGGCTTCTAGCCTGGATGAATTATATCCAAGGGAACAGAGAAGCAGTCAGTAAGACCACTGAATTTTCTACAGAATCTTTAAGAGATTGAAAGGGGGAAAGAGGGATATAGAGTTTCTAGATTTAACAAAAAAGGAAGTAGATTGTAAAGACCAGTAGATTGTAAAGTAGATTGTAAAGAGTGAGTTCTACATCAATTCCATCCAATACTCTGGAATAAGTTATGAAAAAGGTAGTTTGTGAAAATTAGAAAAAGCTATCAGTGATCAGTAGAAGCCAATTTAGGTTCACCAAGTGTACGTCATCTCAGAGAAGTTGATTTTCCTTACTTTGTTAAGATTGAGATCGTATTTTACATATATATCTACAGTTTACACAGCACTTGATAAGGTCTCCTATGAAAGTGTTGTAAACAAAAAAGAGAAATGTAAACTGAATGATGCCAGAATTGTGCTTGGTAACTAATGCTCATGCTTAAAGGACACTTAACTAGAATGCAAACAATTTTTTCAATGAATTAGGTAAAGTCTAGTATATGTGCTGCCGAAGCGAGCACGAGGTAAAGTCTAAAAAGATATACTTTTCAATTTGTAGATATCATGAAGATTTCAGGAGTAGTTAATATATTGGATGGCAGAATTTTAAAAAAATCTTAATAGCTAGGAATGATGGGCCCCATCCAAGAAGAATTTTTTAGGAATTAATGTTGGCCTCTGCATTTAGTTTCAAAAAACTAAGAGAACCAGCAGTAGTGGTACATGTGAGCAAGACTTAGGGGTTTTAAATTGATTGTAAATTCAGTATGACTTTTCAGAGTGGTGTGCTTGATGAAGAACTAATGTGAACTTGGACTACACTGAGATAGACAAAGATAAATTGGAGGAGGGGTTTGCTAGGAGAATGACTGGATGTTGAATAGCTTAAGCTATACATAGCCCAAATGCAGAACAATAGGACCAATTGGTAGAAAATGAGGGAGATGGATTTGAGCCCAACAAAAGGAAGCATTTTCTAATAGTGAAGATGGAATGGATATCGTAGGAGGAAACAAGCCACCCCATCTCTAGAGGGATGCAAGGATGCCTGGATAACACTGGGTATGTTTCATATCAGAAAGATTATTCTAGCACTGAGAGTAAACATTTTATTCATTTATTTAAATGCTTCTAAGGACATTGCAGATGATTTAAGAGCTGTGAAAAATAAATAACAAAACATCATTTTTTTTTAAGTACATTATTTTCAGCAGCCAGGGGCTGTGATACCACCAGTGGTTAGGTCATAAATCAGAGAGCATGCAGTTTACTACCAGATGTTTAGTTCTGTCACACTGCATTTCTGAAAAGAAGTTCAGAAAGTATAAAGAAAATAAATAAGCAAGGAATAACTACAGAGACCTTACATTTATCTCCTCTGAATTCTTACTCTCTTTTTTCATCTCTATCTCCCTATTTCTCCCCTTTTTCCTGACTCTGTTGTAGTCTTCAGAGCTTTTAGATAGAGTTGATTTAATTTATTTTAAAATTTATTTATTTTGACCTCAAAGATTTAAAAACATTTTTTCCACTCCTGGTTATATATCAAAAAAAAATAAAAAACACTAATCCAAAAAGATATATGCACTCAATGTTCATAGCAGCATTATTTACAATAGCTAAGATATGGAGGCAACCTACGTGTCCATCAACAGATGAATGGATAAAGAAGATATGGTATGCAAATACGATGCAATACTACTCAGCCACAAAAAATAATGAAACTTACCAGTTGCAACAACTTGGATGTTCTTTAAGGGTATTATGCTAAGTGAAGTAAGTTAGACAGAGAAAGACAAATACTGTATGATATCACTTATATGTGGAATCGAAAAAAATACAACAAATTAGTAAATATAACAAAACAAAAACAGACTCACAGACTTAGAGAACAAACTAGTAGTTACCAGTGAAGAGAGGGAAGGAGGGAGGGACAAGTTAGGGGTAGGGGATTAAGAGGTACAATCTATTATGTATAAAATAAGGTATAAGGATATATTTCAAGCACAGGGAGTATAGCCAATATTTTATAATAGCTATAAATGGAATATAACCTTTAAAAATTGTGAATCACTATGTTAAAAATGTGTAACTTACATAATATTCTACATCAACTACACTTCAATAAAAATAAGTAAAAAGATAAATGAATCACACAACAAAAAAAATTAAAAAACATTTTTTTCGTTTAAAGTGTACAGCATGATGATTTGATGCACGTGTGTATTGCAAATTGATGACCATAATTAGGTTAGTTAATACCTCCATTTCCTCACATAATTATCATTTGTGTGTGTCTGGCGTTAACATTTAAGATCTACTCTCTTCACAACTTTCAAGTATATAATACAATATTGTTAACTATAATCATCATGCTATAGGTACATTATATCTCCAGAACTTATTCGTCTCATAGCTGGAAGCTTGTACCCTTTGACCCAACATCTCCCCATTATTCCCACTCCCTAATTCTACCCTGGTAACCATGATTCTACTTTCTATTTCTGTGAGTTTGGCTTTTTTGGAGTCTATAAGTGAGAACATACAGTATTTGTCTTTCTCTGTCTGACTTATTTCACTTAGCATAATGTCCTCAAGGTCCATCAAAAAGCAGAATTTTCTTCTTCCATGTGGCTGAATAATAATATTATTATTTTTTAATCCATTCATCCATTGATGGACACTTAGGTTGTTTCCATATCTTGGCTATAGTGAATAATACTACAATGAACTTGGGGGTGCAGTTATCTCTTTGAAATAGTGATTTCACTTCTTTTGGATATGTACTCAGACATGGGATTGCTGGATCATACAGTAGTTCTAGTTTTAATTTTTTGAGGAATTTCCGTACTGTTTTCCATAGTGGCTGCACCAATTTACACTCCCACCAACAGTGCACAAGGGTTCCCTTTTCTCTACATCCTCACCAACACTTGTTATTTCTAGACTTTTTGATACTAGTCATTCTAACAGGGGTGAGATGATATTTCATTGTGGTTTTGATCTGCATTTCCCTAATGATTAGTGATATTGAGCACCTTTTTATGTACCTGTTGGACACTTCTGTGTCTTCTTTGGAAAGATGTCTATTCAGATCCTCTGCCCATTTTAAAAGCAGATTAATTTTGTTTTGTTATTGAATTGTATGAATTCCTTATATATTTTTGCTATTAACCACTTATCAGACGGATGGTTTGCAAGTATTTTTCTCCTATCCCATAGGCTGCCTTTTCACTTTGTTGATTGCTTCTTTTGCTATGCAGAAGCTTTTCAGTTTGATGTAGTCCCACTTCTTGATTTTTGCTCTTGTTGCTTGTGCTTTTGGTGTCATATGCAAAAAATTGTCTCCAAGATCAATGTCGAGGAGCTTTTTCCTTACCTTTTCTTCTAGTAGTTTTATAGTTTCAGGCCTTACATTTAAGTCTTCAGTCCATTTCAAGTTAATTTTTGTGAGTAATGTAATACAAGGGTCAAATTTCTTCCTTTTGCATGTGAATATCCAGTTTTCTCAACACCATTTATTGAAGAGACTGTCCTTTCCCCACTGAGTGATCTTAGCTAGCTTGTCAAATACTAGTTGATCATATATGCATGGGATTTTTCCTTGGCTCCCATTTCTGTTTCATTGGCCTATGTATTTGTTTTTATACCAGTACCACACTGTTTTGATTACTATACCTTTATAGTAAAATTTGAAATCAGGAATTGTGATGCCTCTAGTTTTGTTCTTCTTTCTCAGCATTGCTTTGGCTATTTGGGTCTTTTGTGGTTCCATATGAATTTTAAGATTGTTTTTCTATTTCCGTGAAAAATTGCCATTGGAATTTTTATAAGAATTGCATTGACTCTATAGATGGTTTTTGGCTATGGACATTTTAACAGTATTAATTCTTCTGACCTATGAACACAGATATCTTTTCATTTATTTGTGTCTTCTTCAATTTCTTTCATCAATGTCTTATAATTTTCAGTGTACAGATTGTTTACCTCCTTGGTTAAATTTATTCCTAAGTATTTTATTATTTTTGATGCTATTGTAAATGGGGTTGTTTTCTTTTTCAGATAGTTTGTTGTTAGCATATAGTAATGCAGTTTAGTTTTGTGTATTGATTTTGAATGCTGCAGATTTACTGAATTTGTTGATTAATTCTAACAGTTTTTTGGTGGAGTTTTTAGGATTTTCTATGTATAAGATAATATCATCTGCAAACAGAAACAGTTTTACTTCTTCCTTTCCCATATGGATGGCTTATGTTTCTTTTTCTTGCCTAGTTACTCTGGGTAGGACCTTCAGTATTATGTTGAATAGGAATGTGAGAGAAGGCGCCCTTGTCTTGCTCCTAATCTTAGTAGGAAAGCTTTCAAACTTTCACTGTTGAGGATTATGTTAGCTGTGGATTTGTGATATATGGCCTTTATTATGTTGAGGTACATTCCTTTTATACCCAATTTTTGGAGTTTTTTATTATGAAAGGATGTTGAATTTTGTCAAATACTTTTTCTGCATCTATTCAGGTGATCATATCATTTTATATTTCATTCTGTGAATGTGAAAATATATCACATTTATTGATTTGTGGGTTGAACCATCCTTGCATCTCAGGGATAAATTCATCATGATGGTGTGTGATCTTTCTAATGTGCTATTGAATTTGGTTTGATAGTATTTTGTTGAGAATTTTTGCATCTATGTTCATCGGGGATATTGGCCTATGATTTCCTTTTCTCGTGTCTTTATCTGGCTTTGGTACCAGGGTAATGCTAGCCTTGTAAAATGAGTTTGGGAGTGTTGTACTAGAGTCCTTGGGTAGGCAGGTATTGTGTCTGGGCTAGAGAGTGGGAAGGCTTGATGCTTGGGTACATGGGGGCAAGCCTGGAGCCTGCTGTCACTGAGGTGGGCCTGGGAACTGGGTCTGCATGGGCAGGCTTGCATCCTGGGTCAAACCGGTGCCAGGGACCACAGGTTTGGGCCTAGCACCTGGGGCCCTGTGAAGTAGTCTGATACTGGGACAGGCCAGGAGCCTGGTTTCCCAGGAGCTGGCCTGGAGGTTGGGTCTGCTGGGCTGGTTTGGTGGTGGGGCAGATCAGGAGCGTGGGTCCATGGGGGCTGGCCTGGCTGGGGCCTAGGGCTTCAGTGGTCAGCCTGGCTCAGTGCCTATCTGGAAGCTTA
The DNA here is from genome assembly GCF_949752795.1 of Hyperoodon ampullatus. Lineage (NCBI taxonomy): Eukaryota > Metazoa > Chordata > Mammalia > Artiodactyla > Ziphiidae > Hyperoodon > Hyperoodon ampullatus. Next base: position 102,837,021 of record NC_136916.1, read on the forward strand.
GGTTTGTGGGTGCCCACCTGGAGCCTGGGTTTGCAGGAACTGATTGGGAGTCTGGGGCTGCAGGAGCTGCTAGGGCCGTGAGCTCTGGCCAGTGCTGGGATGTGCTGGGGGCCTGGGTTCGAGGGAGCACACTGGGAGCCTCTTTGGGTCACAGGCGTCAGCTTGGTGCTTGGGTGGGCTGTGCTGGGGTCTTCAGTGAAATGGGCACCTACTTCACTCTCCTTTCCTAGAGGAACGGTATCTATCTTTGAGCTGGACTGCCTGGCTTGGGGAAGGGTGATGGGAGTAATTTGAATCTATCTTTTCTACCCTCATCAATGCATCTTTTCTTATTTCTGCGCTTCATCTAAGTGCTATAATTCCTCACCTGGAATCCTTAGATCTTGTGAAGGTATTTTCGCCTGTGGATAGTGGTTCAAATTGATGTTTCTGGGAGGGGACAGGTGTTAGAAACTCTTATACCGCCATTTTGTTGATGTTCCCTTGGTTGATTTAATTTAAATGGTGATGAAGTCCAATTGCATTAATGAAAAAAATCTGAATAAGAAAAGGAAACTACAGGCCAGTATCCCTGATGAGTATAATATAGCTTTTCCACTTATAAGAACATGTACACAGAATAACCCTGTGGCAAGAAGAAAAAGAAAATGAGACCCCAGAATCCTGCCCAGGCTTAGGCTGGATGAGGACCATTTCTAATGAGCACAATTATTGGTTTGGTACTAAGGCTGCCAGTAAAGAGATTTGTTCTTAACAAGTTAAACAATGCCTGTGTACACGATGATTTAAAAACAATGCAAAATTCAGCCTCCTTTTCATGCAGAAGTACAGTATTATCAATTTCTGAGCTGCTTCCATATCCTGAAGCTATACCCAGGAGCAGTGCTGGCTGATCTGATGACAACACATTCCTCTAAGTGCCCAGACTCTCTATGTTGCAAAGAGCTCAGGAGATCTCCCAGTTCAGCCTCACCATTTTGCAGATGTGAGAATTGAAGCCCACAGAGGTAACTGACTCATGTAAAGTTGTGTGGCTTCCCTGCAGCCAGTGATCTCTTACACCAGAAGTTTCCCTTCGCTTTGTTTATATGACACATACTCTCCATTATGAATGTATATAGGTACTGTTACCAGTGTAGGCGGGAAGGAGGAATAGAGGCTTAAACTGAACCTTAGTTTTATTGAAATTTCATTGTTCTGCCAGTAAATTGCAGAAACTCTTTAACTTTGCTCAGGCTGCCTAGTGAATCCCCTTTGGAAAAGCCAGCCTAGCTACCAGTTCACCAAGGTAAATCACAAAAAGACATAAGGACTCAGAATAAGGAACAAACAGACCCCTACAGAGATTGAATTGCATCAGCTCATCTGAATATATCCTTTGGACTAGATTCTGGGTCATAGCCTGGTTTTGCAGCTTGAGAAGGAGAATCTCACTCTCTGTTGTAACATTTTTTCTCTCTCTCTCTCTTTCCCATGCTGGTTCCTTATCGTGAAGCCTGGCGTACCACTTTGCATCTCCCCTTTCAGTATCAGCAGAGCTTCTAAGCTTGGTGGGCGGGGTGCTGGAGGGGGTGTGTGGGTGCAGGGTTCAGCTTCAGCAGCCCCCATGTTGGTCTGTGCAGCTCACATCTATTGTTGGCTTTGCCTTTGGGACCTTTCTGAGGCATTTTAAGCTGTGACTACAGGACATGGTGAGATGGATGGATGTGCCTTTCCTGGTCCCACGTTAGTGGTGGTCAATTCAGTGACCTGTTGAGTATAAAATGATCGCACCATTGCTCCCAAGAAAAATGCGGTGAGTTGCCTCCTTCTTCTGGTCCACCCAATTGGAACGCAGTCTCTTCACCTGCGGTGTTCGCAGCACACCACCCTCAGCAGTGGATCGGCTCCCTCAGCAGGGAGAGCAGTGGGAGAAAGCCTCCATCTGATGGTGGGTCCTATTGCCTTAAGACCCGAGAAACAAGGCTGAAGGGCCAAACTCACAGCAAGGTCCAGAAGAGAACATTTCAATCGGAGAGAAGGCAGTGTCCCGAAAGCTTTACCTTCCTCAATGCACCTCAAAATAATGGGTCATTACCAGGGACATTTAGTCATCATCATGGATGTTTCCCAAGTTTGGGGAGGGCCTGAGTGAGCCCTTGCTTTGCACCAGCACTGTTAAACAAGGCCTTTACCACTTTCTCCTCGGTCGTAACACACACCGTTAAATGCCAGATGCTACTTACACGTTTGAATGATATAAAATTATTTAATCCCTGAAACAACAGTGTAGAGACTGCTGTTCCCCAGCCTGCAAAGACTGAATCACCGAGAAGTATAGGTCACACACCTAGGAAGTGGCCAAACCAGGCAAACTGGCTCCAGGACAGAGTCCTAGCTGCTGTGCTCTGCTGTCCTGGCATGGACCTTGTTAGCTTCCTGCTTCCCGCTTCAAGCATTCTGCTTACATTCTAGCCATTCCACTGTCACAAGGACTGCTGGCACTCTTCCACCTCTGTGTCTTTGTTCAGTTTCTTGTCCTTCAATGCTCTTGGTCCTCTTCCTGTTTGGTAAACCTCCTCATCATCCATGGCTAGGCTCACATGCTGTCTCCTCCCTGAAGCCTCCCTTCTCCTTCCAGCTGTAATAATTTCACCATCCCTGTGCTCAGGAGCACTTTTATTATAGGATCCTGTCTGTTAACCTTCATGGAAACCACCAATTTGTAATCTCTCATCTGTCTGCCTATCTATCTGTCTATCTATCTATCATCCATTATCCATCTATTCATCGATCATCTGTCGATTATCTATCATCTTTATCATTCATCTCTAATTTATCATCTATTGCTCTGGTCTCTCACTGCCCTAGTTGATAAGGGAAGACATCCTGCTTCTTTTGCTTTTTTTAAATTCTTTTCCATTATAGTTTATTACAGGATATTAAATATAGTTCCCTGTGCTATACAACAGGACCTTGTTGTTTATCCAGTCTATATATACTGCTTGTTTTTCTTATCACTGGATACCCAACATCTATAGGAGAGCTTGGACTCAAATATTTGTTTAATGAGTAAATAAGTGAATAGGTATTTGTACCTTTCCTTTAGTGGCTGTCACACTCTGCCTTATGTTTTAGTTCTCTTTGTGAAGTATTTCTCTGCCAAACTTGATCATAAACCCCTTGGGTAGAGCATGGAGAGCCTCCATCCTACACCTAATACAATGTGCCTAGCACATAGTAAGTACTCCTCAGTGGATGTTTGTTCACTTGAATTTCAGGGGCCTCCTGACACTTTCAGCCATCACACTGCCATTTATTTGAATATTTCAAACAAGTATTTGAAAATGCATCTTTTTCCCCCCTTGTAGGAGCCTTGGTACCATGGCAGCCAAATTGGTTTGACTTGGAAGTATGTCTTAGGAGCTGAAGGCTTTTCCTTCTACCTGCTTCTATAAAAACCATGCAGTGAGACACTTTCCCCAAAAGACTTTTTTTTCCACCTAAGCAGATTTGAGTAGGTAGAGCCCTTCACTCCATGCCCTCTGACATGGTTTCCACCTGGTCTGTCCCACCTCTACCTCTCATCCCATTACTGATGAGTTATCTTGGGACCTGTAATCATGATGTCAGAAAATCAACAGTGATCATTCCGTTGGTGCTCTTATTGGCTCAGAACACCGAAGTCCAGAACTCCCAGGCCAGATGTGCTGAGAAAGGCAGCTGGCAAGCCATGCTGCTTGCAGACTGGACACAGCTAGCCGTAAAGACTGCTGACTCTCATTTCTTGGCTAGGCTTCTCACCTTTCCTGTAGGTAATCACTATTGTGGCCCTGATGCAAAATAAACTTTTTGGAGTGGTGATATGTACCCAGTTTTCCATTTTCCAGCTGGGCATTTTATGGGAATTGTCATGCCAGGATGTTGGCAGCTTTGGTGCAAGACAAGCAAGGCTGGGAGCCAGGGTGGAGAAAGTCAAGTAAAGCAAGTCAAGTAAAGCATCCAGAGGCAAAACTCACCCTCGGGTGTCTCTCCTTATAAGGCCACTAATCCCGTCATGAGAGCCCCACCCCCTCATGACCTCATCTAACCCTACTTACCTCCCCAAAGCCCCATCTCCTAATACCACCACGTTGGGAGTCAAGGCTTCAACATGAATTTGACATCATTGCCAATAGCAGACACTATCTCATACTTCTCAGGTGTATCTCCGCCGTTGCTTCCATCAGTGAGTTTACTGACTCATTCGTTTTCACCTAGTTTTCCAGGAATGGTGGATTTATGCTGATTGAGTCCTTGCCTTCCTAGTCTCTCTTGGATTCATCAATAAGCATCGGCAAATGGCTGACCAGGAGAGTCCTAGTTCATCACCTTCTGTCTTAAGAATACATCTCTGTTTTAGAGTCCCTACTTGTTTTTGCCTTCTTTTTCTATCATCACTATGTAAATACCAGAGAAGATCCAGATCATGTGAGGTATTTATTCCTAGTTCACCTACCAGATGAGAGACTTTCAACAAGTTAAATTTAACTTCTTTGAACTTTATTTCTGTGTCTGTAAAATGGACTGAGTAATACCGATTTCCTAAGCTTGCCACAAGGTCTAACCAAAATAATGAGGCAAAGGGTCTGGTATAGTAAATGATCCACCTATTTTGAGGAAAAATAATAGTGTTGGTGATACACCACTGAGTGGAATCTCAACATATATTTCTGAGCAGGTGTCAGATATTGATGCAACAGCTGCTCTGTGTTTTTGTTTTGTTTTGTTTTTCTGTCCAGGATAAGTTTCCAAGAGGTGACTTGCTTTTTATATTCTGATGTGTTTTAAATTGCATATAATCTTAGGAAAAGACATCGTAATGCTTAGTTCTGCTGCAGACCCACAACAATGAAATTGGATTCGCCTGAATAGGTTCAAGACGCTTAAACTGAGGGCTGTCGGAAGTGGCCAACGCGGATAAGAGTCAGTACACGATCTCATTTGTCTCTCAGTCGTCGTGGCTATGTGAAGATGCAGTTGGTCCCTGGGGTTTGCATGGAGAGAGGGAGAGGGAACTGTGCTCTGCAGGGTAGTGCAACCAGCCCCATCCCCACTACCTCCCGTGTGCTGTGGACGCTACATCATCTCAGAGCACAACACTTCCTGAAGGGCCCTAATGGCTTAATTTATAAGCAGCTTACATGGTATGTGGGGCTGAAAACAGTGTTTCCTTTAAAAAATAGCTAAGAGTTCTGACCTTGCTACCTTTAAAATACAATACACATCTCAAGGGGATTGGGCAAACAGATATTCCATGGCAAGGGATTTGGTCCCTAAATAGTATCTGTTTCTTTTTTTTTTTTTTTTTTTTTACGGTACGTGGGGCTCTCACTGTTGTGGCCTCTCCCGTTGTGGAGCACAGGCTCCGGACGCACAGGCTCAGTGGCCATGGCTCACGGGCCCAGCCGCTCCGCGGCATGTGGGATCTTCCCGGACCGGGTCACGAACCCGTGTCCCCTGCATCGGCAGGCAGACTCTCAACCACTGCGCCACCAGGGAAGCCCTAAATGGTATCTATTTCTGACTCCCAACAGAAAGTGTCTAAGGCTTTCCCCCAACAGCTGCCAATATTTATGATATTTTGTAAAAGTGCAAGACAGATGAAATGGAAGTTAAAACCATTTTTAAATATGTTGCAGTAGAAATAGAGAATAAGAAACTGGATAAATGAAATTTATAGATGATTAAAGAAAATAAATCTAATTTTATGTGATGGTTTAAACCACCTTCCTCATAATGCCTTGAATCAGGGATTCTGTCAGAAAACAAAATTGGCTGGTTTCATTTGGTATCTTTTTATTGTCTCTGTCAAATCTCCAATAGAGCAGCTAATCAGTAGTGAAATGTTGAAAAGATAGGTTAACTAGAGGGTGGAAGATGAGTAACCAAAAAAAAATTTTTTTTAAAGAACAAAGGTTAATTTCGGACCCTGGATCCTCAGCATCTGAATGAATAACTGAGTGTTAACTGTGGCTGCCTCCCCAGCTGACTGATATGTGACTAGTTCTAAGCTCATCCCTCATTTAGTCAGTGGCTAAACCTCTCTCTCTCTCTCTCTCTCTCTCTCTCTCTCTCTCTCTCTCTCTCTCTCTCTCTCTCTCTCTCTGTCTCTCTCTCTCTCACACACACACACACACACACACACACACACACACACACACATACATACATACATACATACATACATACATACATACATACATACATACATACATACCGTCCTTTGTCAGTCAGCCTCGGTGCCATCTCTACCTTCTTTGCTTTGAGCAGCCCTGACAGAGGGCAGTGAAAAATATCCACAGTCAGTGGCATCAAGAAAGAGTTCTTAACACACCAGATCACACATGCTTCTTTGGGACAGTTTGAAGTTGTATCTGGTGGCCTGAAAAGAATCTCACTGGGGTTTAAAAAGAACCAAAAAGCAAATTTGTGCTCTGAATGTTAGTGAAATGGTAATGTTATAATTGAGAGCAGGTGAAGTATATTGCACTAAACATTCAATGAGCAGAAATGTAATTGTGGTAGCGTGTGTTTGGGGCATTTTGGGTGTCTCCCAGAGCCTGCCGGGCCTTGGCAGGGGCTTTATCCAGCTTAAATCAGAGCTTCAACTTGATGCCCCTTGTTTCTAAACCAAAAAAAGTGGTGTTATTCATTTTTAAAGGCTATCTTGAATTCTTGTTATAATCATTACATTATTAAAAGCATAGCTATCTTTTTATAGTTGAGTAAGATATTTTATTAAATATGTGAAAAGCAAATAGTGTCTAGTGGAAAGGATCCAGCCTTTGGAGTCAGAGTTGGATTTGAATACTGGGTTTTTTATTTATTGGCTCTATGAATATGTATAAGTTGCAAAATTTCTCTAGGTCTCTGTTTTCTTATCTGTAAAGTGGGGATAATAATACCTGCTTTAAGGGGCTGACCTGTTTTTAAGTGAGATAATGCATAGACTGAATGTTTTTCTTCCCCCAAAATTCATAGGTTGAAACCTAACCCCTAAGGTGATAGCATTAGGAGATGGGGCCTTTGGGAGGTGATTAGGTCATGAAGGTGGGGCCATCATGAATGGGGTTAGTGCTCTTACAAAGGAGATCCCAGATCATTTCCTTGCCCCTTCCACCATGTGAGGTTCTGTCTCAGAATCAGGAACTGAGCTCTCACCAGATGCTGAATCTGCTAGCGTCTTGATCTTGGACTTCCCAGCCTCCAGAACTGTGAGAAGTAAATTTCTGTTGTTATAAGCCAGTGGTATTCTGTAACAGTAGCCCAAATGGACTAAGACAGTAAACGAACCATTTAGAACACTGCTTGACCCATGATAAGTACTCAAGAAAGGGTAATTACTATTATTTCTGTTTTTATTAAGTCCTCCCTGGTCTGGGGATGGAAGAGAGGTTGTTTTTTTTTTTTTGAGAGGTTGATTCTTTAGCTGGCAAAACAGTGAGTCTGGCCATCTGGACTCAGAGATGGAGAGTACATGAGGAAGGAAGTTGTCATAGTCCTCAAAGAACCTTAAAACTCCTAAAAGGAGGGAAATCCAGCTCCATTAAATTCAGGAGGGAATGAAAGGAGAAGGGCAGAGTTCTGAATGAAGCCAGATGGGGAAGTTTCAAGGCTTTGGACTCGAACATGGGAGTCACCTTATGAACCACTCCAGTGGGATCGGCAGTGACAGAGAACTGTGCCCACAGCTGGGGGTGAGAGAGGAAGCCCAGATGCGAGGCAAGCATTTTTTATTGAAATAAAATCTTCATACAGTAAAATGCACAGAGCTTTTGGGTACACTTTGATGAGTTTTGACAATTGCATCCACCTGTGTAACCACCATTCTGATTAGGATATAGAATCTTTCTATCAACACAGAAGGTTCATTTTTGCCATTTTTCAGGGAACTTCCCTCTCCTCACTCCAGAAAAGCACTTTCTAATCTCTAGTACTGTAGTTTTACCTGATCTGGTGTTTCATATGAATGGAATCATACCATATGTACTTTTTTGTGTCTGGCTCCTTTGGCTCAACCTAATGTTTTTAAGATCCCCTGTGACGTTGGATATATCGGTAGTTTGTTGCTTTTAATTGCCAAGTAATATGCATTTGTATGACTATCCCACGATTTGCTCATTCTCTTTTTATTTTTTATTTTTTATTTTTTATTTTTTTTGCTCATTCTCTTTTGATGGACATTTGGGTTTCCATTTGGGGGGCATCGTGAATAAGGTTACGGCAGACATTCATATTCATGAATAAGTCTTCTGTGAGTACATGTTTCATTTCTCATGGGATAACCCTTCAAAGTTGTCCCAAATTGAAACAAAGGGGCAGATCTTTTTTGTCCCCAGTCATTGGACAAAAGCTGTCTCTGGGGATAGAATGTTACTCTGGGTGAGGTAGATCCCTTTTGCAGAAGGAAACATCTGAGGAGAGACTGAGCTGCGAACCACAAGAGCCAAAACACTTGCAGCTGGGGGAATGAGGGTCTTGATCTGATGGGGGGAACCTGGGTAGCTCACCACAGCATCTGCTACACCAATCTGAGAAATTTTCTCCAACTGCAATGTCATGCTTTCTCTTACGTTTTCCTCTAGAACTTTTATGGTTCTTTTACATTTATGTCTGTGATTCATCTCAAATTTATTTTTATGCATGGAGCAAGTTAGGAATTGAAGTTCGTTTTTTTTACATACAGATATCCAGTTCTTCCAGCACCATTTGTTGAAAAGACTTCCCTTTCCCTATTGAATTTTTTGGTGTCTTTGTTGAAAATCAATTGACCACATATGTGTGGGTCTATTTTTGGGCTCTCTATTCTGTTTCATTGATCTATTTCTCCTTACATGAGGCAGTGTTTTGAAAGTACTCTGGCAGAAACGGCGTAACCCTTTTTGATCAGGAAGGTAATTTAGTAGCTTAGGGAAGCAAGGAAAACAGTATGGTTCATGCAGACTCACTTAGACAGATGTAGACAATAATGGGCCCCAATAATTAAAGCCTGAAGTAAATGGCATGGAATGTGCTCAGAATTGGCAAGGCTATGCCATAGTTACAAACCAATTTTAAAATCTTAATGGCTTACTGTTATAGAAGTTTCTCTCTTCCTCACATCACTACTTGGTGTGAGCTGAGTGGCTCTCCTGGGTAGCTCTTCTCCAAGTAATGACTGGGACACCCTGGCTGCCTCCATCTTATAACTATGCTATCTGGAACTTATGCCTTCCAAGGCTTCATGGACAGGGAAGAGGAAGCTGAAGGTCCTCACGGGACATTTTTAAGTGTCTGCCCTAGGTGTGCTCACATGATGTCTACTCACCTCTGACTGTCCAGTACCCAGTCACATGATGCAACCTAACTGCAGGGAAAGCTGGGAAATGTAGTCTTTAGTAAACATGAGCATTGTCTCGGCCACAGGTGAGCCTGCGCAGTGAGGATGCAGGACTTTCCTTGTGGAAGGCTTTGTAGCAGAGCTGTTAAATGCCTGAGCTCTAGAGCTATTATAGATTCCTCCAGGTTCAATCCTGTCTCTTTCCCTTACTATGTGGGTGATCTTGAGCATGTCACATACATTTCCTGATACCCCAGATCCTTTATCTGTGAAAAGTGATGGATAATAATACTTAAGGGGTTGTGGTGACAATTTATAGAATTAATATACATATAGCCCTTAGCATAGGCTTGGCATAGAATAAGTAGTTAATAAATTGTAGTTATTATTATGTGTATTCATAGAGGCCTGTAGGCATTACTTGAAAGGGTTCAGACCCAGAGGAGCCAGTCAGCCTGGCTTCCTCCCCCTTTATTCACTGCTTTGTTCCACAAATCCTGGGAACTCTTGGAGGGACCACAACATTAGAACTGAAATAGCTGTGTGCCCCACTGCCTGTTTTTGAGCCTCACACTGCTTTTTTTCGATAAAAGACATTTATTTTTTTTAATTGAAGTATAGCTGGTTTACAATATTGTGTTAGTTTCAGATGTACAGCAAAGTGATTCGGATATATGTGTGTGTGTGTGTGTATTGTTTTTTTTTTATTCTTTTCCGTTACATGTTATTACAAAATATTGAATATAGTTCCCTGTGCTATACAATAAATCCTTGTCATTTATCTGTTTTGTATATGGTAAGCCTCACACTGCTTCAAACTTACAGGTGTTGTCTCCTGGGAGAAATGTTGTCAAGGGGTCAGAGGCCATACATAGCAGAATTTTAAAAGAATTTTTAGTCCCAAGCATCTTGGACTGTAAGTATTTTGAGGCTGTCTCTTCATCTTTGACAGAGGCTGATGTGGTTGGTGATAATGCTGGTTTGTAGTTACAACCAATGAAACCCAAATTGTTTAAACGAGAAGCAGGTGAGGAGAGGGGGCTTAGTGTTTCCTTATGGAGTAAACTTAGCTGTACTCAGGGTACTTGTTTGGCTTGTCAGAAGTTAGTTTTAGGACAGAAAGGAGGTTGAAAATATGTTTTAATACTACGCTTAATCTAGGTGAAAATCATGTCTGTGTTACTACAGAGGTTCCCTTTTCTTCCTTCTAAACGACTATGGATAAACTACTTCACCTTGCTGGGTGTCAATCTCTCCACATCAAGCTTTCCACATATGGAAAAAAATGGAGATGGTAAAAGACAACAGATTCTGATAATCTTTTGGTCAGGAAAGAAATGAGTGCAAGCAGTCTGGCTACTGCTGGGCAATCACATAAAGCTGGAGAAATGTTTGTCCGTGATGTTGCGAAACACTATGGTTTTCAAGAGTCTGAAAGGTGGCTGATGTAATATTCTGAAATAAAGATGGAAATGACACTTGGTTATCGATGACTAGCCATGTGGCTGTTCCTTATTATAGTCTAAAAGGAATGGAATTGAAGAGTTGTGCTGGTGGAGGCAGTGCTGGGGCAGATTGGACACTAAGGTCTGGTTTGACTTTTTTTTTTTAAAGAAGCTTTTTGTCATTATTCTGTTAGCAAAGTCCACTTGACTTTGACTTGGACTGTCCTGCCACCTAGATGTCATCATTCTTCAGTTTGCTTGTTTATTTTTCACCTAATTGGAAGCAAACAATGGAACTGATAAGTCAAGGAGAACACAGCTGAGATTAAGCCATTGACTTCTGCTCCAGTTTCTAAACTGGTGACTTCTCTCCTTGCCAACCTTATATAAAGGGGGTCCTGGTGCCCCAGGGTCAGCAGAGGGACTGACCAGAGTCTGCTCTTGGAGGAAGGAGGTAGGACTCGGCATGGGAGTACTTAAGCAAGTGCCTATTACTTGCCCCAGGGAAATCCTTCCAACATTCTATTTTAAGGCATTTTCTGGCAGGGAACATTTATCTTTTTTTTTTTTTTAACATCTTTATTGGAGTATAATTGCTTTACAATGGTGTGTTAGTTTCTGCTTTATAGCAAAGTGAATCAGTTATACATATACATATGTTCCCATATCTCTTCCCTCTTGCGTCTCCCTCCCTCCCACTCTCCCTATCCCACCCCTCTAGGTGGTCACAAAGCACCAAGCTGATCTCCCTGTGCTATGCGGCTGCTTCCCGCTAGCTATCTATTTTACATTTGGTAGTGTATATATGTCCATGCCACTCTCTCACTTTGTCCCAGCTTACCCTTCTGCCTCCCTATGTCCTCAAGTCCATTCTCTAGTAGGTCTGTGTCTTTATTCCCGTCTTACGCCTAGGTTCTTCATGACATTTTTTTTCTTAGATTCCATATATATGTATTAGCGTACAGTATTTGTCTTTCTCTTTCTGACTTACTTCACTCTGTATGACAGACTCTAGGTCCATCCATCTCACTACAAATAACTCAATTTCGTTTCTTTTTATGGCTGAGTAATAGTCCATTGTATATATGTGCCACATCTTTATCCATTCATCCAACGATGGACACTTAGGTTGTTTCCATCTCCTGGCTATTGTAAATAGAGCTGCAATGAACATTTTGGTAGATGACTCTTTTTGAATTATTGTTTTCTCAGGGTATATGCCCAGTAGTGGGACTTTTGGGTCGTATGGTAGTTCTAGTTGTAGTTTTTTAAGGAACCTCCATACTGTTCTCCATAGTGGCTGTACCAATTCACATTCCCACCAGCAGTGCAAGAGTGTTCCTTTTCTCCACTCCCTCTCCAGCATTTATTGTTTCTAGATTTTTTGATGATGCCCATTCTGACCAGTGTGAGATGATATCTCATTGTAGTTTTGATTTGCATTTCTCTAATGATTAATGATGTTGAGCATTCTTTCATGTGTTTGTTGGCAGTCTGTATATCTTCTTTGGAGAAATGTCTATTTAGATCTTCTGCCCATTTTTGGATTGGGTTGTTTGTTTTTTTGTTATTGAGCTGCATGAGCTGCGTGTAAATTTTGGAGATTAATCCTTTGTCAGTTGCTTCATTTGCAAATATTTTCTTCCATTCTGAGGGTTGTCTTTTCGTCTTGTTTATGGTTTCCTTTGCTGTGCAAAGAGTTCTTTTAGCCATGGGAAGGTGGAACTAGAGATGGCTGAGTGATTAACTACCAGGTTGATAAGCACTCTAGATTCTAGCGAGAGGGCTAAAGATAGCAAATTCCACATGCTGCACTTACTATCAGAATGCCAGGGAGACAACTCACATTACTTGGGCTTCATTCATCTTACACAGTGTAGCCAGCCATTTATTTACACGTTGTCAAGCCAAACCCCTTATAGAGTTTTGTAGCTGGTACGGGCTGTATGGTATTCCTCTGGCATGCAGGACATTCCTTTGGAGTTCATGGAGCAGCACATGTACACTTAAGCCCCATCTTATGTGGAGATCCAAAGTTGTCTTTAGCCTGAAAAGCCCTCTCTAATTCTGCTGATCTTGGTCAGCATCTTGGCAATGAAGCCTTGATAGCCAGCTATTTAATGGAGGTGGTATTTTTAGGAAGCAATGGCTTATTCATGACTTATCAAAGCTGTGCTATTCACCCATGATTTTGAATCTAAGGATGTATGTCTGAGTCTTCATCACCTGGTAAGGATCAGTTATCTCCTAAATTGTTTCCAGCCTCCTATTTGCTCTTTTCTGCCTTCAGATTATCAGACCAATCTCTCTAAATCTCCTAAACCTTGAAGGTGTTCCCCATAAACAAAAAAACAAGGGCTTTCTGCCACCCAAATGAAGGAGTCCCGTTTCCTTAGCTCACTGTCATCTGGCTCCACCCAATCTCCAATCTCTGCCTATTAATCTTAGAATGTTGAAGAGAAGAGCGATCTTAGAAATGCCCAAGGCCCATGTGTTACATGTAAGGAGACAGATATACAGTAGGGAAACTTTGCTCAAGGTTAAACTTTGCTCACTGGGAATTAGCCTCAGCACCCCTGGAATGCATGCTCTGTGAGGTCAGGGATTTTTATTTTGTTTACTGCTGACATCAGTGCCCAGAACAGCCAGAGATTCAATAAATATTTGTTGAATTAATTCATGAAGGAGCCAGCGCTACACCACCAGTCATCAAAATCTGAGCTCAGCCTTCTAACTGTCTCCTTCTCTCCTCTGCAAACCTCAGCTGCCCCAGCCTAATCGTCCTCCAGGTGTTTGCTCAGGGCATTCTCCCTACCCCAATGGTTCCGCTCAGTCTAATTCTTCCTTCAAGATTCAGTTCAATCCTTCCACCCCTCGAGATCATTCTTGATGGCTCCAGATCTCACTTTCTCTCATTCAGTTGGCCTCCTGTGCTATCTGCAATATTCATGGCTCACTTAACCCAGGCTGCAGTGCGTTGTGCGTTGATGTTGGTCCCCCAGGGGCACCTTCTCCTGCTCACCCACTTCAGCACCCTCTGTCCTGCAGGGGCTCTGTTCATTGGGTGGTGAGCATGCCAGTGCCACAGAGTGTGATGATTTTCATTCAGGCTCTTATATGCCTCATCCCATCTTCTTTTCAAGTATCTATTATTTCACCTACCTATGTGCCTGCCTTCATCCATCTCATGTCTTGGGTGTGCTGGGACAATGGTAGGTGTAACGATTATTTCCAGAATGCATGGAGCATAGTGTAGCACAAGAATCAAAGGAATTTACAAGGGGAAGGAGGGACATCAAAATTAGAATAAAATTTGAGTACTTTTAGAAGATGAGTAAAAGTTGGCCAGACAAAGAAGGGCAGAGAGAATGTTACAGGCAGATGTAACCTAGCAGCACAGGGTTTGGGGGAACTACATGTGACCAGAGGAAGACTGTGTATGAGGAAGTGGAGGAGATGAAGCAAAGGGTGTAGGCAGCAGCCGGATCCTAAAGAACTTGTCTGCAGAAGGATTTGAACTTGACTCTGCATTCACTGCAATTTTGTTTCTGAGAGTACAGGACTGAAAAAAATCCCATAAATGTCAACAGAGAGGTGCTAGTTAAATAAATTATGGTTTATTCTTGTAACTAAATGCTATGCAGAAGAATAAAGTATGTATGTGTTCATATGAGAGAATCTGCAACATAAAGTGGATAAAAATCATTTATATAAAATTACAAATATATGTGTGTATATCACAGAAAAGTTTTGTGATACCTGAGAAACTATTAATAGTAGGAGCTTTCGAGGTCAGATGAGTGAAAAATCGACATTTCATGGTCTATACTTTGGTAATATTTAAAAATTTAAACCTGTATCTGTATCACCTCGACTAAAAGAAAATTCTTAGCTAAAACATGAGCAGTTCTTTACACCTAGAGCCACTTGGCACCCTGAGAGATTTTATTTATTTATTATTATTATTATTTTTTTACCCTGAGAGATTTAAAATAAGGAAGTGATGTGATCATATTTCCAAAAGATGATAGGACAGCAGTGGGGAAGTAGATGGAGCATGCCTGATGTAGGTAGGGGACCAGGCAGTGGTGAGAGACTCTTGCAGGAATCCCAGGGGGCAGTGATGGGGGACAGCAGTGGGAGTCAAGATCAAGTGTGATGAAGAATGAAAGATGAGCATGTCAGAGCTCCAGGGCACTCATATAAGGAACAAGGAGGAGGGTACCATGACTGCCAGGTTTGAATTGTTGCAGTAACTGGCTACCTAGTGTTGCTGCCACTGGAGAGGGAACATAGGAAAAAGATTTTTTTTTTTTTTAATGGATGCAGTTTTTAGACATGTCACATTGGAAGGACCTCTGTTAGGCAATTAGTGTTCTCTGACTAAGAGGACTGGTGGTCCTTGTTGGTGTCTTCCAACTATTGCCTTCTGGGTTTCACGCTAAGAGCATAGGTTGACATCTGGCATTTTCATGGAGTCCATAGTGCCTAAGTCTTCCCTTTCAAACCACAAGAGTCCAGTTAGTTTCTAGTTAGTAGGAATACAGGAGCAGAAAACCAAAGCAACCTTTGCCCTGTGCCCTGTGCCCCTGTTTGATAGGGAGGTAAGTTCTGTCTCCTAGATCTTGAATCTAAGACTCCCTCTGGGAGTCTTGCCACTGTGAAATATTGTGATACTGTTTTTGAATCCAGACTAAAGAAGGATGGTTTGACTGCTTATGTTCTTTTTTTTTTTTTTTAACATTTTTATTGAAGTATAATTGCTTTACAATGGTGTGTTACTTTCTGCTTTATAACAAAGTGAATCAGTTATACATATACATATATCCCCATATCTCCTCCCCCTTTCATCTCCCTCCCACCCTCCCTATCCCACCCTTCTAGCTGGTCAAAAAGCACCGAGCTGATCTCCCTGTGCTATGCTACTGCTTCCCACTAGCTATCTATTTTACGTTTGGTAGTGTATATACGTCCATGGCACTCTCTCACTTCGTGCCAGCTTACCATTCCCCTTCCCCGTGTCCTCAAGTCCATTCTCTAGTATGTCTGTGTCTTTATTCCCGTCTTGCCCCTAGGTTCTTCATGACCTTTTTAAAAATTTTTTAGATTCCATATCTATGTGTTAGCATACGGTATTTGTTTTTCTCTTTCTGAGTTACTTCACTCTGTATGACAGACTCTAGGTCCATCCACCTCACTACAAATAACTCAAATTTGTTTCTTTTTGTGGCTGAATAATATTCCATTCTATATATGTGCCACATCTTCTTTATCCATTCATCTGTCGATGGACACTTAGGTTGCTTCCATGTCCTGGCTATTGTAAATAGAGCTGCAATGAACATTGTGGTACATGACTCTTTTTGAATTATGGTTTTCTCAGGGTATATGCCCAGTAGTGGGATTGCTGGGTCGTATGGTAGTTCTATTTTTAGTTTTTTAAGGAACCTCCATACTGTTCTCCATAGTGGCTGTATCAATTTACATTCCCACCAACAGTGCAAGATGTTTCCCTTTTCTCCACACCCTCTCCAGCATTTATTGTTTGTAGATTTTTTGATGATGCCCATTCTGACCAGTGTGAGATGATATCGCATTGTACTTTTGATTTGCATTTCTCTAATAATTAATGATGTTGAGCATCCTTTCATGTGTTTGTTGGCAATCTGTATATCTTCTTTGGAGAAATGTCTGTTTAGGTCGTCTGCCCATTTTTGGATTGGGTTGTTTGTTTTTTTGATATTGAGCTGCATCAGCTGCTTATAAATTTTGGAGATTAATGCTTTGTCAGTTGCTTCATTTGCAAATTTTTTCTCCCATTCTGAGGGTTGTCTTTTCATCCTGTTTATGGTTTCCTTCGCTGTGCAAAGGCTTTGAAATTTCATTAGGTCCCATTTGTTTATTTTTGTTTTTATTTCCATTTCTCTAGGAGGTGGGTCAAAAAGGATCTTGCTGTGATTTATGTCATAGAGTGTTCTGCCTATGTTTTCCTCTAAGAGTTTGATACTGTCTAGCCTTACATTTAGGTCTTTAATCCATTTTGAGCTTATTTTTGTGTATGGTGTTAGGGAGTGTTCTAATTTCATTCTTTTACATGTAGCTGTCCAGTTTTCCCAGCACCACTTATTGAAGAGGCTGTCTTCTCTCCATTGGTATTCTTGCCTCCTTTATCAAAAATAAGGTGACCATATGTGTGTGGGTTTATCTCTGGCCTTTCTATCCTGTTCCATTGATCCATATTTCTGTTTTTGTGCCAGTACCATACTGTCTTGATTACTGTAGCTTTGTAGTATAGACTGAAGTCAGGGAGCCTGATTCCTCCAGCTCCATTTTTCTTTCTCAAGATTGCTTTGGCTGTTTGGGGTCTTTTGTGTTTCCATACAAATTGTGAAATTTTTTGTTCTAGTTCTGTGAAAAATGCCATTGGTAGTTTGATAGGGATTGCACTGAATCTGTAGATTGCCTTGGGTAGTATAGTCATTTTAACAATGTTGATTCTTCCAAGCCAAGAACATGGTATATCTCTCCATCTATTTGTATCATCCTTAATTTGTTTCATCGGTGTCTTATAATTTTCTGCATACTGGTCTTTTGTCTCCTTAGTTAGGTTTATCCTAGGTATTTTATTCTTTTTGTTGCAGTGGTAAATGGGAGTGTTTTCTTACTTTCACTTTCAGATTTTTCATCATTAGTGTATAGGAATGCAAGAGGTTTCTGTGCATTAATTTTGTATCCTGCTACTTTACCAAATTCATTGATTAGCTCTAGTAGTTTTCTGGTAGCATCTGTAGGATTCTCTATGTATAGTATCACGTCACCTGCAAACAGTGACAGCTTTACTTCTTCTTTTCCGATTTGGATTCCTTTTATTTCTTTTTCTTCTCTGAGTGCTGTGGCTAAAACTGCCAAAACAATGTTGAATAACAGTGGTGAGAGTGGGCAACCTTGTCTTGTTCCTGATCTTAGTGGAAATGGTTTCAGTTTTTCACAATTGAGAATGATGTTGGCTCTGGGTTTCTCATATATGGCCTTTATTATGTTGAGGTAAGTTCCCTCTATGCCTACTTCCTGGAGGGTTTTTATCATAAATCAGTGTCAAATTTTGTCGAAAGATTTCTCTGCATCTATTGAGATGATCATATGGTTTTTCTCCTTCAATTTGTTAATATGGTGTATCACATTGTTTGATTTGCGTATATTGAAGAATCCTTGCATTCCTGGGATAAACCCCACTTGATCATGGTGTATGATCCTTTTACTGTGCTGTTGGATTCTGTTTGCCTGTATTTTGTTGGGGACTTTTGCATCTATATTCATCAGTGATATTGGTCGGTAGTTTTCTTTTTTTGTGACATCTTTTTTGGTATCAGGGTGATCGTGACCTCGTAGAATGAGTTTGGGAGTGTTCCTCCCTCTGCTCTATTTTGGAAGAGAATGAGAAGGATAGGTGTTAGCTCTTCTGTAAATGTTTCATAGAATTTGCCTGTGAAGCCATCTGGTCCTGGGCTTTTGTTTTTTGGAAGATTTTTTACCACAGTTTCAATGTCAGTGCTTGTGATTGGTCTGTTCATATTTTCTATTTCTTCCAGGTTCAGTCTTGGAAGCTTCTGCTTTTTGAAGAATTTGTGCATTTCTTCCAGGTTGTCCAATTTATTGGCATAGAGTTGCTTATAGTAATCTCTCATGATCCTTTGTATTTCTGCAGTGTCAGTTATTACTTCTCCTTTTCATTTCTAATGCTATTGATTTGAGTCTTCTCCCTTTTTCTCTTGATGTGTCTGGCTAATGGTTTATCAGTTTTGTTTATCTTCGCAAAAAACCAGCTTTTAGTTTTATTGATCTTTGCTATCATTTCCTTCATTTCTTTTTCATTTATTTTTGATCTGATCTTTATGATTTCTTTGCTTCTGCGAACGTTGGGTTTTTTTTTACTCTTCTTTCTCTAATTTCTTTAGGTGTAAGTTCAGGTTGTTTATTTCAGATGTTTCTTATTTTTTAAGGTAAGATTGTATTGCTATAAACTTCCCGCTTAGAACTGCTTTTGCTGTATCCCATAGTTTTTGGGTCATGGTGTTTTCATTGTCATGTGTTTTTAGGTATTTTTTTGATTTCCTCTTTGATTTCTTCAGTGATCTCTTGGTTATTAATTAGCGTATTGTTTTGCCTCCATGTGTTTGTATTTTTTACAGATTTTTTCCTGTAATTGATATTTAGTCTCGCAGCATTGTGGTCAGAAAAGATAGTTGATAAGATTTCAATTTTCTTAAATTTACCAAGGCTTGATTTTTGACCCAAGATATGATCTATCCTGGAGAATATTCCATGAACACTTGAGAAGAAAGTTTATTCTGTTGTTTTTGGATGGAATGTCCTATAAATATCAATTACGTCCATCTTGTTTAATGTATCATTTAAAGCTTGTGTTTCCTTATTTATTTTCATTTTGGATGAGCTTTCCATTGGTGAATGTGGGGTGTTATCGTCCCCTACTATGATTGTGTTACTGTTGGTTTCCCCTTTTATGGCTGTTAGAAGTTCCCTTATGTATTGAGGTGCTCCTATGTTGGGTGCATAAATGTTTACAGTTATATCTTCTTATTGGATTGATTGCTTGATCATTATGTAGTGTCATCTTTGTCTCTTGTAATAGTCTTTGTTTTAAAGTCTATTTTGTGTGATATGAGAATTGCTACTCCAGCTTTCTTTTAATTTCCATTTGCATGGAATACCTTTTTCCATCCCCTCACTTTCAGTCTGTATGTGTCCCTAGGTCTGAAGTGGGTCTCTTGTAGGCAGCATATACACAGGTCTTGTTTTTGTATCCATTCAGCCAGTCTGTATCTTTTGGTTGGAACATTTAATCCATTTATGTTTAAGGTAATTATTGATATGTATGTTCCTGTAACCATTTTCTTAATTGTTTTTGGTTTGTTATTGTAGGTCTTTTCCTTCTCCTGTGTTTCTTGCCTAGAGAAGTTCCTTTAGCATTTGTTGTAAAGCTCTTTTAGTGGTGCTGAATTCTCTTAGCTTTTGCTTGTCTGTAAGGGTTTTAAGTTCTCCGTCGAATCTGAATGAGACCCTTTCTGGGTAGAGTAATCTTGCTTGTAGGTTTTTCCCTTTCATCACTTCAAATATGTCCTGCCACACCCTTCTGGTATGCAGAGTTTCTGCTGAAGATCAGCTGTTAAGTTTGTGGGGATTCCCTTGTATGCTAGTTGTTGCTTTTCCCTTCCTGCTTTTAATATTTTTTATCTGTATTTAATTTTTGATAGTTTGATTAGTATGTGTCTTGGTATATTTCTCCTTGGATTTATCCTGTATGGGACTCTCTGTGCTTCCTGGACTTGATTGACTATTTCCTTTCCCATATTAGGGAAGTTTTCAACTATGGTCTTTTCAAATATCTTCTCACTCCCTGTCTTTCTCTCTTCTTATTCTGGGACCCCTATAATTCAAATGTTGGTGTGCTTAATGTTGTCCCAGAAGTCTCTGAGACTGTCCTCAATTATTTTCATTCTTTTTCCTTTTTTTTCTGCTCTGAGGTAGTTACTTCCACTATTTTATCCTACAGGTCACTTATCCGTTCCTCTGCCTCAGTTATTCTGCTATTGATTACTTCTGGAGAATTTTTAATTTCATTTAGTGTGTTGTTCATCATTGTTTGTTTGCTCTTTAGTTCTTCTGGGTCCTTGTTAAGCCTTTCTTGCATTTTCTCCCTTGTATCTCCAAGATTTTGGATCATCTTTACTGTCATTACTCTGAATTCTTTTTCAGGTTGACTGCCTATTTCCTCTTCATTTGTTTGTGGTCTGATGGGTTTTTACCTTGCTCCTTTGTCTGCTATGTATTTCTCTATGTTCTCATTTTGCTTAACTTACTGTGTTTGGGGTTTCCTTTTCGCAGGCTGCAGGTTCGTAGTTCCCATTGTTTTTGCTGTTTGCCCCCAGTGGGTAAGGTTGGTTCAGTGTGTTGTGTAGGCTTTCTGGTGGAGGGGACTGGTGCCTGTGTTCTGGTGGATGAGGCTGGATCTTTCCTTTCTGGTGGGCAGGACCACATCCAATGTTGTGTTTTGGTGTATCTGTTTGCTTATTATGATTTTACACAGCCTCTCTGTTAATTGGTGGGGTTGTGTTCCTCTCTTGCTAGTTGTTTGGCATGGGGTGTCCCACACTGGAGCTTGCTGGTCATTGAGTGGAACTGGGTCTTAGCATTGAGACAGAGATCTCTGAGAGAGCTGTTGCCAACTGATATTCCGTGGGGCCGGGAGGTCTCTGGTGGTCCAGTATCCTGAGCTCAGCTCTCCCACCTCAAAAGCTCAGGCCTGACAGCCGGCCAGAGCAGCAAGACCCGTGAGCCACATGGTCAGAAGAAAAGGGAGAAAAAAAAGAAGGAAAAAAATAAAATAAGATAATTAAATTAAAAAAATTTAAAAATATTATTAAAATATAAAAGTAATATAAAAAGAGAGCAACCAAACCAATAAACAAATCCACCAATGATAACAAGCGCTAAAAACTATAGTAAGATGAACATGAAAATCAGAAACTAGTCAGTTGCATACAGCAAACTGCAAGTCTACAGTTTCTTCCGAGGTCTACCACCTCAATTTTGGGATGATTCATTGTCTATTCAGGTATTCCACAGATTCAGGGTACGTCAAGTTGACTGTGGAGATTTAATCCACTGCACTTGAGGCTCCTGGGAGAAATTTCCCTTCCTCTTCTTTGTTTGCACAGCTTCTGTGGTTCAGCTTTGGATTTGGCTCTGCTTCTACATGTAGGTCGCCCTCTGGTTTCTGTTTTTCTCCCCAACAGGAGGGGGTTAAAGGAGGGGCTGATTAGGGGGATCTGATTCACTCAGGCTGGAGGGAGGGATGGGTACTCACCGCGGGGTGAGCCTGTGGCGACAGAGACCACCAGCATGACATTGCAACTGCCTGAGGCATGCTGTGTGTTCTCCCGCGGAAGTTGTCCCTGGATCACGGGAGCCTGGCTGTGGCGGACTGCACAGGTTCCTCGGAGGGGAGGTATGGATAGTGACCTGTGCTTGCACACAGGCTTCTCCCTGGCTGCAGCAACAGTCTTCGTAGTTCACGCCCGTCCCTGGTGTCCCGCTGATAGCTCCACTTGCGCCCGTCTCTGGAGCTTATTTAGGTGGTGCTCTGAATCCCCTCTCCTCGCGCACCCCGAAACAATGTTCTCTTGCCTCTTAGGCAGGTCCAGACATTTTCCTGGACTCTCTCCCGGCTTGCTGTGGTGCACTAGCCCCTTCAGGCTGTGTTCACGCAGCCAACCCCAGTCCTCTCCCTGGGATCTGACCTCCGAAGCCCGACCTCAGCTCCCAGCCCCCACCCACCCTGGCGGCTGAGCAGACAAGCTTCTCAGTCTGGTGAGTGCCGGTCGGCACCGATACTCTGTGTGGAAATCTCTCTACTTTGCCCTCTGCATCCCTGTTGCTGTGCTCTCCTCTGTGGCTCCAAAGCTTCCCTCCCCGCCCATCCACCATCTCTGCCAGTGAAGGGGCTTCCTAGTGTGTGGAAACTTTTCCTCCTCACAGCTCCCTCTGAGAGGTGCAGGTCCCGAAACTATTCTTTTTTTTTTTTTTGCGGTATGCGGGCCTCTCACTGTTGTGACCTCTCCCGTTGTGGATCACAGGCTCCGGATGCGCAGGCTCAGCAGCCATGGCTCATGGGCCTAGCCTCTCCGCGGCATGTGGGATCTTCCCAGACCAGGTCATGAACCTGTGTACCCTGTATCGGCAGGTGGACTCTCAACCACTGTGCCACCAGGGAAGTCCCCCAATCCTATTTTTTGTCTCTGTTTTTTCTTTTTTCTTTTGCCCTACCCAGGTATGTGGGGGAGTTTCTTGCCTTTTGGGAAGTCTGAGGTCTTCTGCCAGCGTTCAGTAAGTGTTCTGTAGGAGTTGTTCCACACGTAGATGTATTTTGATGTATTTGTGGGGAGGAAGGTGATCTCCACGTCTCAACTCCTCCGCCATCTTGAAGGCCCCCCGGCTAATGATTTTCTACAGGTTTATTGGGGGTGGTGTGGGATATCCAAGGCTATCTCATAAGCATTTAAAGCTAAACAAATGGAAGGAATAGGAATATAAGACTGTGACAGAGTAGTCTTGATGTTTTCCCCTCCACACCTAGGTGGTCCCCACAAGTTATAGAAAGAAGAAAGCTAAACTGCTTCCTAGGAAATTTGATGTAAACCAGTTCCTCAGCTTTTTCCTTATTCTCCTACTTTTTCATCTATATTAAGGCTTGTTTAATTTCAGCATGTGTACAACACTTGCCGTTTTACTCATGGAAGCAAGATGCTGTATTAGTTAATAAGTGTTTATTGATTACTTCTGGGCCTCTCGGCAGAATTGAATTAGAGCCAGGTGCTACCCCTTTGTACTCAATGGTAATTTTTGAGGGGGGTTTCCTTTTAGAAGATGAAGAAATATATTCCTTTGCTAACAACAGTGACAGTGGAAATTTTGTTTTTTACCCCTGTAAATGCCAGGGTACTTAAGTGTGGCTTCTTATTTTTAGCCCAATGATGAGTAATATGATTCAAGTCATTTTTTTCTGTAGCTGTCTCCAGTACTGTTTTTATATATAAAGTGAAGAGACCTGAAGTTAAAAAGTGCCTTCTTCTTTCTGCATTAAAAAACAAAAACAAAACCTCAGAGTTTAAAATCTGAATGACAAAGCCAAATATTCATCCTCTGTGTTATCGCTGATTTGGGGCAGGAATGATTTGCCTCTACATCAGGAATTTTCATGAAATGTGCTGGTATCAGTACCCTCGTTTCTTTTCTCTAAAAGTGTCTTTACTTTTGTAAAACAGAAACAGTACTTTTTCAAGAAAAGAATATTCATGGATTCAAAAGCCTGAAATCTTTATAAATTTTTTTTACCTTCTATATCAATTTTTCATAAGTTGGTAGCCTTTCATTTTATTCATAGAGCCTGAAATTCTTTGCCTTCAAACACCACCCCCTTGTTTGCTTTAAATCTTCTTAGAAGAAGGTATGAATTAAGAATAAGAACTGCTAGGTTCTTCAACTCACTGGCCTTTCATTCCTTGAGGCCTATTTTATCATAATTAGGTCTTATTTCCAAGTACAGAGCAACTTTTTAGGTGTCAGATAACCCATTCTCTTGGAGAAAAATGTTTATATGAATGTGCAATACTAATACTGATCATTACCATGTCCCAGATCGATAAAATTGTCATGAACTGGTATGCTCAAATCTGGAATCATGCCAGCATGGGCTGAAATGGTAATTACTGAGAAATAATGGGCAGGATCCCAGTGTGTCTGCTACAGCTTCCTGTAAATTGTTGTTGTTTTTAACCATCTTAACCACTTTTAAATGCAGCATTAAGTATATTCACATGATTGTGCAACCATCTCCAGAAGTTTTTCATCGTGCAGAACTGAAGTTTTACACCCTTTAAACAATTTCCATTTCCCCCTCCCCTAGCCTCTAGCAACCATGATTCTTTATAGTTTGATCGCTCTAGATACCTTATATAAGTGGAATCATGCAGTATTTGTCTTTTTGTGACTGGCTTATTTCACTCAAGATTCATTCATGTTGTAGCATATGTCAGACTTTCCTTCCCTTTTTAAGGTTACATAATAGTCCATTGTATGTATATACCACATTTTGTTTATCCATTCATCCATTGATGGACACTTGAGTTGCTTTTACCTTTGGCTGTTGTGAATAATGCTGCTGTGAACATGAATGTACAGATAACTCTTCAAGACTCTGCTTTTGTTTCTTTTGGATATAATCACAGATATGGGATTGCTGGATCATATGGCAGTTCTGTTGAAATATTTTTTGAGGAACCACATACTGTTTTCCATTGCAAATGCATCATTCTATATTCCCACCAACAGTGCACAAGAATTCCAATTTCACCACCTCCTCACCAACACTTATTTTCTGGCATTTTTTTTGGTAGTAGCCATCCTGATAGGTATGAAGTACCTGTCAGTTTTTTATTGCTTGATTCTTAATTATGAATAACTAAGGATCACCAGATGTTTGCAAAGTGAAAAAAAAAAAAGAAAACTGAACAGAAAATAAATGACCTCACAGAAAACAGAAATAAGTTAAACAGTAAGAGAGCTTGTTTTATTATTTTCAGGAAAATGTGAATAGATGCTGTATCCATAAAATAAGATGCTCTAAAAAATGAACAAATGACAAAACATTGAAAATGTGACTACTGATAAACAACAGGGTCCTACTGTATAGCACAGGGAACTACATTCAATATCCTGTAATAACTTATAATGGAAAAAACCTGAAAAAGAAATATATACACACAGATATACATACACACACACATAATATATATATATATATATATATATATAAAGTGAATCACTGCTATATACCAGAAACTAACACAACATTGTAAACCAGCTATACTTCAATTTAAAAAATGTGACTATTGAAATTTAAAAAATACTGAAAACATGGAAGATGATGTTGAGGCAATCTCTTACAAAGGAGAACAAAGAGATACAGTAATGGAGAATATGAAAGAAAAAATAAGTCATAGAGATTATGTCTATGAGAGAGAACAAGTAAAAGAGAAAGAAGAAACTTATCAAAGAAATATTTTAAGATAATTTTCTAAAACTGAAGGACCAGAATGAAAGGAGTCACTGAATGTCCAGTACAAATGAATAAAGTATGATCTACAAAGAAAACATGCAGTTTCAGAAAGTTCGGAAAGTTCTGAATAAATGGAAGCTTTTATAAGTTTCTTGAGGAAGAAAATAACAAGATAAACATAAAAACAGGCAACCCACAAAGGAACAAGAATCATAGCAACAAGGGAGGCAGTTCATTCAAGGGGTAAAACTTTAGGCTTTTGAGTGAAATTTCTCAGGCAAGTGTGAGGGTAGAGTACAGATATTTTTGGATATGTCCTAAGAGGAAGAAAAAACAAAATGGGAAGGTGAAATTCTGAAAATAATTCCAGCCCAGTAGTATAATTCAGTTCGAGGATGACAACTAGGTTGTACTAACTAACTGGTAGCAATTAACCATGATTAGAGCAGGAGAAAAGATTGAATTAGTAAGAAGTTATCAGAATAGGTGTAGGTGAGGGAAAGGGATTCCACAAATATATTACTCCCTTTGATTCTTTAGAAAATATAAGGAGGTGAGACAGATAAACATTGCAAGAGGGAAAACAAAGGCAACTAGAAACTCAAGGAAAAATAGATGTACAGAAAGGAAATATAACCATATTACACCATTTAGCTCTAAGAGTGAACAATATTTATGGAGTCATCATTATATAGATACTGTTTATTGGTTTCACCTTTTAGAATTAAACTATAGACAAAGCATGGAAGACAGTCATGGCTACAAAACAGATGTAAAAGACACCAATTTTACACTATAAAAGTGTTAGTGTGAGCAACAGAAGTTCAGAATTAGAAGTTAGAGAAGAGAAACGAAGGGTACTCATAACTCTTCATTCTCACAGAGTGGGAAATTAAGAAAAATTCTTCCACCTGTAGTAGATGGAAGAAGAAATGAAGAGATAAGTATAGTATCTAAATACAAAGAAAACCAACAAGGAAACTAAAAGTAACAACTAATATCTAAAATCAATAACTTGAGAAATAATAAGTATGCTATTTAGTGAAATAAAGATAATCAGAAAAAAAGTTGAACATTTAAATATAAATGGTTGCTACAGGGGAATGGCAGCAGCTGGGATGGGGTAAGGCAGGGCACTGTGATATTATAACTCATTTCTTGACCATTTGATTTAAAATAATATGTATAGATTACATTGATTAAATGAGAATTTTTAATAAAAACATGTATTAAAATTAAATCTATAGCAATAGTGGAATGGAACAATAACACATGGCATCTATAGAGAAACATGGAAAATATTTGCTGTATGTTGAACAATCTGTGAAAGTACAAGTACAATATGATCATAACTTCATCAAATATCTGTGCATTTGGACAGAAATTAAAAGGTAATATGCCAGGTATTGTGTAAAATTGTGAATGATTCTCTTTGCAAAATTTAATATTTTTACATTGCTTTTTCAAGTATACAGTTTAGTATTTATGGTTATTATTATATGCAGCTGTTTAACCTTTCAGGAATATTTATGAAAATGTAATGTGACAGTGAATTACATGAGAAAATAGCATCCTATAAACATGCTGCCTTGGCACTAAGAAAGGTCACTTTGGCTATAAAAGAGTTACAATGAAGAGGACCATTTATTTAGGCTATGCTGATCAGTTTCCAATTTCTCTCATTTCAGATATGTAAATTATTGCTGAAAACATGGTTTATGTTTATCATAAATGGATTTTATGTCACTGGATGAGTTGGCTTCATTGCTGGAAATCTGCACTTTTATTCCAAGCAGAGTCTTGCTGTTGGGAGACAGGAGAAGAGATGGTCTTAGTTTTTAACATGCTTTGCAAATGCTTGCTTTCATTAAGTGATTTGTGTTTTCTATTGGAGACTTACAAGAGAAGTGTTTTGGTTGGTCTGTTCTTTTGGTTGGGCTGGGCCAAGACTGGCTTCAATACCTGTATACCTGGAGGCACCTAACCCACACCTGATCTAGTTAATACTTATGCTTCCAAACCACACAGGACCAAGCTGCTGCAGAATAGAATTCCTATAAAACTTCCTATTAGGTTACTTATCTTTCTCTGTTGATCTTATGATGCTGAAATTAGAGGAAAATGTGTTCTATTTGTTTTCACAATTTCTTATTTACAGGGGTGGTAGACGTGCAGAAAAGAGTTAACATAACAGGCCTGAGGGCTTCTTTAGTAGGATCTGCTTGCAAGGTTGGCCTTTGGCTGGTACTTGAGAATTTCACACTTGACTCATTCCCTTAAGAGATAAGGGTGATCCACTGGTCCTAGACTGTCTGCACAATGTGATTATGCCAAACACCGGCTTGCTTCTGGGAATCTAGGATAGTGGTATGTGCTAGGAAGAGGGTGCCTGTGTGACCATACCCCAGTAAAAGGCTTGTATGCTAAATCTCTAATTGGATCCCCAAGAAAAACATTATATACTATTGCATTTTTAGTTGCTAGAGAAAGGAATATTCTCAAGTGTACACTTTCTCAGGAGGGACAGGTCAGAAGGAAGCCTGGCATTGATTTTTGTGCCTGTGTCTTTTCCTATTAGGATCCAGCTGTATATCCTTACTACATGGCTATGATAAATCCTAGCCAGGGGTACAACTATATGCTGAGTTCCACAAATCCGAGTGAATCTCCGAAAGTGGAGGTGGTATTTGGGATCCATGAAACAGTAGGAAATAGATTAATCATGCCCCTTTTCTCTCATTTCTCCAAACCATCCCCTACCACCACCAGGTCAAAGATTTAAGAGTAATTCTCAAACACATTTACTTTTTTCTAAGAAAGGACTAGTAGTCCAACCAGTCTGAACCAGTGTGCCTCCACTGAGGTTATACTTTCAGCTTAACTTTTGAACAACTTCAAGATTTCATGTTTTTAAACGGGGTTTAAAAGTAATCAAGTTTTTTTTTTTCTTTTTTTTTTTTTAACACATCCTCTATGATACAGTGAGCTACCAAGAATTTTTTCTGCTTCCCTGTTTGGAAAAGTACATAGAACTTTTTAGACAAGCACTTCCAGCAAGTAATACCATCTTCTCTGACCAGTGGTACTACAGGTACACTTAAAATACGAACTGCTCATGTCCTCTAAGAATAAAAGGCAGAAGTCACATGGATATTGAAATGAAGAGAACAAAACTATCCTCAAGCAGGCTGCTCAGTTCTGGCCAAGGGGATAGAAACCTAAAGAAACACCCAAAGGACTAAACCATCACTCTTGGTTAAAGATATCTGCCAGGTGGAATTATCAAAGGTTTATAAGCTCTAATGAGCTGCTGACGAGCACTGATCAGCCTTTCTGAGCGTCAGAAGAGTGACCTACTAGAGCCAATCTGCAAGGACTGGAAAGGAAGGGACAGATACAGTAACTTATTCATGGCTATAAAAGGGAGAGCTTGACATGCCCACACCACTGGACCTCTAGAAACTTTCCTGAGTGAATTACAACAGGAGAAAAATCAGACTTCTATGCAGTGGATGCTTGATGCATTTTTAGAAGCCTAAGCCATAGAGGAGAGGACGTTCAAGGTGGTGGAGGATTAAGACATGGAGATCACCTCCCTCCCCACAAATACATCTACATGTGGAAAAACTCCTACAGAACACCTACTGAACGCTGGAAGAAGACCTCAGACTTCCCAAAATGCAAGACACTCCCCACGTACCTGGGTAGGGCAAAAGAAAAAGAAAAAAAAAAGAGACAAAAGAATAGGGTCAGGACCTGCACCTCTGGGAGGGAGCTGTGAAGGAGCAAAGGTTTCCACATACTAGGAAGACCCTTCACTGGCGGAGACATGAGGTGGGCAGGGGGGAAGCTTTGGAGCCATGGAGAAGAGCACAGCAACAGAGGTCCAGAGGGCAAAACAGAGAGATTCCCACACACAGGATCGGAGGCAACCAGCACTCACCAACCTGAGAGGCTTTTCTGCTCACCCGCCAGGGTGGATGAGGGCTGGGAGCTGAGGCTCAGGCTTCAGAGGTCAGATCCCAGGGAGAGGACTGGGGTTGGCTGCATGAACACAGCCTGAAGGGGCTATTGCCCCACAGCTAGCCGGGAGGGAGTCCGGGAAAATGTCTGGACCTACCTAAGAGGCAAGAGACCATTGTTTCAGGGTGCACAAGGAGAGGAGATTCAAAGCACCACCTAAATGAGCTTCAGAGGCAAGTGCGAGCTGCGGCTATCAGTGCGGACACCAGAGACGGGTATGAACTGCTAAGACTGTTGCCGCAGCCACCTAGAAGCCTGTGTGCAAGCACAGGTCACTATCCACACGTCCCCTCAGAGGAGTCTGTGCTGCCCACCACTGCCAGTGTCCTGTGATCCAGGGACAACTTCCCCAGGAGAACACACAGCGTGCCTCAGCCAGTTGCAATGTCACGGTGGCCTCTGTTGCCACAGGCTCGCCCTGCGCATACTCCTCCCTCCCTCCAGCCTGAGTGAACCAGATCCCCCTAATCAGCCGCTCCTTTAACCCCCTCCTCTCTGGGTGAAAAACAGACACCAGAGGGTGACCTACATGCAGAGGCAGGGCCAAATCCAAAGCTGAACCCCAGGAGCTGTGTGAACAAAGAAGACAAAGGGAAATATCTCCATGCAGCCTCAGGAACAGTGGATTAAATCTCCACAGTCAACTTGACATACCCTGCATCTATGGAATACCTGAATAGACAATGAATCATCCCAAAATTGAGGCGGTAGACTTTGGGAGTAACTGTAGACTTGGGGTTTGCTGTATGTGACTGACTAGTTTCTGATTTTTATGTTTATCTTAATATAGTTTTTAGAGCTTGTTATCGTGGGTGGATTTGTTTATTGGTTTGGTTGCTCTCTTCTTTTTTTTTAATTACTTTTTAATTTTAACAATATTTTTAAATTTTTTATTTTAATAACTTTATTTTACTATTATTTTTTTTTTACTTTCTTTTTTATCTCCCTTTTCTTCTGAGCCGTGTGGCAGACAGGGTCTTGGTTCTCTGGCTGGGTGTCAGGCCTGCGCCTCTGAGGTGGGAGAGCTGAGTCCAGGATATTGGACCGCCAGAGACCTCCCAGACCCACATAATATCAGTCGGTGAGAGCTCTCCCAGAGATCTCTGTCTCAACGCTAAGACCCATCTCCACTCAATGACCAGCAAGCTCCAGTGCTGGACACCCAACGCCAAACAAGTAGCAAGACAGGAAAACAACCCTACGCAAGGCTGCCTAAAATCATAATAACCTCACAGACACCCCAGAACACACCACCAGACATGGTCATGCCCACCAGAAAGACAAGATCCAGCCTCATTCACCAGAACACAGGCACCAGTCCCCTCCACCAGGAAGCCTACACAACCCACTGAACCAACCTTACCCACTAGGGGAAACACCAAAAACAACAGGAACTACAAACCTGCAGCCTGCAAAAAAGGAGACCCCAAACACAATAAGTTAAGCAAAATGAGAAGACAGAGAAATACACAGCAGATGAAGGAGCAAAGTAAAAACCCACCAGACCAAACAAATGAAGAGGAAATAGGCAGTCTACCTGAAAAAGAATTCAGAGCAATGATAGTAAAGATGATCCAAAATCTTGGAGATACAATGGAGAAAATGCAAGAAACATTTAACAAGGACCTAGAGGAACTAAAGAGCAAACAAAATGATGAACAATACAATAAATGAAATTAATTCTCTAGAAGGAATCAATAGCAGAATAACTGATAAGTGACCTGGGATAAAATAGTGGAAATAACTACTGCAGAACAGAATAAAGAAAAAAAGAATGAAAAGAATTGAGGACAGTCTCAGAGACTTCTGGGACAACATTAAGCACACCAACATTTGAATTATAGGGGTCCCAGAATAAGAAGAGAAAAAGACAGGGAGTGAGAAGATATATGAATAGACCATAGTGGAAAACTTCCCTAATATGGGAAAGGAAATAGTCAATCAAGTCCAGGAAGCACAGCGAGTCCCATACAGGATAAATCCAAGGAGAAACATACCAAGACACATACTAATCAAACTATCAAAAATTAAATACAGATAAAAAATATTAAAAGCAGGAAGGGAAAAGCAACAACTAACATACAAGGGAATCCCCACAAACTTAACAGCTCATCTTCAGCAGAAACCCTGCATACCAGAAGGGTGTGGCAGGAAATATTTAAAGTGATGAAAGGGAAAAACCTACAAGCAAGATTACTCTACCCAGAAAGGGTCTCATTCAGATTCGACGGAGAAATTAAAACCCTTACAGACAAGCAGAAGCTAAGAGAATTCAGCACCACCAAAACAGCTTTACAACAAATGCTAAAGGAACTTCTCTAGGCAGGAAACACAAGAGAAGGAAAAGACCTGTAAAAACAAACCAAAAACAATTAAGAAACTCGTAATAGGAACATACATATCGATAATTACCTTAAATGTAAATGGATTAAATGTTCCAACCAAAAGATATAGACTGGCTGAATGGATACAAATACAAGACCCATGTATATGGTGTCTACAAGAGATCCACTTCAGACCTAGGGACACATACAGACTGAAAGTGAGGAGATGGAAAAACATATTCCATACAAATGGAAATCAAAAGAAAACTGGAGTACCAATTCTCCTATCAGCCAAAATAAACTTTAATACAAAGACTATTATAAGAGACAAAGAAGGACACTACATAATGATCAAGGGATCAATCCAATAAGAAGATATAACTGTAAACATTTATGCACCCAACATAGGAGCACCTCAATACATAAGGGAACTTCTAACAGCCATAAAAGGGGAAACCAACAGTAACACA
Organism: Hyperoodon ampullatus; assembly: GCF_949752795.1. Classification (NCBI taxonomy): domain Eukaryota; kingdom Metazoa; phylum Chordata; class Mammalia; order Artiodactyla; family Ziphiidae; genus Hyperoodon; species Hyperoodon ampullatus. The sequence continues at coordinate 102,869,258 of NC_136916.1, forward strand.
ATCATAGTAGGGGACGATAACACCCCACATTCACCAATGGAAAGCTCATCCAAAATGAAAATAAATAAGGAAACACAAGCTTTAAATGATACATTAAACAAGATGGACGTAATTGATATTTATAGGACATTCCATCCAAAAAGAACAGAATACACTTTCTTCTCAAGTGCTCATGGAACATTCTCCAAGATAAATCATATCTTGGTCAAAAATCAGCCTTGGTAAATTTAAGAAAATTGAAATCATATCAAGTATCTTTTCTGACCACAAGGCTATGAGACTAGATATCAATTACAGGGAAGAAATCTGTAAAAAATACAAACACATGGAAGCTAAACAGTATGCTGCTAAATAACCAAGAGATTGCTGAAGAAATCAACAAGGAATTCAAAAATACCTGGAAACAAATGGCAAGGAAAACACGATGACCCAAAACCTATGGGATGCAGCAAAAGCAGTTGTAAGAGGAAGTTCATAGCAACACAGTCTTACCTCAAGAAACAAGAAACATCTCAAATAAACTAATCGAACACCTAAAGCAATTAGAGAAAGAAGAAGAAAAAAACCCAAAGTTAGCAGAAGGAAAGAATTCATTAAGATTAGATCAGAAATAAATGAAAAAGAAATGAAGGAAATGATAGCAAAGATCAATAAAAGTAAAAACTGGTTTTTTGAGAAGATAAAATTTGTAAACCATTAGCCAGACTCAAAGAACAAAAGGGAGAAGACTCAGATCAACACAATTAGAAATGAAAAAGGAGAAGTAACAGCAGACACTGCAGAAATGCAAAGGATCATGAGAGATTACTACAAGCAACTATATGCCAATAAAATGGTCAACCTGGAAGAAATGGACACATTCTCAGAAAAGCACAACCTTCCGAGACTGAACCAGGAAGAAATCGAAAATATGAACAGACCAAACACAAGCACTGAAATTGAAACTGTGATTAAAAATCTTCCAACAAACAAAAGCCCAGGACCAGATGGCTTCAAAAGAGAATTCTATGAAACATTTAGAGAAGAGCTAACACCTATCCTTCTCAAACTCTTCCAAAATAGAGCAGAGGGAGGAACACTCCCAAACTCATTCTACGAGGCCACCATCACCCCGATACCAAAACCAGACAAAGATGTCACAAAAAAGGAAGAGGCCAATATCACTGATGAACATAGATGCAAAAATCCTCAACAAAATACCAGCAAACAGAATCCAACAGCACATTAAAAGGATCATGCACCATGATCAAGTGGGGTTTATCCCAGGATTGCAAGGATTCTTCAATATACGCAAATCAATCAATGTGATACACCATATTAACAAATTGAAGGATAAAAACCATATGATCATCTGAATAGATGCAGAAAAAGCTGTCGACAAAATTCAACACCTATTTATGATTAAAAATCCCTCCAGAAAGTAGTCATAGAGGGAACTTACCAACATAATAAAGGCCATATATGACAAACCACCAGCAACATCATTCTCATGGTGAAAAACTGAAACCATTTCCACTAAGATCAGGAAGAAGGCAAGGTTGCCCATTCTCACCACTATTATTCCACATAGTTTTGGAAGTTTTAGACACAGCACTCAGAGAAGAAAAATAAAAGGAATCCAAATCAGAAAAGAAGTAAACTCTCACTGTTTGCAGATGATATGACACTATAAATAGAGAATCCTAAAGTCACTACCAGAAAACTACTAGAGCTAATCAATGAATTTGGTAAAGTAGCAGGATACAAAATTGATGCACAGAAATCGCTTGCATTTGTATACACTAATGATGAAAAATTTGAAAGAGATGAAAACACGCCCATTTACCATTGCCACAAGAAGAATAAAATACCTACGAATAAACCTACCTAGGGAGACAAAAGACCTGTGTGCAGAAAACTATAAGACACTGATGAAAAAAATTAAAGATGATACAAACAGATGGAGAGATACACCATGTTCTTGTACTGGAAGAATCAACATTGTGAAAATCACTATACTACCCAAACCAATCTACAGATTCAATGTAGTCCTTATCAAACTACCACTGGCATTTTTCACAGAACTAGAACGAAAATTTCACAATTTGTATGGAAACACAAAGGACCCCAAATAGCTAAAGCAACCTTGAAAAAGAAAAGCGGAGCTGGAGGAATCAGGCTCTCTGACTTCAGTCTATACTACAAAGCTACAGTAATCAAGACAGTATGGTACTGGCACAAAAACAGAAATATAGATCAATGGAACAGGATAGAAAGCCCAGAGATAAACCCACGCACATATGGTCTCCGTATTTTTGATAAAGGAGGCAGGAATATACAATGAAGAAAAGACAACCTCTTCAATAGGTGGTGCTGGGAGAACTGTACAGCTACATATAAAAGAATGAAATTAGAACACTCCCTAACACCATACACAAAAATAAGCTCAAAATGGATTAAAGACCTAAACGTAAGGCCAGACACTATAAAACTCTTAGAGGAAAATGTAGGAAGAACACTCTGATGTAAATCACAACAAGATCCTTTTTGACCCACCTACTAGAGAAATGTAAATAGAAAGAAAAAAAAAACCAACTGGGACCTAATGAAACTTAAAAGCTTTTGCATAGCAAATGAAACCATAAAGAAGATGAAAAGACAACCCTCGGAATGGGAGAAAATATTTGCAAATGAAGCAACTGACAAAGCATTAATCTCCAAAATTTATAAGCAGCTGATGCAGCTCAATATCAAAAAAACAAAAAACCCAATCCAAAAATGGGCATAAGACCTCAATAAACATTTTTTTTTTTTTTTTTTTTTTTGCGGTATGCGGGCCTCTCACTGTTGTGGTCTCTCCCGTTGCGGAGCACAGGCTCCGGACGCGCAGGCTCAGCGGCCACGGCCCATGGGCCCAGCCGCTCCGCGGCACGTGGGATCCTCCCTGACCGGGGCACGAACCCGTGTCCCCTGCATTGGCAGGCGGACTCTCAACCACTGCGCCACCAGGGAAGCCCTCAATAAACATTTCTTAAAAGAAGACATAAAGATTGCCAACCAACACATGAAAAGATGCTCAACATCACTAATCATTAATGAAATGCAAATCAAAACTGCAATGAGGTATCACCTCACACCAGTCAGAATGGCTGTTATCAGAAAATCTACAAACAATAAATGCTGGAGAGGGTGTGGAGAAAGGGGAACCCTCTTGCACTGTTGGTGGGAATGTAAATTGATACAGCCACTCTGGAGAACAGTATGGAGGTTCCTTAAAAAACTAAAAATAGAATTCCCATATGACCCAGCAATCCCACTACTGGGCATATACCTTGAGAAAACCATAATTCTAAGAGTCATGTAGCACAGTGTTCATTGCAGCACTATTTACAATAGCCAAGACATGGAAGCAACCTAAGTGTCCATCAACAGACGATTAGATAAAGAAAGTGTGTTATGTATGTACAGTGGAATATTCCTAAGCAGAAAAAGAAGAGAAATTGAGTTATTTTTAGTGAGGTGGATAGACCTAGAGTCTGTCATACAGAGTGAAGTAAGTCAGAAAGAGAATAACAAATACTGTATGGTCACGCATATATATAGAATCTAAAAAAAAAAAATGTTCTGAAGAACCTAGGGGCAGGACAGGAATAACAACACAGACGTAGGGAATGGACTTGAGGACACGGGGATGGGGAAGGGTAAGCTGGTACAAAGTGAGAGAGTGGCATGGACATATATACACTACCAAATGTAAAGTAGATAGATAGTGGGAAGCAGCTGCATAGCACAGGGAGATCAGCTCTGTGCTTTGTGACCACCTAGAGGGGTGGGATAGGGAGGATGGGAGGGAGATGCAAGAGGGAAGGGATATAGGGATATATGTATATGTTTAGCTGATTCACTTTGTTATAAAGCAGAAACTAAAACAACGTTGTAAAGCAATTATACTCTAATAAAAATGTTTTTAAAAAAAGAATCAAATTTTTGAGGGCTGGACTGAACAGGCAGAAATGATAAATCATTAGATGAGTGAATTAATAGTGTGTTGACTTTTGAACTGTCGAGTGAAATTCAATAGTCCTGTGTTTCTTCAGGGTCCTTTGCCCAATGTGATAATTCACAAGGGATTAGAAGAGGGTGTACGCTGTTCTAGGTGCTGCAGCCACATTTGCCTTCACTCTGCAACACTGTCTCTTTAAACCTCAAGGCTTTTATACGTGCTTTTTCCTTTGCCTGGGACGCTATTCCACCTAGTCTTCACGCTGCTCACTTCCACCCATGCTTTAGCCTGTGGCTAAAATCTTCTTAAGTGAACTCTTTCCCCCAGACATAGGGAGGTCTCCTTAAATACACTGCTTGTGTTCTGCACTTCATCTTTATGCATCTGTCAATTAAATCCTTGTGTGATATCTGTCTCCCCTGCTAGACTATAAATTTAATGAGAAAAGGATGGTGTCTGTCTTGGTAACTGTTGAAGCCCTAGAACTCAGGATAGGACCAGCTACATAGGAAACCCTGGAAATAATTTCTGTTGAATAAAGGCATGAAGAAACTGGTTGTAATGGTAAACCATTTTGGTCTCACTGCATGTGTCTGTGTCTCAGTTTGGACTGAGCCACAAGCATTCTTCCCCCCGCCCCAGGACTTATTAATCTCTTCTTTCTTTAAATTTTATTTTATTTTATTGTATTTATTTTTTTATACAGCATGTTCTTATTAGTCATCAATTTCATACACATCAGTGTATATGTGTCAATCCCAATCGCCCAATTCATCAGACCACCACCCCCACCCGCCGCCGCTTTCCACCCTTGGTGTCTATATGTTTGTTCTCTACATCTTTGTCTTAATTTCTACCCTGCAAACTGGTTCATCTGTACCATTTCTCTAGGTTCTACATATATGCATTAATATACAATATTTGTTTTTCTCTTTCTGACTTACTTCACTCTGTATGACAGTCTCTAGATCCATCCACGTCTCAACAAATGACCCAATTTCGTTCCTTTTTAAGGCTGAGTAATATTCCATTGTATATATGTACTACATCTTCTTTATCCATTCGTCTGTTGATGGGCATTTAGGTTGCTTCCATAACCTGGCTATTGCAAATAGTTCAGCAATGAACATTGGGGTGCATGTGTCTTTTTGAATTATGGTTTTCTTTGGGTATATGCCCAGTAGTGGGATTGCTGGATCAGCAATTATATTTTTAGTTGTTTAAGGAACCTCCATACTGTTCCTCAGAGTGGCTGTATCAATTTACTTCCCAACAACAGCGCAAGAGGGTTCCCTTTTCTCCACACCCTCTCCAGCGTTTGTTGTTTGTAGATTTTCTGATGATGCCCATTCTAACTGGTGTGAGGTGATACCTTATTGTAGTTTTGATTTGCATTTCTCTAATGATTAGTGATGTTAAGCAGCTTTTCATGTGCTTCTTGGCCATATGTATGTCTTCTTTGGACAAATGTCTATTTAGGTCTTCTGCCCATTTTTGGATTGGGTTGTTTGTTCTTTTAATATTGAGCAGCATGAGCTGTTTATATATTTTGGAGATTAATCCTTTGTCTGTTGATTTGTTTGCAAATATTTTCTCCCATTCTGAGGTTTCTCTTTTCGTCTTGTTTATGGTTTCCATTGCTGTGCAAAACCTTTGAAGTTTCATTAGGTCCCATCTGTTTATTTTTGTTTTTATTTCCATTACTCTAGGAGGTGGATCAAAAAAGATATTGCTGTTATTTATGTCAAAGAGTGTTCTTCCTATGTTTTTCTCTAACAGTTTTATAGTGTCCAGTCTCACACTTAGGTCTCTAATCCATTTTGAGTTTATATTTGTGTATGGTGTTAGGGAGTGTTCTAATTTCATTCTTTTACATGTAGCTGTCCTGGTTTCCCAGCACAACTTATTGAAGAGACTGTCTTTTCTCCATTGTACATCGTTGCCTCCTTTGTCATTGATTAGTTGACCATGGGTGCGTTGGTGTATCTCTGGACTTTCTATCTTGTTCCATTGATCTATGTTTCTGTTTTTGTGCCAGTACCATATTGTTTTGATTACTGTAGCTTTATAGTATAGTCTGTAGTCAGGGAGTCTGATTCCTCCAGCTCCGTTTTTTTCCCTCAGGACTGCTTTGGGTATTCGGGGTCTTTTGTGTCTCCATACAAATTTTAAGATTTTTTGTTCTAGTTCCATAAAAAAATGCCCTTGGTAATTTGATAGGTATTGCATTGCATCTGTAGATTGCTTTGGTTAGTATAGTCATTTTCACAATATTGATTCTTCCAATCCAAGAACATGGTATATCTCTCCATCTGTTGGTATCATCTTTAATTTCTTTCATCAGTGTCTTATAGTTTTCTGCATACAGGTCCTTTGTCTCCCTAGGTATTTTATTCTTTTTGTTGCAATGTTTAATGGGAGTGTTTCCTTAATTTCTCCTTCAGATTTTTCATCATTAGTGTATAGGAATGCAAGACTTCTGTGCATTAATTTTGTATCCTGCAACTTTACCAAATTAATTGATTATCTCTAGTAGTTTCTGTTGGCATCTTTAGGATTCTCTATGTATAGTATCATGTCATCAGGAAACAGTGACAGTTTTACTTCTTCTTTTCCAATTTGTATTCCTTTTATTTCTTTCTTTTTTCTGATTGCCATGGCTAGGACTTCCAAAACTATGTTGAATAATAGTGGTGAGAGTGGACATCCTTGTCTCATTCCTGATCTTAGAGGAAATGCTTTCAATTTTTCACCGTTGAGAATGATGACTGCTGTGGGTTTGTCGTATATGGCCTTTATTATGTTGAGGTAGGTTCCCTCTGTGCCCACTTTCTGGACGGTTTTTATCATAAGTTGGTGTTGAATTTTGTCAAAAGCTTTTTCTGCATCCATTGAGAAGATCATATGGTTTTTATTCTTTAGTTTGTTAATATGGCTTATTACATTGATTGATTTGCATATATTGAAGAATCCTTGCATCCCTGGGATAAATCCCACTTGATCATGGTGTATGATCCTTTTAATGTGTTGTTGTATTCTGTTTGCTAGTATTTTGTTGAGGATTTTTGCATCTATATTTTTCGGTGATATTGGTCAGTAATTTTCTTTTTTTGTAGTATCTTTGTCTGGTTTTGGTATCAGGATGATGGTGGCCTCATAGAATGAGTTTAGGAGTTTTCCTTCCTCTGCAGTTTTTTGGAAGAGCTTGAGAAGGATGAGTGTTAGCTCTTCTCTAAATGTTTGATAGAATTCGCCTGTGAAGCCATCTGGTCCTGGACTTTTGTTTGTTGGAAGATTTTTAATCACAGTTTCAATTTCATTACTTGTGATTGGTCCGTTCATATTTTGTGTTTCTTCATGGTTCTGTCTTGGAAGGTTATATCTTTCTAAGAATTTGTCCATTTCTTCCAGGTTGTCCATTTTATTGGCATAGAGTTGCTTGTAGTAGTCTCTTACGATGCTTTGTATTTCTGCGTTGTCTGTTGTAACTTCTCCTTTTTCATTTCTAGTTTTATTGATTTGAGTCCTCTCCCTCTTTTTCTTGATGAGTTTGGCTAATAGTTTATCAATTTTGTTTATCTTCTCAAAGAACCATCTTTTAGTTTTATTGATCTTTGCTGTTGTTTTCTTTGTTTCTATTTCATTTATTTCTGCTCTGATCTTTATGATTTCTTTCCTTCTGCTAACTTTGGGTTTTGTTTGTTCTTATTTCTCTAGTTCCTTTAGGTGTAAGGTTAGATTGTTTTCTTGAGATTTTTCTTGTTTCTTGAGGTAGGCTTGTATAGCTATAAACTTTCTTCTTATAACTGCTTTTGCTGTATCCCATAGGTTTTGGATCATCGTGTTTTCATTGTCATTTGTCTCTAGGTATTTTTTGATTTCCTCTTTGATTTCTTCAGTGATCTCTTGGTTATTTAGTAATGTTTTGTTTAGCCTCCACGTGTCTGTGTTTTTTATGTTTTTTTCCCTGTAATTCATTTCTAGTCTCATAGCGTTGTGGTCAGAAAAGATGCTTGATATGATTTCAATTTTCTTAAATTTACTGAGGTTTGATTTGTGACCCAAGATGTGATCCATCCTGGAGAATGTTCCGTGCGCACTTGAGAAGAAAGTGTAATCTGCTGTTTTTGGATGGAATGTCCTATAAATATCAATTAAATCTATCTGGTCTATTGTGTCATTTAAAGCTTGTGTTTCCTTACTTGTTTTCACTTTGGATGATCCATCTATTGGTGTAAGTGAGGTGTTAAAGTCCCCCACTATTATTGTGTTTCTTTCGATTTCCTCTTTTAGAGCTGTTAGCAGTTGCCTTATGTATTGAGGTGCTCCTATGTTGGGTGCATATATATTTATAATTGTTATATCTTCTTCTTAGATTGATCCCTTGATCATTATGTAGTGTCCTTCCTTGTCTCTTGTAACATTCTTTATTTTAAAGTCTATTTTTTCTGATATGAATATAGCTACTCCAGCTTTCTTTTGATTTCCATTTGCATGGAATATCTTTTTCCATCCCCTCACTTTCAGTCTGAATGTGTCCCTAGGTCTGAAGTGGGTCTCTTCTAGACAGCATATATATGGGTCTTGTTTTTGTATCCATTCAGCAAGCCTGTGTCTTTTGGTTGGAGCATTTAATCCATTCACGTTAGGGGTAATTATTGATATGTGTGTTCCCATTTCCATTTTCTTAATTGTTTTGTGTTTGTGTTTGTAGGTTCTTTTCTTCCGTTGTGATTCCCACTTAGAGAAGTTCCTTTAGCATTTGTTGTAGTGCTGGTTTGGTGGTGCTGAATTCTTTTACCTTTTGCTTGTCTGTAAAGCTTTTGATTTCTCCATCAAATCTGAATGAGATCCTTGCCGGGTACAGTAATCTTGGCTGTAGGTTCTTCCCTTTCATCACTTTAAGTATATCATGCCACTCCCTTCTGGCTTTTAGAGTTTCTGCTGAGAATTCAGCTGTTAACCTTATGGGAGTTCCCTTGTATATTATTTGTCATTTTCCCCTTGCTGCTTTCAATAATTTTTCTTTGTCTTTAATTTTTGCCAATTTGATTACTGTGTTTCTCGGCGTGTTTCTCCTTGGGTTTATCCTGTATGGGACTTGCTGCGCTTCCTGGACTTGGGTGGCTATTTCCTTTCCCATGTTAGGGAAGTTTTTGACTATAATCTCTTGAAGTATTTTCTCTGGTCCTTTCTCTCTCTCTTCGTGTTCTGGGACCCCTATAATGCAAATGTTGTTGTGTTTAATGTTGTCCCAGAGGTCTCTAAAGCTGTCTTCATTCCTTTTCATTCTTTTTTCTTTATTCTGTTCAGCAGCAGTGAATTCCACCATTCTGTCTTCTGGGTCACTTATCCGTTCTTCTGCCTCAGTTATTCTGCTATTGATTCCTTCTAGTGTAGTTTTCATTTCAGTTATTGTATTGCTCATCTCTGTTTGTTTGTTCTTTAATTCTTCTAGGTCTTTGTTCAATATTTCTTGCATCTTCTCGATATTTTCCTCCATTCTTTTTCCGAGGTCCTGGATCATCTTTACTATCGTTATTCTGAATTCTTTTTCTGGAAGGTTGCCTATCTCCACTTCATTTAGTTGTTTTTCTGGGGTTTTATCTTGTTCCTTCATCTGTTACATAGCCCTCTGCCTTTTCATCTTGTCTATCTTTTGTGGATCATAAGCATATCTTGAGATAAGGTTGGAGTACAATTAGTTTATTTAGAAGGTGATTTCAAGAAGCGTTGGTATGGTAGGTGCAGGGAAGTGAGGCAGGGAAGGGGAGCCAACCCAGGGTGAATAGCAGGTCACCCCAGTGGGCAACTGAGATTCAGTCCTGCTGGGGCCTCAGAGATGGTGTAAAACTTGCCTCAGAGCTGTTCTGAGCAGTGAGGAATTGGATATTTAGTCACTAATTTCCTTCTATCTTGTTTGAAGGCTACCTCCTGGATCATTAACTCCGTAATACTTCTTGGCTGTTCCACTTGAGGGCCTTGCAGGCTCCTCTGGCTAAGGATGTCCCTTAAGCAAAGAGGAGAAAATGCTTGTAATTGCAAGACCTCAGCCTTAGTGGAATGCTGTTGAGGTCATACGATGATGGGTCACCGACAGCTTATGGGACAGTCAGAAATTCAGCTGGATGAAACTGAAGCAAGGAGCATCTATAATTGTGTCCTATGGTGAAAATGAAAGGAAAAAGATTAAACTTTATATATGCAATTGTTATCATTGCTCACAAATATTTGAGAAGTATGTGGGGGCAGTGAATTGTACGAGAAGCTAGTACATGATGTATGTATAGCTGTGGCCATAGGAACGTCATATTGGCTATAGAGTTGGAGATGCTGAAGAAAGTTCTTTCAAAGTCCCTGAATGAGATGGCTGGGACCATCTCACCTCTGTCCCATGGAGCCATATCTATCAAGAGGGACATTGTCTGCAGTGTTTAAGTGTGTTTTGTAACTGCTTAAAGATTTTTAGGAAACAATCCTCCTAGGTTGATGTTAACAGGTAGAATCTAATAACTGACCTGACTTTAACAAGGAACTGAAACATCCCAAGACTGAGTATTGGGCCATAATCATTACTTGTTTTCAGAACATCAGCATAAATATCAAGTGGACTTTCTCCATACCTACTGACTTACTTCCCCCTCAGTGGAGCGGTTTTATTTCTACAGAAAGGTTGTTATAAAGACCACAGGAACCATGCTGAGAAATTATATAAGATGTGTGAAAATGCAACACTTTTTAATGCCATTTCTGGGAATTGGAGGAGAAGGAACCACATATTAAAAAATAAGGGGTGGAAATAGGAAAAGTTTATTATTTATAGGAAAGGAAGCAATTAGATGTTCTAGATTGAAATTGATAATGAGCCCACTCAAACCCATTATAGTTGAGGAGCAAGATGAGAAAAATTCAACAACATGGGGGTATTGTTGGGCAGGACTCTGGAGTAGGAACTCTCCGTCCCATATTTTAGGCCTGGCACGTTGCCAGTTTGGTAGCTCTCAGAACCTCTGTTGGATGCTGGGGTGGGATTATCAGCTTGAATTCCAGACCAGGCAAAATCACAATCTTGGATCCTCAGACCACCACATGGCATCTCCTGTTGGCTTTCCTGATCTATCCCAGGGAAAGAGAACAAGCATCACTGAGCAAGGACCACGTGCCTGACCCAACGTTAGATATATCAATATTATCTCATTTAACACTTCTAGCTGCCCCATGTCCTAGACATTGAAGTCTCAGTTTCAGATGAAGAACCTTAAACACAAAGAAATTAAGCATTGTTTCCCAAGGTCACCCAACTAGTAAGTCATGGGGCCAGACTCATATTTGTCTGGTTCCAAAGTTTGTGCCTTTTTACCACCCCGTGTGGCACAGGTGACCTCTCCATTTTCCCATGACTTTGGGAACTCAGTTGAGGTGTTATTATCCTTGTTTCCTATGTTGGGGAATGTAAGACCATGCATTTAACCCTGCCTGGCAGTGTTGCCTTCCCAGAGCAAAATAGCCCTTTGTATTAGTGTGGTGGCAATCCTATGATGGGCTGAGACGGTGGGCAAGGAAGCAAGAGATTACAGAACACAGAAAGCTCTCACTAGAACTTAACATTGTTTAAAATATTTTCTGCAGAACCCAAAAGAGAGATGGGAGAATCAGAATATCAGAGCGTTTGGTACTCTGAATCCAGTGGTCAGAGAGAAAGAAAGAATTTACGTTTCACAGTCAACTTTCCATGTGGTTTTGGTTGGCCCAGATTTCAGATCTTTTGTTTTTTGGGCTTGGGGGCAGGGAGGGATGTGGCCATGAGACACCTTGTTTTTCTCCATCATATTGAGTCATAAGTTGTCACTTTGGCTACTGAGCTGATTTTTTTTCCTCAGTATCTTTTTGGGGTGTTACCCTGTGAAGAGAACTGTAATTTCAGTGGAAGAATTCTTTCCTTCATTGAATGAGATTCTTGGCTGAGGCCACAAACTAATTTGATTCTGAAATGATGCTGTATAGAAAACTCATCTTTGAATCTCTGGAGCTTCCACCAACCAAAATGTGCCGACTCTGTTTTTCACAAGTCAAGCTAATTTCCAAATAATGTAGCAACAGTTCGGGCAATAGGAAGAGGGAGGGAAATTGATTTTGAAAGCCAATTTTGAGAGATGAATGAAAAAAATTTGGAATTTGAAAGGTAGGGAGAACCAGACTGGTATATGGTACAACACGAATCATGAGGGATTTAAAAAAAATACTGGGTCCCAGAGGTTCTGGTTTCATTGGTATGGTATGGACTGCAGCCTTGACATTGGGATTTTATGAAGCCAAAATTTGAGAACCACCAGATTAGAAAGTCATGTGTGTTCTTCCCAGGATTTTGATGTCAAGGTAATTTTTAGAGGAAAAACAAAATTTGCTCAGATATACCAAGAAGGCAGTTATAAAGTCTTATTGTGAGAAACTAGTGCCCACCCTCATAGCTGTGCACACATCAAGGTGTCGCTTTCTGTATTACTCACAAACATGGGGGTCTAGCTGGAGCAGGTACCTCAAGCAGTGGACTGCTTGGAAGGCACTTCTAATTCAGAGATGATATTTTTATGTTTCATATTTTATTACCCATAGTTTCTGGAGCACTGCTCTGTTTGTGATAGTTTGAAATTTAAAAATGGAACCCATCCAGGGCCCTTTTATCTCTAACATTGGCTGCATAACACAAGGCGCAGAAGCAGTTTGACACTGGGAATTTCTAAATGTCAGGCTAGGCTGTCGGATGACTGACAGGCAAACCAGAGAGACAGGCAGAGCATAAAATTTGAGCTAGTGATAAAATCTGTGCTGGACCCAGTAACTGACAGGCTGCTAGTGACCCAGGCAGGAGATCTGCTAAGTCCTTCTTCTGGAGCTGGAGCCCCACATTTGTCAGACATCCTAGAAATCATATCTGGCTGCTCCAGGCAGTGACGACGTGGACGTGCTTCACTCTGATGGGCTCACTTGTTAAGTCTTCTCTGGTTAGCAGAGTGATTTATCTTGGGGGCTGTTCACCTTGGAATTGAGTTCTTATCTGTCCCACTGTGCCTGTCCCATGGAGATGTCTGGCCTGAGTGAGTGAGTGAGTGAGAAACTCCATCCACCTGTGTTGTCATTCAGGGAGACAGATGTTTTGGATTCATGACTTTTCCTCGGTGCCTGAAGAGATGTGGGTGTTGTCTGAAGTGGTCCTGTATTCAGTTGTTGGCCCACTTGGGTAATTCTGAAAGCTGAATGTCCTCTAACCCAAAATGGCACACCTCAGTAAAAGAGCCATACACAGGTTTTGTTGGGACTGCCCTCATTCAGATTAAAAGTTGGAAAATATATCCAGTCTTTGTGGGTGGGAGTGGAGTGTCCCATCCCCCAACCCTTGTCACTGACACATTGGGTGGCACATCTGACTCATGCCCAATGGGGATAGTCATGGCTTTCACCTCCGAGGTCTTCTTCTGGCCTGTGCCCACCTGAGAGCCACATCACCTGCTCTTTGGTGAAGTAATGGGACTTTATCCCAAGGTCCAACTCCTCATCTCCTCTCTGTCTAGATCAGAGATCTCAAACCCGTGTGATCACATGGCCAGACAGATGAGACAGGGGGGCCAGGGTAAGAGACACTAGGGGTGCTAGGCACTGTGGCAAACTGGAGAAGAGGTGACCCATCTACAGGGAACACCTGCTACTCAACTTCAGCCAGTTGTTGCCAAGAAAGAACTCGAGACCTAAGAGTTTCAAGAGAAACTGTAACTACAGAATAATATAAAATCTTTGGATTTTGTATGTTGACAGCAAATTAATATTTTAAAGAGAATGAGACAGACAAAAACTGCTCTGTGTTAGATAGGATCTGGGGCTGCCACTTCTGGTCACTCTAAGAAGCAACCTCTTTCCATGCCTTTGGATCTCCCTAGACCTCCCACCCCACCCCTGCCTCTCCCTGCCCCTCAGTACTATACATGAGCATGTAAGAGGGATCCAGCCCTGATATCAGGGCTCACTGTTATCAGTGAGATAACAGATGACCTGGGTATGGAGTCCTGGGGAGATGTTTGCCTTTCACCCATAGAAACCTCATCCCACAGGACAGAAGACTTAGAGAGGCGCCTTCCTCCTTCAACCCCCTTTATAGCTTTGAAACCCAACCAGCCTCTTTATTTCCTTGGTCAAGAAACTAAGCCAGTTGTATTTTGTTAATACGGCTAAAATAAAGTAAGGAATAATGTCTGGAGAAGAATTGGAGCTTATATATTCCCTGAGAAGGAAACAAAATACATTTGATTTTTGTGATCTATCAAAAGCCTAGCATATCTAATATAATATCTATATAATAATATAATCTATTTAAACTCTTTCTCTGGTGTCCCATTATGATAAAATATTCAACTCAGGACTCCTTAAAGAATGATCCTTTATAAATTTACAGTACCTTTAAATAAAATATGTGACAAACACATAATGTTTACAGAAACTACTGAGGAACTACCTTTTTTTAAGTTTTTTTTTTTTTTACAATGTATAGATCATGAAATGTCAGTGGTCAAAGTTGATAGGTTTTGTTATTAGAAACTATCAGGAATAAAGATGTAGACATAGAGAATGGACTTGAGGACATGGGCGGGGAGGGGCAAGCTGGGGCGAAGTGAGAGTAGCATCGACACATATACACTGCCGAATGCAAAATAGTTAGCTAGTGGGAAGCAGCCACATAGCACAGGGAGATCAGCTCGGTGCTTTGTGACCACCTAGAAGGGTGGGATAGGGAAGGTGGGAGGGAGGCTCAAGAGAGAGGGAATATGGGCATACATGTATACATATAGCTGATTCACTTTGTTACACAACACAAACTAACAGCACTGTGAAGCAATTATACTCCAATAAAGATGTATTAAAAAAAGATATGGGGATATATGTATATGTATAGCTGATTCACTTTGTTATAAAGCAGAAACTAACACACCATTGTAAAGAAATTATACTCCAATAAAGATGTTTAAAAAAAATAAATTGTCAAGAAGGCCATTCATCCACAGCGTTTGTGGTTATCAGGTGTACTAGACATTAGTGTAGCAGCAGTGAGAGGAATTGGTGACTTTGTAATATCTTAACTGTCAAGAACATAAGTATTGGACTCAGGTAATGGTGTCTGGCAACTTCACAGTCAGAAAATTGGGGATCTGAGTCAGAATTAGGTCACAAAATATTTGGTTGTGCTGGGGCTTCCCTGGAGGCGCGGTGGTTAGGAGTCTGCTCATCAATGCAGGGGACAGGAGTTCGAGCCCTGGTCCAGGAAGATCCCACATGCCGCGGAGCAACTAAGCCCATGCACCACAACTACTGAGCCTGCCCTCTAGAGACCTCAAGCCACAACTACTGAGCCCACGTGCCACAACTACTGAAGCCCGCATGCCTAGATCCCGGGCTCCACAACAAGAGAAGCCACTGCAATGAGAAGCTCACGCACCACAAGGAAGAGTAGCCTGTGCTCGCCGCAACTAGAGAAAGCCCGTGCACAGCAACGAAGACCCAACGCAGCCAAAAACAAATAAATTAAATAAATTAAAAACAAATTTTTGGTTGTGCTAAAATATACTATCTTGACAGAATGTCTCTGAATGGCAAATAGATCTGTACTAGTTTCACTTTGTGTACAACAAGAGATTTCTCTCTACATGGGATTTCAGGGAGATGGATTGTCCTGTGCTCTTGTTACCTAGGCAGGGGAGGCTTTGGTTGCCTCCTGTGTGAGTGAGGTGGTGTTGGGAGCACCGTGAAGCACAGAGGTGAGCAGGGACCTTGAGCTGCGGGGTGATGCATTGTGCAGACCCCCCGGGGCAGAGTTGAGCCACGTGCCTGGCCCTAAGGAGAGTGAGGCCCCAACCTGGGTTGCCTCACCCAGGAGAAAGAGGGCATCTCCAGTAGTCAGGGTACCTGGGTGCTGAAGGGCACTATAAGCTGTCACTGGCCCACAGCATGCTAAGAATGGGCCTTCCAGATTGTGCTGACATTTCTTGGGTCTCTAGATTGACTGTTTAGTTTCTCCAAACTGTAGCATTAGATGTAAATCCAGAATCCTACACAAGGGTTGGGATTTAGATGAGTAGACACCAAGAGTCCTAAGAACACAGAGACCTCGTAGTAAAGAGCACAGGCATTAGAACCCATTACACCTGGGGCCAGATCCTGGCATCACCTTTGATAGGTGACTTTCTCTTTCTAAGTCTCTATTTCTTCACCTGTGAAATAGACCCATTTTGTGGTGACACTTTGATGACATAATTTTTATTTGCTCATTATCAATTTAAGCACAGCATTTATAGTACTATTAAGGTCCAAATTGTCATAATTTAATACATCAGTTGATCGAGACTGAAGTTCTCTTTTGTGACTCCTTTTCCTTTAAAATCCACTCTCCGTGATGGAGATTATTGATTGAACCCGTTGCTCTTTTTAAAAAATTTCTTTATTTTACTTATTTTTGGCTGCGTTGGGTCTTCATTTTTGCACGCGGGCTTTCTCTAGTTGCAACGAGCGAGGCGCTATTCTTTGCTGCGGTGCACGGGCTTCACATTGCGGTGCTTCCCTTGATGCAGAGCATCTGCTTTAGGCGCACAGGCTTCAGTAATTGTGGCACGAGGGCTCTAGAGCGCAGGCTCAGTTGCTGGGGCGCACGGGCTTAGTTGCTCGGCAGCGTGTGAGGTCTTCCCGGACCAGGGCTACGAACCCGTGTCCCTTGCGTTGGCAGGCGGATTCCTAACCACTGCACCACCAGGCAAGTCCCGAACCTGTTGCTCTTTGTGTTCATGTGCTGGGAGAGAGCATATGAGGCCCTGAGCCATTTCCCTGCTTAGAGGTTGGTGAAAGCTGTAGAGGACTGAGTTCTGTCGTAATTTGAACTTCCTTCACAGAGACCTTCTTCCTTCATGAGAGCTGCAAGAACAAGGTAAGAGAAAGGGACAGTTTCTTGCTGTAAGTGAGGAAGAAAAGAGTATGGGTGCTTGAATTTTTTAGAGTCTGAAAGGAACAAAATAGCTTCCATGGCAAGGTGCCTGGGTTGGCCTCCACTGAGGAGTGGTGTTGCTAGAGTTATCATCACTGATTCTTTCTTCCCCCAGCTCACACTTCAACATACTAAAGCTATGACCTGAACGAGAAACAATATTCTGTGAACCTTCTTTTGTAAATTTCTTGTTCCCTTTTCTTGCCTCTGATCTGTGAGCGACTGTCTGGGTCAGTCATAGTCACCTAGAGTCAAGGCAGCCTGGGCAGCTCCATCTTAGAGGAATGACTTGCTAGGCCAGCAGGATGCTTTACCACCCACCGTGACCTGGTCACCCAGAAACAACTTTTGGTTGTGTAAGACATAGTTTCTGGTTACCAGGACATGTTAAAGGCATTCGCAACCCTGGGCCAGATATGAACTAGTGCTCTTCTTATCTGCACCGTGTGAGGTGTGTCCCTCAAGAGTCTCATTTAGTGGTATCTTCTGCTCAGCTGTTATGAGGTCTTAAAGATAGCACTGCTGTGTTGGGTGAAACATCCTGAAGGAAAATGGAGTCAAGAAGCCCCTGGATGCCTTCCTTCAGATGATGGAAGTACTGCATTACATTTAGAGAGCATTTTTAACTTCTCAAAGCTCATGCAAAAACTTAATAATTTTATCCTTGCAGTAATAGCCTTGGTCAGGATGGGTGTAAGTTTCTTGTTGATTTCACAAGCACTCTATATCTTGCATGAATTTAAGCCACCTGGTAAAATCCTGTAACAGGCCATCCAAAGATTATATTCAGCTGTCCCCCTCCCCAGCTGAATACTGTACAGCCATTAAAATGATGCTGTAGAAATTCTGGAACTTCTGATGTGTAGAATACTTTTTACATGGACAAATGGTCACAATATTTTACTGGAAAAATTGGGCTATAAACAATATGTTCAGTGTGATGCTGTGTGGAAAAAATGTCATATTTCTTTAAGACTAAGACAAATTGTTTTCTGTTAACATTTTTAAAATAAGGATACATTTTATAATGTATTTGCCCCACTCTTACATGATTCTTATGACAAGAATGGTAAATCTTATATTTGATAGCATTTGGGGATCAATTGGTATCTATCTCCCTCTCTCTCAAATCCCTATCTCTGTAAATAATTGAACAAGGATATCTACCAAAATCTTAACAGTGATTATCTCTGGTGGAGGACTGTGGGTGATTTAATTTTCTTTTTTCTTTCCTTTGTGTTTTCCAAATTTTCTGAGCGAATATATTAATTTCAACAGTGCCTTTAAATTCTTGATTTATAATGTGTGTTAGTTTCAGGTGTACAGCACAGTGATTCAGTTATACATATGTAATATATCCTCTTCTTCAGATTCTTTTCCCTTTCACGTTATTATAAAATATTGAGCATGGTTCCCTGTGCTATGTACAGTCGGTTCTTTTTGGTTACGTATTTTATAGATAGTAGAGTGTAGATGTTAATCCCAAACTCCTAATTTATCTCTCCCTGGCCCCTTTCCCCTTTGGTAAGCATAAGTTTGTTTTTAAAAAGATAGTATACAGATACTTAAGACCCCAAGACCCCTTACTCAGGGCAGTGCACTCTAACAGAGAAAGGTGAGGTTCTCTTCCCATGATTATTATAAAGTAGCAGATAGAGAATCAAAACAGCTACAGATATCTCCTGCAGAAATGGTTAAATGTATTTAGAGAGAGGTTGCTTTGGGGAAAAGGGAATATAAATAAGTGTAAATATTGTTTTAAGAGCTTTTTCTTGGTCGTAGATATTTCTGTACAGTGTAAGAATATCAGATAGGAAAGACATTAGAAGACACTAATAAATTCATACTTGTTTTTGTGGTTGATTAGTTCACAAGTGCTTTCCTCATAGAACAGGGAGACTACAGCTGTTTCCATTTTATAGATGAGGAAGGGCAATGAATAGCACTGCCGAAGTGGTATGATTAGTAAATGACAGTGGAATTCAGATTTCCTAATTTGATTTTCACTCCCCATATACTGAAGGTGCAGAGAAGGCTTGCATACACCTTTTGCATCATATATGCGAAAAAGCTTTCACCAGGTCCTCGGTGTTACTGTCATACTTGTGTAGATTCACAATCTGCCTTGGATAAATGTCCTTTATTCATCATCTTAACCCAGACCTCTACTTGAGAGCCTGATTTATGGTGGAAACATAGGCTAGTGTTGTTTTTGTTAATACTAGGCTGAACTTAACGTATTAAACAGCTTTGCTAGACTTGGGCCACTAGCTTTGGGGATGATCCATCCATTTGGCATAAATCGTGCACAGACTAAGAGTGTGTCTGTCAGAGCTGGCCCTAGGTAGGGGGGTGCCCAAGGACTACTACTCAAGGACTCAGAAGACTGCTGCTGTGGGATATCAAGTTTGTGTTTTTAGACTTGGTGCTGTTTGTTGTTATGAAATCCTGTGACCAGTAGGGCCGAGACTAATGACGTTGACCATGGTGCCAGCTGCAGGGATGCTAGTGGTCAGTGAACATCCCACCGAGGGATAGCAGTAGGCAGTGCCAGCCCCTTGGTCTCAGCATGAGCCTACTGTGAGTGACCACGTGTACCATCACATGACTAGAGACAGAGTTATTTAAATGAGCATTTACTGGCATTTCACTCGGGTACTTTATTTTAGTTTGCATCTTTATTATGAGGGAGCATAGAAATGAATGAGTGGCTGGGACAGCTGATTTGGACACGAGGAATCATAAAGACTTTGCTTCTGAACGACTCTGTAAAGAGGTTTGAAACCCAGTAACGGATGAAAGATCCCTTTAGCTACCTAACTATGTTGGTATTTACTTTCTAACCAGGTATAATTAGCAAATTAAAGCTGTTTGTGACAGTGCTTTTTCTTTTTTTTCAAACTCTGAGCCAATATCTTTATCTTTATAAAATATCTGGGTTTGTGAAGATAAGCAAATTTAAACGCTAAATAAGATACATGCTTAAAGCCATGAAGCTAATTCTGAAGACTATACTGAGAAGTGCCGAGATTTGTTTTGTTTTGTTTTGTTTTGTTAGTGGGTGTTAGATGCATTTAGTAATCCGAGATGAATTGAAATACTTTATATGTCAAAGGTGCACTTTACCCAGTAATGTATATGCCTGATACATATTAAATATAAACATCCTTAGTATATAAATATATATACACATACACAAGAAATGAAGATGTGAGTCTTTCAGTGTTAATAGGTTCGATGAAATCTCTGAAGATTCTTCTAGGTCAAATTGTATATTTCACTGTAGAATAATTCTGTAACAACGTTCAGTAAACATGTATGATGCGTTGATATAAATGTAATTTTAGAAAACATAAAATGAATCATTTTTCTTTTTTCATTGAAGTAAATAAATAACCACAGTTTCCTCTCCCATCAGCTTCATGGCCGATAATTATATTCAGGTATTTCTGTGTATGCTTGACATTCAACCCCGAACTTAAATGGTTAAGGGGAATCTGTTCATAATCAAGTCCATTGTTTTCTCCAATTTCTTGAAAATTTTTTCAAATAGATCTGTATTAGCTTCAATTTGTGTAAAACAAGAGATTTCTCTCTATGTGGGATTTCAGGGAGATGGATTGTCCCGTGCTCTTGTTACCTAGGCAGGGGAGGCTTTGGTTGCCTCCTGTGTGAGTGAGGTGGTGTTGGGAGCACCGTGAAGCACAGAGGTGAGAAGGAACCTTGACCTGCGAGGTGATGGGTTGTGCAGACCCCCTGAGGCAGAGTTGAGCCACGTGCCTGGCCCTAAGGAGAGTGAGGCCCCAACCTGGAGGGGTTCCCTCACCCTGGAGAAAGTGGGCATCTCCAGTAGTCAGGGTACCTGGGTGCTGACGGGCACTATAAGCTGTCACTGGCCCAAGGCATGCTAAGAATGGGCCTTCCAGATTGTGCTGACATTTCTTGGGTCTCTAGATTGACTGTTTAGTTTCTCCAAACTGTAGCATTAGATGTAAATCCAGAATGCTACACAAGGGTTGGGATTTAGATGAGTAGACACCAAGAGTCCTAAGAACACAGAGACCTTGTAGTAAGGAGCACAGGCGTTAGAACCCATTACACCTGGGGCCAGATGCCGGCATCACCTTTGATAGGTGACCTCCTCTTTCTAAGTCTCTATTTCTTCACCTGTGAAATAGACCTATTTTGTGGTGAGACTTGATGACATAATTTTTATTTGCTCATTATCAATTTAAGCACAGCATTTATAGTACTACTAAGGTCCAAATTGTCATAATTTAATACATCAGTTGATCGAGAATGAAGTTCTCTTTTGTGACTCCTTTTCCTTTTAAACCCACTCTCCATGATGGAGATTATTGATTGAACCTGTTGCTCTTTTTAAAAAATTTCTTTATTTTACTTATTTTTGGCTGCGTTGGGTCTTCATTTTTGCACGCGGGCTTTCTCTAGTTGCAACGAGCGAGGCGCTATTCTTTGCTGCGGTGCACGGGCTTCTCATTGCGGTGCTTCTCTTGATGCAGAGCATCTGCTTTAGGCGCACAGGCTTCAGCAATTGTAGCACGGGGGCTCTAGAGCGCAGGCTCAGTTGCTGGGGCGCACGGGCTTAGTTGCTCGGCAGCGTGTGAGGTCTTCCCGGACCAGGGCTACGAACCCGTGTCCCTTGCGTTGGCAGGCGGATTCCTAACCACTGCACCACCAGGCAAGTCCCGAACCTGTTGCTCTTTGTGTTCATGTGCTGGGAGAGAGCATATGAGGCCCTGAGCCATTTCCCTGCTTAGAGGTTGGTGAAAGCTGTAGAAGGCTGAGTTCTGTCGTAATTTGAACTTCCTTCACAGAGACCTTCTTCCTTCATGAGAGCTGCAAGAACAAGGTAAGAGAAAGGGACAGTTTCTTGCTGTAAGTGAGGAAGTAAAGGGTACGGGTGCTTGAATTTTTTAGAGTCTGAAAGGAACAAAATAGCTTCCATGGCAAGGTGCCTGGGTTGGCCTCCACTGGGGAGTGGTGTTGCTAACGTTATCATCACTGATTCTTTCTTCCCCCAGCTCACACTTCAACATACTAAAGCTATGACCTGAACGAGAAACAATATTCTGTGAACCTTCTTTTGTAAATTTCTTGTTCCCTTTTCTTGCCTCTGATCTGTGAGCGACTGTCTGGGTCAGTCATAGTCACCTAGAGTCAAGGCAGCCTGGGCAGCTCCATCTTAGAGGAATGACTTGCTAGGCCAGCAGGATGCTTTACCACCCACCGTGACCTGGTCACCCAGAAACAACTTTTGGTTGTGTAAGACATAGTTTCTGGTTACCAGGACATGTTAAAGGCATTCGCAACCCTGGGCCAGATATGAACTAGTGCTCTTCTTATCTGCACCGTGTGAGGTGTGTCCCTCAAGAGTCTCATTTAGTGGTATCTTCTGCTCAGCTGTTATGAGGTCTTAAAGATAGCACTGCTGTGTTGGGTGAAACATCCTGAAGGAAAATGGAGTCAAGAAGCCCCTGGATGCCTTCCTTCAGATGATGGAAGTACTGCATTACATTTAGAGAGCATTTTTAACTTCTCAAAGCTCATGCAAAAACTTAATAATTTTATCCTTGCAGTAATAGCCTTGGTCAGGATGGGTGTAAGTTTCTTGTTGATTTCACAAGCACTCTATATCTTGCATGAATTTAAGCCACCTGGTAAAATCCTGTAACAGGCCATCCAAAGATTATATTCAGCTGTCCCCCTCCCCAGCTGAATACTGTACAGCCATTAAAATGATGCTGTAGAAATTCTGGAACTTCTGATGTGTAGAATACTTTTTACATGGACAAATGGTCACAATATTTTACTGGAAAAATTGGGCTATAAACAATATGTTCAGTGTGATGCTGTGTGGAAAAAATGTCATATTTCTTTAAGACTAAGACAAATTGTTTTCTGTTAACATTTTTAAAATAAGGATACATTTTATAATGTATTTGCCCCACTCTTACATGATTCTTATGACAAGAATGGTAAATCTTATATTTGATAGCATTTGGGGATCAATTGGTATCTATCTCCCTCTCTCTCAAATCCCTATCTCTGTAAATAATTGAACAAGGATATCTACCAAAATCTTAACAGTGATTATCTCTGGTGGAGGACTGTGGGTGATTTAATTTTCTTTTTTCTTTCCTTTGTGTTTTCCAAATTTTCTGAGCGAATATATTAATTTCAACAGTGCCTTTAAATTCTTGATTTATAATGTGTGTTAGTTTCAGGTGTACAGCACAGTGATTCAGTTATACATATGTAATATATCCTCTTCTTCAGATTCTTTTCCCTTTCACGTTATTATAAAATATTGAGCATGGTTCCCTGTGCTATGTACAGTCGGTTCTTTTTGGTTACGTATTTTATAGATAGTAGAGTGTAGATGTTAATCCCAAACTCCTAATTTATCTCTCCCTGGCCCCTTTCCCCTTTGGTAAGCATAAGTTTGTTTTTAAAAAGATAGTATACAGATACTTAAGACCCCAAGACCCCTTACTCAGGGCAGTGCACTCTAACAGAGAAAGGTGAGGTTCTCTTCCCATGATTATTATAAAGTAGCAGATAGAGAATCAAAACAGCTACAGATATCTCCTGCAGAAATGGTTAAATGTATTTAGAGAGAGGTTGCTTTGGGGAAAAGGGAATATAAATAAGTGTAAATATTGTTTTAAGAGCTTTTTCTTGGTCGTAGATATTTCTGTACAGTGTAAGAATATCAGATAGGAAAGACATTAGAAGACACTAATAAATTCATACTTGTTTTTGTGGTTGATTAGTTCACAAGTGCTTTCCTCATAGAACAGGGAGACTACAGCTGTTTCCATTTTATAGATGAGGAAGGGCAATGAATAGCACTGCCGAAGTGGTATGATTAGTAAATGACAGTGGAATTCAGATTTCCTAATTTGATTTTCACTCCCCATATACTGAAGGTGCAGAGAAGGCTTGCATACACCTTTTGCATCATATATGCGAAAAAGCTTTCACCAGGTCCTCGGTGTTACTGTCATACTTGTGTAGATTCACAATCTGCCTTGGATAAATGTCCTTTATTCATCATCTTAACCCAGACCTCTACTTGAGAGCCTGATTTATGGTGGAAACATAGGCTAGTGTTGTTTTTGTTAATACTAGGCTGAACTTAACGTATTAAACAGCTTTGCTAGACTTGGGCCACTAGCTTTGGGGATGATCCATCCATTTGGCATAAATCGTGCACAGACTAAGAGTGTGTCTGTCAGAGCTGGCCCTAGGTAGGGGGGTGCCCAAGGACTACTACTCAAGGACTCAGAAGACTGCTGCTGTGGGATATCAAGTTTGTGTTTTTAGACTTGGTGCTGTTTGTTGTTATGAAATCCTGTGACCAGTAGGGCCGAGACTAATGACGTTGACCATGGTGCCAGCTGCAGGGATGCTAGTGGTCAGTGAACATCCCACCGAGGGATAGCAGTAGGCAGTGCCAGCCCCTTGGTCTCAGCATGAGCCTACTGTGAGTGACCACGTGTACCATCACATGACTAGAGACAGAGTTATTTAAATGAGCATTTACTGGCATTTCACTCGGGTACTTTATTGTAGTTTGCATCTTTATTATGAGGGAGCATAGAAATGAATGAGTGGCTGGGACAGCTGACTTGGACACGAGGAATCATAAAGACTTTGCTTCTGAACGACTCTGTAAAGAGGTTTGAAACCCAGTAACGGATGAAAGATCCCTTTAGCTACCTAACTATGTTGGTATTTACTTTCTAACCAGGTATAATTAGCAAATTAAAGCTGTTTGTGACAGTGCTTTTTCTTTTTTTTCAAACTCTGAGCCAATATCTTTATCTTTATAAAATATCTGGGTTTGTGAAGATAAGCAAATTTAAACGCTAAATAAGATACATGCTTAAAGCCATGAAGCTAATTCTGAAGACTATACTGAGAAGTGCCGAGATTTGTTTTGTTTTGTTTTGTTTTGTTAGTGGGTGTTAGATGCATTTAGTAATCCGAGATGAATTGAAATACTTTATATGTCAAAGGTGCACTTTACCCAGTAATGTATATGCCTGATACATATTAAATATAAACATCCTTAGTATATAAATATATATACACATACACAAGAAATGAAGATGTGAGTCTTTCAGTGTTAATAGGTTCGATGAAATCTCTGAAGATTCTTCTAGGTCAAATTGTAAATTTCACTGTAGAATAATAATTCTGTAACAACGTTCAGTAAACATGTATGATGCGTTGATATAAATGTAATTTTAGAAAACATAAAATGAATCATTTTTCTTTTTTCATTGAAGTAAATAAATAACCACAGTTTCCTCTCCCATCAGCTTCATGGCTGATAATTATATTCAGGTATTTCTGTGTATGCTTGACATTCAACCCCGAACTTAAATGGTTAAGGGGAATCTGTTCATAATCAAGTCCATTGTTTTCTCCAATTTCTTAAATTTTTTCAAATAGATCTGTATTAGCTTCAATTTGTGTAAAACAAGAGATTTCTCTCTATGTGGGATTTCAGGGAGATGGATTGTCCCGTGCTCTTGTTACCTAGGCAGGGGAGGCTTTGGTTGCCTCCTGTGTGAGTGAGGTGGTGTTGGGAGCACCGTGAAGCACAGAGGTGAGAAGGAACCTTGACCTGCGAGGTGATGGGTTGTGCAGACCCCCTGAGGCAGAGTTGAGCCACGTGCCTGGCCCTAAGGAGAGTGAGGCCCCAACCTGGAGGGGTTCCCTCACCCTGGAGAAAGTGGGCATCTCCAGTAGTCAGGGTACCTGGGTGCTGACGGGCACTATAAGCTGTCACTGGCCCAAGGCATGCTAAGAATGGGCCTTCCAGATTGTGCTGACATTTCTTGGGTCTCTAGATTGACTGTTTAGTTTCTCCAAACTGTAGCATTAGATGTAAATCCAGAATGCTACACAAGGGTTGGGATTTAGATGAGTAGACACCAAGAGTCCTAAGAACACAGAGACCTTGTAGTAAGGAGCACAGGCGTTAGAACCCATTACACCTGGGGCCAGATGCCGGCATCACCTTTGATAGGTGACCTCCTCTTTCTAAGTCTCTATTTCTTCACCTGTGAAATAGACCTATTTTGTGGTGAGACTTGATGACATAATTTTTATTTGCTCATTATCAATTTAAGCACAGCATTTATAGTACTACTAAGGTCCAAATTGTCATAATTTAATACATCAGTTGATCGAGAATGAAGTTCTCTTTTGTGACTCCTTTTCCTTTTAAACCCACTCTCCATGATGGAGATTATTGATTGAACCTGTTGCTCTTTTTAAAAAATTTCTTTATTTTACTTATTTTTGGCTGCGTTGGGTCTTCATTTTTGCACGCGGGCTTTCTCTAGTTGCAACGAGCGAGGCGCTATTCTTTGCTGCGGTGCACGGGCTTCTCATTGCGGTGCTTCTCTTGATGCAGAGCATCTGCTTTAGGCGCACAGGCTTCAGCAATTGTAGCACGGGGGCTCTAGAGCGCAGGCTCAGTTGCTGGGGCGCACGGGCTTAGTTGCTCGGCAGCGTGTGAGGTCTTCCCGGACCAGGGCTACGAACCCGTGTCCCTTGCGTTGGCAGGCGGATTCCTAACCACTGCACCACCAGGCAAGTCCCGAACCTGTTGCTCTTTGTGTTCATGTGCTGGGAGAGAGCATATGAGGCCCTGAGCCATTTCCCTGCTTAGAGGTTGGTGAAAGCTGTAGAAGGCTGAGTTCTGTCGTAATTTGAACTTCCTTCACAGAGACCTTCTTCCTTCATGAGAGCTGCAAGAACAAGGTAAGAGAAAGGGACAGTTTCTTGCTGTAAGTGAGGAAGTAAAGGGTACGGGTGCTTGAATTTTTTAGAGTCTGAAAGGAACAAAATAGCTTCCATGGCAAGGTGCCTGGGTTGGCCTCCACTGGGGAGTGGTGTTGCTAACGTTATCATCACTGATTCTTTCTTCCCCCAGCTCACACTTCAACATACTAAAGCTATGACCTGAACGAGAAACAATATTCTGTGAACCTTCTTTTGTAAATTTCTTGTTCCCTTTTCTTGCCTCTGATCTGTGAGCGACTGTCTGGGTCAGTCATAGTCACCTAGAGTCAAGGCAGCCTGGGCAGCTCCATCTTAGAGGAATGACTTGCTAGGCCAGCAGGATGCTTTACCACCCACCGTGACCTGGTCACCCAGAAACAACTTTTGGTTGTGTAAGACATAGTTTCTGGTTACCAGGACATGTTAAAGGCATTCGCAACCCTGGGCCAGATATGAACTAGTGCTCTTCTTATCTGCACCGTGTGAGGTGTGTCCCTCAAGAGTCTCATTTAGTGGTATCTTCTGCTCAGCTGTTATGAGGTCTTAAAGATAGCACTGCTGTGTTGGGTGAAACATCCTGAAGGAAAATGGAGTCAAGAAGCCCCTGGATGCCTTCCTTCAGATGATGGAAGTACTGCATTACATTTAGAGAGCATTTTTAACTTCTCAAAGCTCATGCAAAAACTTAATAATTTTATCCTTGCAGTAATAGCCTTGGTCAGGATGGGTGTAAGTTTCTTGTTGATTTCACAAGCACTCTATATCTTGCATGAATTTAAGCCACCTGGTAAAATCCTGTAACAGGCCATCCAAAGATTATATTCAGCTGTCCCCCTCCCCAGCTGAATACTGTACAGCCATTAAAATGATGCTGTAGAAATTCTGGAACTTCTGATGTGTAGAATACTTTTTACATGGACAAATGGTCACAATATTTTACTGGAAAAATTGGGCTATAAACAATATGTTCAGTGTGATGCTGTGTGGAAAAAATGTCATATTTCTTTAAGACTAAGACAAATTGTTTTCTGTTAACATTTTTAAAATAAGGATACATTTTATAATGTATTTGCCCCACTCTTACATGATTCTTATGACAAGAATGGTAAATCTTATATTTGATAGCATTTGGGGATCAATTGGTATCTATCTCCCTCTCTCTCAAATCCCTATCTCTGTAAATAATTGAACAAGGATATCTACCAAAATCTTAACAGTGATTATCTCTGGTGGAGGACTGTGGGTGATTTAATTTTCTTTTTTCTTTCCTTTGTGTTTTCCAAATTTTCTGAGCGAATATATTAATTTCAACAGTGCCTTTAAATTCTTGATTTATAATGTGTGTTAGTTTCAGGTGTACAGCACAGTGATTCAGTTATACATATGTAATATATCCTCTTCTTCAGATTCTTTTCCCTTTCACGTTATTATAAAATATTGAGCATGGTTCCCTGTGCTATGTACAGTCGGTTCTTTTTGGTTACGTATTTTATAGATAGTAGAGTGTAGATGTTAATCCCAAACTCCTAATTTATCTCTCCCTGGCCCCTTTCCCCTTTGGTAAGCATAAGTTTGTTTTTAAAAAGATAGTATACAGATACTTAAGACCCCAAGACCCCTTACTCAGGGCAGTGCACTCTAACAGAGAAAGGTGAGGTTCTCTTCCCATGATTATTATAAAGTAGCAGATAGAGAATCAAAACAGCTACAGATATCTCCTGCAGAAATGGTTAAATGTATTTAGAGAGAGGTTGCTTTGGGGAAAAGGGAATATAAATAAGTGTAAATATTGTTTTAAGAGCTTTTTCTTGGTCGTAGATATTTCTGTACAGTGTAAGAATATCAGATAGGAAAGACATTAGAAGACACTAATAAATTCATACTTGTTTTTGTGGTTGATTAGTTCACAAGTGCTTTCCTCATAGAACAGGGAGACTACAGCTGTTTCCATTTTATAGATGAGGAAGGGCAATGAATAGCACTGCCGAAGTGGTATGATTAGTAAATGACAGTGGAATTCAGATTTCCTAATTTGATTTTCACTCCCCATATACTGAAGGTGCAGAGAAGGCTTGCATACACCTTTTGCATCATATATGCGAAAAAGCTTTCACCAGGTCCTCGGTGTTACTGTCATACTTGTGTAGATTCACAATCTGCCTTGGATAAATGTCCTTTATTCATCATCTTAACCCAGACCTCTACTTGAGAGCCTGATTTATGGTGGAAACATAGGCTAGTGTTGTTTTTGTTAATACTAGGCTGAACTTAACGTATTAAACAGCTTTGCTAGACTTGGGCCACTAGCTTTGGGGATGATCCATCCATTTGGCATAAATCGTGCACAGACTAAGAGTGTGTCTGTCAGAGCTGGCCCTAGGTAGGGGGGTGCCCAAGGACTACTACTCAAGGACTCAGAAGACTGCTGCTGTGGGATATCAAGTTTGTGTTTTTAGACTTGGTGCTGTTTGTTGTTATGAAATCCTGTGACCAGTAGGGCCGAGACTAATGACGTTGACCATGGTGCCAGCTGCAGGGATGCTAGTGGTCAGTGAACATCCCACCGAGGGATAGCAGTAGGCAGTGCCAGCCCCTTGGTCTCAGCATGAGCCTACTGTGAGTGACCACGTGTACCATCACATGACTAGAGACAGAGTTATTTAAATGAGCATTTACTGGCATTTCACTCGGGTACTTTATTTTAGTTTGCATCTTTATTATGAGGGAGCATAGAAATGAATGAGTGGCTGGGACAGCTGATTTGGACACGAGGAATCATAAAGACTTTGCTTCTGAACGACTCTGTAAAGAGGTTTGAAACCCAGTAACGGATGAAAGATCCCTTTAGCTACCTAACTATGTTGGTATTTACTTTCTAACCAGGTATAATTAGCAAATTAAAGCTGTTTGTGACAGTGCTTTTTCTTTTTTTTCAAACTCTGAGCCAATATCTTTATCTTTATAAAATATCTGGGTTTGTGAAGATAAGCAAATTTAAACGCTAAATAAGATACATGCTTAAAGCCATGAAGCTAATTCTGAAGACTATACTGAGAAGTGCCGAGATTTGTTTTGTTTTGTTTTTTCTGTTAGTGGGTGTTAGATGCATTTAGTAATCCGAGATGAATTGAAATACTTTATATGTCAAAGGTGCACTTTACCCAGTAATGTATATGCCTGATACATATTAAATATAAACATCCTTAGTATATAAATATATATATACATACACAAGAAATGAAGATGTGAGTCTTTCAGTGTTAATAGGTTCGATGAAATCTCTGAAGATTCTTCTAGGTCAAATTGTAAATTTCACTGTAGAATAATAATTCTGTAACAACGTTCAGTAAACATGTATGATGCGTTGATATAAATGTAATTTTAGAAAACATAAAATGAATCATTTTTCTTTTTTCATTTAAGTAAATAAATAACCACAGTTTCGTCTCCCATCAGCTTCATGGCCATAATTATATTCAAGTATTTCTGTGTATCCTTGACATTCAGTGCCGTACTTAAATGGTTAAGAGGAATCTGTTCCTAATCAAGTCCGTTGTTTTCTCCAATGTCTTCAAAATATCTTTACTCTTAGTTAGATTTGGCTGAGTTTGTGCTTTACATAAATCTTGGATGGTTTCCAGATTAAAGCCAGAAGAGAGATTCTTAGCCAGCCATAATTTTAGATGAGCTGTAAAAAATAAATTCCATTGCCAAAAAGCATATGGAATATCTTGTCAACCCAGAGATAAACAGTTGTTTTGTATGGTTATTTCTCACTTACAATAGCAGGCCACATGTTCCTGTTCTGTCAGAAGTGTTTTGCCTCTCCCTTCCTGGGGTGACGTGGCAGTAAAGTAATGGTTATCTTTCATCTGGAGTGGTGCCTTTTATTAGTAGAAATGATGACAGGATATAAAATCAAAATATTGCTTGCACCGTTGTTTTTTAGCTTATACTGTTGACTATAAATGATTGAACATATTGGTGATCTTTAAAGGGAAGGAACTCACTTTTATTGAACTTTTACATGTTCGTGTGCTCATTTAATCCTCACAACAATTCTAAATGGTAAATGTTAATCCCTTCTTAACCAATTTAAGAAAACAAGCTTCAGAGCTGCTAAGTAACTTGGCCAGGGTCACATAGATTAGGGTGGCTGTGATCTGAATTGAAGTTTATCTGATCTCAAAGCTCAAGTTCACTGGGCTAGACCATTCTCTTAAGCCATCTGGTTTGTACATGCACAATGACTGTCATTGAAATACCTACTTCAATTAGCACAATAAACATATCACAAAATAGGGATCTATTTATGATTTTAAATGAAGAATGTCTGCTTACTACTTTGTTACTTTTAACTGTCAAAACTGGAAAGTATTAAGCTTGAGTTACTGTTAAAAGCATATAAACCAAGCAAATTATTAAAAAACTTAAAGGTATTATCACCATAACAAAGTCTTAATGTAAATGGAAAATAGTTGAGTTAATAATATGTTCATAATAAAAGTATAAATAGGACTGACATGAATTAGATTTTTGAAAGTTGTAGACTATTTTTTTTTCTTTCTAGATAGAATGTGTACTTTTAATCTATACATATAATCTTTGTTTAAAGCCTTTTTTTTTTTTTTTTGGTATCGGATGTCAAGTGTCCGTGCTATCTCTTGGGGAAACTTGGAAACAGAATGAAAAGAGCATGAATCCTTAAGTCAGATGGCCCGAGTCTAAGTCCTGGTTCTGCCACTGACTGGCTTGGTGACCTTGTGCACATGGTAAACTTGGAAAGCCTTGGTTGTCTCATTTGGAAAGTAGGAACCATAACATTTCCTAGGTTGCTGCGAAAGCCCCAGTGAGATAATATTTATGGAAATATTGTAAATACACAGAGTTCTCTGACTCAAAAGTGATGATATTTTCTATCAAACATACAAAAGAAAACTTTGGTCTTCTTGGGTGAGTATTTTTAGTGTGAGACGTGGCTTAGTGATCTGAGTGAACAGCCATGGCTAGTTTTCATGCTCTAAGGCCACAGTCCTGATACCGGAGACCGAGGCTCTAAACCACACTCCTGACATACTGCATTAACTATGTGGCTTAGAGTTTAATTGGGTGATATGTGACCTTATAAACTTTCTTGTGTCGACTCTCTAGGGATGTTCCCAGGGGCTTTTCACTGAGTTATTTGGCTAGGATTCTAGGCCAGAGATAAGGTTCTGGGACCATAGGAAGTTTATGTTGCCTTCCATAGTGAAAAGAAATACTGTTGAGCAGATGTGGAGAACCATGAAATCTCTCTGGTGTGCTGATATATTCTTTTAGCCTGGATGTATTATGTGTTCAATAAATAGTTTCTCCAGTAGAAAACAGTGATAACTCATTGGGTAGATACCTCTCTGATACTTACAAGCAGGTAAGGCCTGTATGTAGTACTGATATATATTAATGATGTTTCAAGTGTGAAAAACCCAACTCAAACGAGCTTGCAAAATGGGAAAATTATTTGCTAGTGTAATTGGATAGTCCAGGTGATGATGTTGGCTTCAGACACAGTTGAACTGAGGATTTAGATGATGTCATCAGAATTCTCCTCTTTGTCTCTTGGTTGGCTCTGCTTTATTTTTAGGCAGGTTCTCTCTATGGGGGCAAAGAGACCCACAGTGGCTCCAGGCCCTTAGCATCCTCACTGCTGTAGATCTTGGAGAAAAGAACGTGTTTCTAAACTCTTCTCTACCATCCCTATTAATTCTGAAAAGTACTTTTCTTTTCTTTTTTTTTTTTTTTTTTTTTTGTGGTACACAGGCCTCCCACTGTTGTGGCCTCTCCCGTTGCGGAGCACAGGTTCCAGACGCGCAGGCTCAGCGGCCATGGCTCACGGGCCCAGCCGCTCCGCGGCATGTGGGATCTTCCCGGACCGGGGCACGAACCTATGTCCCCTGCATCGGCAGGCAGACTCTCAACCACTGCACCACCAGGGAATCCCTCTGAAAAGTACTTTTAATGGCCTTGCTTAGGTCATGTGCCTACCCTTGAACTAAACGGCGTCCCTAGAAGGATGTGTTGTTCTGGCCATCCAGCCTGAGCTTTCTGCTCATCCCTGTGGTTAGAAAGGGTATTCAATTATAGTAGGGGTTTAGGATGGAAAGAGCACCACAGTGGTTCATTAGCACTTTGTGTGCTTTGTTGAGCATACATGGACATAGCAGTGTGGTTGGATGTCAAAGCAATGCCTTCTTCCATTAACATCTTCTCTGATAAGAGAGGCGATTAGGGAGGAGGGAGTCTCAAGGAGTAGATAACTGATGACAGATAAGTTGCTCCCTTTGGCCAGATGGCTGGACCTCTGAGTGTTTCAGCGCCCCTCTCAGGAATCCTCCAACTGTTTTCCCCCCACCTCTGGCCTCACCCCACCTCCGTAAAACCTCTATCTGTGATCTATTCATATCAGCCTGACAGTGAAAGTGTTGACCAAATGAGATTTAATTGCCTCTGAAGAACATTTACACTGGAGTTTTTTTCAAAGATAAGCTTTTAAGAGCCAAAGAATAAAGAATTACCGTGAAACAATGGACAGAAGGTCTCTAAATGGGGGTCAGGCAGGCCCGCCCTGCAAATCCTCAAGTAATACAGTGCAGGCAGGCCCCTAGTCTGCCGTGGGCTACAGTCTCCAGCACTGTGTTCTGAAGAATCAGTTTGGACGTAGCTGAAAGCGGGCAGATGAGAACCCTCCTGTTGAAGAGCGAAGAACGACCTCAGGACGGTTCATTGATTCCTTCCACAAATGTTGATTGAATTCCTGATATGTGCCAGCTTTGAGTCTGGGTTCTGAGGACACGTCAAGGAACAAAGCCAAGTTCCTGACCTAACTGAGTGTTCATTCTAGGACAGGAGAGAGAGCAACAGTAAAAAGAAAGGCAAATAAATGAATCTGTTGGCAGAGAAGTAAAGCAGAACAATATGGTGGAGGGGAGGAGCCTCACTGGACAAAGGCCTGATGGAGGAGTGAGATTGAGCTTTAGAGAGGGATCTGTGGAGAGAGTTCCAGGCAGAAGGAACAGCAAGTACCTGGGCCTGAGATGGGCCGTGCTTGGCGTAACAGAGGAACAGCAGCTGAGGTAGCCGGAGCCAGAGTGCTGGGGGCCTTGGAGGCCACTGTGAGGACATCGACTCGTACTCTGAGAGAGGTGAGAAGGCCCTGGAGAGGTGACAGGCCCCTTCACCCCGGTAAAGACCTGAGAGCTGGGTAGCTCGTTTTGCGTCGTTGGATGGAGTGGGATGGGGTTCATGTAGCTTCCTACCAGCTAAGTGGAACCCTTGCTCCTTGGCAGTGGAAGAGAGTGAGTAAAGAGAAAATGGTGGCATCTGCAGAGAACAGGAGTGTAAAACAGAAAGGCATTTACTCCTCCTATGGCTGCTGGGTGCCAGATTAACCATGAGCTATATAGTTGCCATCTGAGCGGCTCCTGTAGCATGTGTATTCTTCCCTTCCCCTTTTCTCTCAAGGGTCAAATCTAGTAGTGTTCTCCTGTACAGTGTTGCTTGGGAGTAGAGTTCCCAGATTTAGAAAAGAAAAAAAAAAAAAAAACCAAACAAACGGGCACTCAGCAAAACTTGAATTTCAGATAAACAGCAAATAACTTTTCAGTATGTCCCAAATGCCGCATGCCATCTGGTATTTTATCTGTCCTGTGCACACTAGCTGTCTTGGTCTCTCCAGATACTCAGCTCTGTCTCCTTTACTCAGGCTCCCCCTGGGGGTCCCCTCCATATGCCACAGCCTGGAACCCCCATAGGCAGAAAGCAAGGCCAGCTGTTGGGCTCACCACCCTTCGTTGCCTGATGGCCAGTGTCTTGGAAACCATTGTTTCATACACACTATCTTGTCCTAGTTTTATTTATTTATTTTTCTCTATTGTCATTTCAGGAGGGAAGGTAAATCTGGTTCTTCTGTCTCATCTTGGCCAGAGGTGGGTGCACAAGGGACAGTATCATAGGAGTTTCTCACTCCTGGAGTTGTAGCTATGCTTGCAAAACAGCTGTATTAAAACCCACCTCTTGGAGGGAATCAATCTATTTTGTAGACTAAAAAGATATGAGGGAATCTGGCAATGCCAGTTCCCATTCGCTTTTTTGTGTGTGTGTGTGTGCGGTACGCGGGCCTCTCACTGTTGTGACCTCTCCCGTTGCGGAGCACAGGCTCCGGACGCGCAGGCTCAGCGGCCATGGCTCACGGGCCCAGCCGCTCCACGGCAATTTGGGATACCGGGGCACGAACCCGTGTCCCCTGCATTGGCAGGCGGACTCCCAACCACTGCATCACCAGGGAAGCCCCCCCATTCCCTTTTTTCCTTCAGACCTGGATTGGAGGAGGATTGCAACCCAAGAGATACCTGAAAGTACTGGGGTCTAGTGGTCCTGGGATTCAAATCATGTCCATAGCTTAGAGCAGTCCAAAGAGGTATAAACCCCAAAGACTATAGAAGTCAAGTTCAAATAGATTCTGTTCTGTTTCCTTTCTTTCATTGTTTGGTT
Source organism: Hyperoodon ampullatus (assembly GCF_949752795.1). Taxonomy (NCBI): domain Eukaryota; kingdom Metazoa; phylum Chordata; class Mammalia; order Artiodactyla; family Ziphiidae; genus Hyperoodon; species Hyperoodon ampullatus. The sequence continues at coordinate 102,904,612 of NC_136916.1, forward strand.
TTGAACCTGGAAAAATTGTACATCTCACTGCATAAGCACGACCTAGGGCTCTGTGTACAGTAATAAATGGGAGCGAGAGGAACTGTGTAACTGGCACATATAATGCAGCTGCCTGGGGAGATCGTGTCACAGCACTGATGAAGCAGAGATTTGGGCCCAATCTGCTAGGTCATCAGACTCGGAAGCATTATTACTCCTCATGTATTTTTAAATAACTGAACACGATGCTTAGCTTCTTCAGAGACAGGCCCAAGGCTCCCTAATTTGGAATCATCTGAGAAGAATTGAACAGGCAGGTAGCCTCTACAGTGGAAATTAATTATTCACTACACGTCAAGATGTTGAGAATGATTTGTTACAAGTTTAGACAAACTTTTTGTCGCTCAAGTTCATCCTCATTATTCAAGTGCAGGACCAGCCATCCATAATGGATTCAAGAAGAAAACCTTGTCAGGCGAAAAAAACTGACTGGTTAGAAAGTAATGAGCAGTCTGTGTGTGCTTCGCTGCATTATTTTCATCTAACTGTCAGAGTTGGAATTGAGTTGTAAACATCTCTCAGAGAAGTTTGCTCTTCACTGTAGATTCTTTCAACTCCCAAGTGATAGGGCGGTGTAAGCCCTCAGACCACACAGCAGTGGGTGGAGGGCCCGGTGGGGTACCATTACCACATCCATCCTTGGCTTAGAAGCTGGCTTCCTGCTGGTACTCAGCTCTCAACCCCCTCCACCTGGATTTTTCTTGCTCTGGCTGTTTGAAAGTTGTTTCCCTAGGGCTAAAATTGTCTTGCTGAGCCCCTGAGAAAAGTTATGATATATCCAGACTAAATGTAAACAATAGATTGTTGTTGTCTTTACACAACACTCAGCTATGACATTGACATCTTTGAGGTATTAAGTGATGCAGGCAAATGTGCTTCCTGCCTTAAGAAGTAGGGGGCAGACATTTGTAATCAAAGTGAACAAATCTATCTGCTACATTCTATTCAAATGTACATTGTGAGAGGAGTTTATGTGGCCACATACAGACATGAGAGGGAATAAGGTGTAAGGCTTGTTTAGATAGGATACTTGTGGGGTGATTAGGCAACATCACCTGTTCCCTGGGCGTGCTCTGTCTTCCAAATTACTACTTTTTTTTTTAAATTAGTTGAGCAAAGCTGCCAAAATCTAAATCATAGAACTTCCCACAACATCAAATTTACCTTGAGTTAATTTCCCTGACTGCTCACATGCAAAAGATCATGAGGGCTGCAGAGGTTTCACACTTTCTGAGAGGCTATGTCTTTGTCAGAAAATCCTGTTTCTGTGCAGGTCTCTGCCCTTTGGCTGTACAGTCATGGCTTCTCATGGACCTTGCTGGTGGCCATCACCTCACCAATAAGCCCCAAGGTGTAGGAAGAAAACTGTCTGACCCTTTGCAAATGTCTGGTCTGTCTTTCCTATCTTTTGGAGGTTTTCTGTAGTCATCAGCTCCATGAAGACATTTTAGGGCCAAATTAACCCCCAAGAAAGAATTTGCCACAGTTGTCCGCCAAGAAATCTCATGTTACTGTGAATGTAATATCAACTCTATGTTTCTTGGGTGTCGGTTACACCTGTTGGTGCTACTCATTATTCTCCTTAGTGAAGAGTTTCTCAGTTACTTAGGAAAACAGATTATCAATATGACCATTGAAATGAAATAGACTCATTTCCCTTTCAGAAGCAGTTATGGGCTCACAGAGGCAGTAGTTTCTGGCAAAAGAATGCAGCTTTTCCATCTAATGACCCCTTTGGCCTGCAGCCGGGAAGGGAGGGCTGTACTGGGCACTGACTTGCCGGTGACCTCTTCCTGAGCTTGATCTGGGCTTTGGTGCCGCTGCTCCCCAGGGGGCAAGCTGACGGCGGAATCTCCAGCTCTCTTTAAGCCCTTGGGAGAGGCAGCAGGTGGTGGTGTGTGGGTTTCCATCAAATAACTCAGTTGTCACCAGAAGGATCACTTTGCAGCCACCCCAACCAACAGACCGAGTTTGTTGGCAGAGGTCTCCCTGCCCACTGGGGAAAGGAGAGGAAAACCGCATGGTTTCCCTTCAGGGCCTAGCCTTTGTCACCAGGGCTCAGGAGGATGGGACTCAGGCCTTTTCCTATATCACTGGGGATGGACAACTCTGAAGCTGAGCAGTGTGGCTAAATCCAGCTTCTGCTCCACTGGTGCATTTTCAGAACGGTCCTCTGGTTTGCCTGTTTCACACCCTCCCACTTCGGCAGCTTCCTGTTTGCAAACAGATTTGCTTGTTAAATGGAGAAAACCAAGTCTGTGTGCATTTGTGTCAGGGAAAGGAGGAGGAAAGCCAGTCTTCCTGGAGGAAGGCAGCTGGGGTTGTGTCTGGATCAAGAGAAAAAGATTCTGTTTGAGAAAATAAGATTCCATAGGATGGTTTTTCCATCTTTTTATTGTGTTCTTTTTGAGGATCGGAATGGTCTGTCCATCTCTAAACCTGAAAGGCAAGTGTACCATCTTGATAATCATGATTTTTTTAATACCAAGGTTTTTTCACGTATAAAGTAGCTCTCCTCTTTTGAAGAAAAAAAAATGAGGCATTCTTGCAACCTCTTGAATTCTGGCATTTGTGCTTCTAGGATAAGCCTCACTATGCTTTTTTAGAAAAAGAAGGTAACTTGCATTTCCCAGGAAACATGGTAAAAGCACATTTGTATTGTCCAAATGTTTTTCTTGCCGATTTAGAGGATTCTCAAAAGATTTATGGCTTGGGCAAGAGTTCATACTATTTTAGCAAACTTTTCAAAAGATGAACATTAGGAAGAGATGCTTAGCAAGCATGATTTCCAAAAGGCCTGAAAAAACTCTGAAACCAAAGTAAAGAACTGTTCATTCCTAGTGGAAGAGTCATGCTATTTGATAGACAAGATAGTCTTCTTTTAAAAGTAGTCATTACAGTGCAGTATGTTAAGCGCTACGATAGAAAGTGAACCAGTGCTATAGGAGCCCCGAGGACAGCAAGAGAGGGAGTGATCACTGCAAGCCAGGGAGTGGGGAAGGCTTCAGAGAGGAGCTGACACTTGAACTAGACTTCAAAGGAAAAGTAGAACAGATGGAGAAAATGGGAAGAACATATTCCAGGGAGCAAGAAAGGCATAGAGGAAGACAGCAAGACAGGAAAGAGCTGGACAAAGTGAGTTGTAGGAAGAGGTCAGTGTGGCCAGAGGTGGAAACACATAGAAGAAAATGATCCTGGAATGATAGTTGGGGAAACTGGACTTTATCCTATAGAACATAGCCTATAGAATAAGTTAGCCTGTCAGTGATGTGCACCTGAAGGTTTTTGAACAGGAGGTGACTTCAGGTTTGTATTTTAAGACAACTAACTCTGAAGCAGTATAACTGAGTACCTGGGAAAGGCAAAGTTAGAAGCCCCACTAAGACCAGGCATGAAGTCATTGTCCAGAGACATGAGGGCCTTGACTTCAGACACTGGGAATAGGGATGAAGACAAGGTGACATAGTCACAAAATATTTAGATGATGTAGAAAACAGGATTTGGAAGTTGACTTGTTTTGGGGAATCAGGGCAGTCTGCTAGCATGTTGAGGGCAGAAGCTAAAATAGAGTTCTGAGTTCTAAAGGAATGAATGGAGGTAAAGAAGAGGCAGCCATGAGGATAGAGGAGTCTTTATTTCCAGAAGCTTGAATGTTCAGGAAAAGTAGAAAGGTGAGTGGTCTTTGGTGGGAGGACATGGGGGTGGTGCATGGCCATCCTGCTGTGTGTGTCATAATGAGGGAAACTTAAGCTTTTGGTGGCAGTAGTTGGTGGGGGCGGGGGCGGGTAGGACCAAGTAGGAAGAGAACAAATAGAGATATAAGAGCAAGGGGATAGTTAGTGGGCAGAGGTTCCTGAAGAGACATGAGCAGGGTCTGGGAATTAAGAATTAGGTAAAGGAGAGAAGTCAAATTCAAAAAAGGCACCGTGGCAAATTGAGGTTGCTGAAACCCTCCGTTCTACCTTTTCGGTAACGGTGGCACCACAGACTTGAAATTCTTCAACTTGCAGCAAGCATCTTAGAGGTCTGTCCTGTTTCTGCTTGCTGCTGACCTCCCTAGAAGGGACAGGGAATCCATTTCAAGTTGGTTCTGGCTCTTGGAGGTGGGCTGTGCCAGGAAGCAATCAGTATGATGTTGGACTCTCCTGTCTCTGATAATAACATCGAGCTCCTGCCCTCATCACCTTTTTTTTTTTTTTTTTAAATCTGTGTGCTTTCCTTTGGGCTTTAGTTTGAAAACATGTGTGGAAATAAAGTGTCGTGTAAAGGGTTCTCTGACACTTAATGGAAATAGTACCTTTACCTGACAATGTGACCACATAAAATACACTTTCTTTCTTTTTTGGCCTTTATTATGTTAAGGTAGGTTCCCTCTATGCCCACTTTCTGGAGAGTTTTTTTTTTTTTTTTTTTTTTTATCATAAATGGGTGTTGAATTTTGTTGAAAGCTTTTTCTGCATCTATTCAGATGATCATATGGTTTTTATTCTTCAATTTGTTAATATGGTGTATCACATTGACTGATTTGCATATATTGAAGAATCCTTGCATCCCTGGGATAAATCCCACTTGATCATGATGTATGATCCTTTTAATGTGTTGTTGGATTCTGTTTGCTAGTATTTTGTTGAGGATTTTTGCATCTATATTCATCAGTGATATTGGTCTGTAATTTTCTTTTTTTGTAGTATCTTTGGTTTTGGTGTCAGGGTGATGGTGGCCTCATAGAATGAGTTTGGGAGTGTTCCTTCCTTTGCAATTTTTTGGAAGAGTTTGAGAAGGATGGGTGTTAGCTCTTCTTTAAATGTTTTATAGAATTCCCCTGTGAAGCCTTCTGGTCCTGGACTTTTGTTTGTTGGAAGATTTTTTTTTTTTTTTTTTTAGTGTTTATTTTTACTTGTTGACAGTTTGCTTTATCTATTTATTTATTTTTGGCTGTGTTGGGTCTTCATTTCTGTGCGAGGGCTTTCTCTAGTTGTGGAGAGCGGGGGCCACTCTTCATCGCGGTGCGCGGGCCTCTCACTATCGCGGCCTCTCTTGTTGCGGAGCACAGGCTCCAGACGCGCAGGCTCAGTAATTTTGGCTCACGGGCCCAGTTGCTCCGCGGCATGTGGGATCTTCCCAGACCGGGGCACGAACCCGTGTCCCCTGCATCGGCAGGCAGACTCTCAACCACTGCGCCACCAGGGAAGCCCTGTTGGAAGATTTTTAACCACAGTTTCAATTTCATTACTTGTGATTGGTCTGTTCATATTTTCTATTTCTTCCTGGTTCAGTCTTGGAAGGTTATACCTTTCTAAGAATTTGTCCATTTCTTCCAGGTTGTCCCTTTTATTGGCATAGAGTTGCTTGTAGTAGTCTCTTACGATGCTTTGTATTTCTGTGGTGTCCTTTGTAACTTCTCCCTTTTCATTTCTAATTTTATTGACTTGAGGCCTCTCCCTCTTTTTCCTGATGAGTCTGGCTAATGCTTTATCAATTTTGTTTATCTCCTCAAAGAACCATCTTTTAGTTTTATTGATCTTTGCTGTTGTTTTCTTTGTTTCTATTTCATTTATTTCTGCTCTGATCTTTATGATTTCTTTCCTTTTACTAACTTTGGGTTTTGTTTGTTCTTATTTCTCTAGTTCCTTTAGGTGTAAGGTTAGATTGTTTATTAGAGATTTTTCTTGTTTCTTGAGGTAGGCTTGTATTGCTATAAACTTCCCTCTTAGAACTGCTTTTGCTGTATCCCATAGGCTTTGGATCGTGTTTTCATTGTCATTTGTCTCTAGGTATTTTTTGATTTCCTCTTTGACTTCTTCAGTGATCTCTTGGTTATTTAGTAATGTATTATTTAGCCTCCATGTGTTTGTGTGTTTTACGTTTTTTCCCCTGTAAGTGATTTCTAATCTCATAGTGTTGAGGTCAGAAAAGATGCTTGAAATGATTTCAATTTTCTTAAATTTACTGAGGCTTGATTTGTGACGCAAGATGTGATCTATCCTGGAGAATGTTCCGTGTACACTTGAGAAGAAAGTGTAATCTGCTGTTTTTGGATGGAATGCCCTATAAATATCAATTAAATCTTTCTGGTCTATTGTGTCATTTAAAGCTTATGTTTCCTTATTAACTTTCTATCTGGATGATCTGTCCATTGCTGTAAGTGAGGTGTTAAAGTCCCCCACTATATTGTGTTACTGTCGATTTCCTCTTTTATAGCCGTTAGCAGGTGCCTTATGTATTGAGGTTCTCCTATGTTGGGTGCATATATATTTATAATTGTTATATCTTCTTGGATTGATGCCTTGATCATTTTGTAGTGTCCTTCCTTGTCTCTTGTAACATTCTTTATTTTAAAGTCTATTTTTTCTGATATGAATATAGCTACTCCAGCTTTCTTTTGATTTCCATTTGCATGGAATATCTTTTTCCATCCCCTCACTTTCAGTCTGAATGTGTCCCTAGGTCTGAAGTGGGTCTCTTCTAGACAGCATATATATGGGTCTTGTTTTTGTATCCATTCAGCAAGCCTGTGTCTTTTGGTTGGAGCATTTAATCCATTCACGTTAAGGGTAATTATTAATATGTGTGTTCCTATTACCATTTTCTTAATTGTTTTGGGTTTGTTTTTGTAGGTCCTTTCTTTCTCTTGTGTTTCCCACTTTGAGAAGTTCCTTTAGCATTTGCTGTAGAGCTGGTTTGGTGGTGCTGAATTCTTTTACCTTTTGCTTGTCTGTAAATCTTTTGATTTCTCCATGGAATCTGAATGAGATCCTTTGCGGGTAGAGTAATCTTAGTTGTAGGTTCTTCCCTTTCATCACTTTAAGTATGTCATGCCACTCCCTTCTGGCTTGTAGAGTTTCTGCTGAGAAATCAGCTTTTAACCTTATGGAAGTTACCTTGTATGCTATTTGTCATTTTTCCCTTGCTGCTTTCAATAATTTTTCTTTGTCTTTAATTTTTGCCAGTTTGATTACTATGTGTCTTGGTGTGTTTCTCCTTGGGTTTATCCTGTATAGGACTCTGTGCTTCCTGGACTTGGGTGGCTATTTCCTTTCCCATGTTAGGGAAGTTTTTGACTATAATCTCTTCAAAGATTTTCTTGGGCCCTTTCTCTCTCTTTTCTCCTTCTGGGACCCCTATAATGTGAATGTTGTTGTGTTTAATGTTGTCCCAGAGGTCTCTTAGTCTTCTTTTCTTTTCATTCTTTTTTCTTTATTCTGTTCCGCAGCAATGAATTCCAGCATTCTGTCTTCCAGGTCACTTATCCATTCTTCTGCCTCAGTTATTCTGCTATTGATTCCTTCTAGTGTTTATTTCATTTCAGTTATTGTATTGTTCATCTCTTTTTGTTTGTTCTTTAATTATTCAAGTTCTCTGTTAAACATTTCTTGCATCTTCTCGATCTTTGCCTCCATTCTTTTTCCGAGGTCCTGGATCATCTTCACTATCATTATTCTGAATTCTTTTTCTGGAAGGTTGCCTATCTCCACTTCATTTAGTTGTTTTTCTGGGGTTTTATCTTGTTCCTTCATCTGGTACATAGCCCTCTGCCTTTTCGTCTTGTCTATCTTTCTGTGAATGTGGTTTTTGTTTAACAGGCTGCAGGATTGTAGTCTTCTTGCTTCTGCTCTAAAATACACTTTCTGTGCTTCATTTTTTTTTTTTTTGTGGTACACGGGCCTCTCACTGTTGTGGCCTCTCCTGTTGTGGAGCACAGGCTCCGGACGCGCAGGCCCAGCGGCCATGGCTCACGGGCCCAGCTGCTCTGCGGCATGTGGGATCTTCCCGGACCGGGGCACCAACCCGTGTCCCCTGCTTCAGCAGGCGGACTCTCAACCACCGCGCCACCAGGGAAGCCCTGTGCTTCCTTTTCTTTTATCTCTATAACTTAGGCATTGGGTTTGATTACCACTAAGAATCCTCCTTTTAGTTCCAAAATTCTATGGTGGTGTGGCTCTAACTTGAATTGGTGCCCATTTAAAAGACATGAATCAGAAAGGAAAAGTGATACAGCATGTGCTCATCACTGAGGGAGCCAGTGTTGATGGGCCACATATGTCTAAAGTCCCCATGTCGCCTTACCAGGCATCTGCAGTACAAGGGCATTTTGCCTGTGTAAGCAGTGTATGCTTCAGCTCAGGATATATGCCAAGCACACTTGAGAACTTTCATATTTTACAGCTGAAATACAACACAGCTGGCCTCCTAAATGATGTAAAATCTTCCTCTCTACCAGCAGAATTAAAACTAAGAGATTGTTATGGTGCCTCTAAGAGAGTGGAGATGCAACCTATAATTATGAATTTATCAGACAATAGGTGACTTTCCACAAGCAATCCTTAACATGTTACCCTAATCATACTTTCTCCTTTGGAGAATCCTGCCTTGTTTTCACAAATCTGAGTTGCATGGAGGATGGAATAGGGGAAACAGATGTGTTGCTCATCCTTCAAGGCTGAAAAAAGAAAATTTGATGGGTTTCCTCCTTACCTGAAGCTGAGCAACCAAAAGATAGAGGAATCAGAGTGTCAGGGAGATGGGTGTTCAGTAGGTGACCTGGGCGTCTCAAGCCCAGGGTCCTGTGTATATGTCTCCACAGAGCTTAATTCATGCCTTTGTGTCATGTTACTTGTGTTGGTATTTAAGTGTAGCTAATATTTTTCTAATGGCACAGAAGAGCAAGGTGAAATCCGTTGCATTTCTTGTAGGCTCTTCCTTTCAGAGTTGAGGTCCCTTCACATCTCTTATTTGTTCTTGCAACACCCTGGTAAGTAGTGTTTACCATCCTCATTTTGCACAGGAGGAAGTTAAAACACAAAGGAGTCAGATTCAACCTGGCAGGTGAGGGACAGGTGAAGCACTAGAGTCAGGTCCAGCAGTTATTGTCCTTCCCTTTAGGCAGAAATAAAAAGAAATTAAATTTTAAAAAAGCAACTGATGTTTGGGTTGTTTGCCTCGTTCTTTGCCTACCTTATAAGAAAGGAATCTATTTGCTTCTGATCAGGGCCTACCATGAAATATGCCCGAATAGGAGAAATAAAAGAGCAAAAATATTCTGGGTCAGTACCCGCCATTGGTAAAGTGGAATCCCACTATGCCCATTGCCCGTATGTTGCAAATGATAAGCTGTCATTCTAGGAGTGTTTTTGAGCACTTGTGTTGTGTCAGGCAGTGTGCCAGGCGCTGAGGATACATGGTGAGCCCTCAGAGCTCACAGTCTGGTGGGAAGAAGAGGCAAGTACACAGATGATTCAGATTATATGAAAAATTCTGTGATTGCAGTAGTACAAGGTATCACAAAGAGGAGCACACGAGAGAGGAGCCTCTAATCTTTTCTTGGGGATGCTACATAGTTGGGGAGGATTGCCTTGAAAAGATGACTAAAAGACATCTGAGTAGGTTAGCCAGGTCAAAGAGAGATTCACTTGCTATTCATTCTATCCAGAACACAGGCCTGGAGGTAAAAAACACCCTTGTGAATTAGAGAAGACACGTAATGAAAGCTGAGTTGATGCCTGGTGAGACTGGAGAAAGAGGCAGAGGCCAGATATGGCAAGACTTTCAAAGCTGTGTCAGATATTAGAAGGGCCTTCAGCAGGGAGTGCATCTAATCAGAGTTGTGTCCAATCAGTCATTCTGGGTCTAATGATAGGCTGGAGACAAGACTAAAGGCAGAGAGCCCAGGTGGAGTTTGTTCGCCATCCAGATTGAAAATCCAGGCCTGGACTAGGAGAATGGTATTGAGGATGGGAGTAATCTACATGGGGTGGGAAAGATTTAGTGGAACTTGGTGATCATCGTATGAGGAAAAAGGCAAAGGGGTGAGGCTTCAAGGATGAGGCCTGGGTTTCTGGTTCTGAAACCCAGGGAAATGGTGAGGTAAGGAGCACTGGAGAAGGCAGTGGCTCTGAGGGATGGTAGGAGACAGTGAGCTTGCTTTTAGACACCTTGAACTTTATCTGTGAGAAATTCAAGGAGAGATACCCAGGAGGCAGTGGAGAAGGTGTGGACCAAAAGCCCAGTTGAGAGATCTAGGCTGGAGATAAAGGTCTGAGTCTGAGTCTTTAGCAAAGGAATCAAAGCTTTTGGGGCTTCGGGGTCAGGGGTGAGATGACCCAGACACACAGTGGAGAGCGAAATGAGGGGAGGACCCATGAGAGTACCAGAAGGCATGCGCCATATAAGGGAAGGAGAGAGGGAGAAGGGTCATCAGAGGAAATTGAAAAGGAGCATCGAAAGCAGCCAGAAAAGACAAATATTGTGTAATGCCTGCCACTTATGTTAAATGGCCAGGACAGGCAAATCCATAGAGACAGGAAGCAGACAAGTAGTTGCCGGGGTCCGGGGAGAAGGTAAAATGGGGAGAGACTGCCAATGGGTATGGCGTTTCTTTTTGAGGTAATGGAAATGTTTTAAAATTAGGTGCTAGTGATAGCTGTACAATTCTGTGAATGTACTGAGAACCACTTAATTGTACACTTTGAAAGTATGATGTGTGAATTATATCTTAATCAAGTGTCCTGTATAAAAGGAGCTTCAGTAAACCAAACACCTTAATTATGGGAGAAGTAGAGTTAATGCAAGGTTGCGGGGCAGAGGGATTTTGTAAATTGGTATCAACTTTCACCTGCTTTTCTCTAGATCCTTCAGTAATCAGGCTGAGCCCATCCACCTCTGAGAATCGCATGTGCCTACAAGTTTATGCTTACAATTCAATAAATTAAAAACAAGAGACCAACATGAGAAGGACATCTCATTTCAGAACCACAAGACTGTGAAAAGTGTTTTTCTTGTTACAATAGACACAAAGCAGCCACAATGTAAAAGGACTCGGAAGGCATCCAAGGCTTTGAATTACCATCATTTTTCACATCACTCCTGAGTGAACAGTTATTTTTTAAATTTTTTAAAAATTTAACCCAAGAATAAACAGAACCTATTCTTGCAGAAATGGCAATATAAAATCTTTTGACTTAAGTCAAAAGTGTGTTTTCCATTACTACTTCTGTGAGCTTAGCCTCAGCCTTCAGTCTTCCTGGGACCCCACTGAGCTGCTGGTCTCCCTGTTGCTTTAATTATCCAGGGCTACCCGGGGAGTTAATATGGATAAGTTAAAATGGAAGCGATGCAAGGAATATCCAGCCCAGCCACTAGTGAGAGCCGGTACATGGGCAGCAGATTTGGGAGAGTCAGGTTCATGAATCAGTCTTAGGAATTAGTCAAGTTCAAATTTCTGGCCCTTATGTTTGTAATGATCAGCTCTTAGTAGAACTGTTTTGGGGGACCAACTTTTCAAATATAAAGGATGTCTATGCATGTATTAAAACTGGGAATGCGGAGGCTCAGAGGAGTGACTGACAATCTCAGCTTCACATGTGGGATTAAGTCAGGGAGCCAGAGTTGAAACCTAGGGCTTCCCCCCTCCTGTGCAGCTCATCATCTTTTCTTGCAACATCAGCTGCCACATGGGTCCAGCCTTGGGTGTGGGAGATGGGGCACATCTGAGTGAGGACTTATGAATGGACTTGCTAAAGGGCATAGGTGAACCTTCTCTGGGCCTGGACACTCAAGACTAGGCCAAGCCACATCCTTCTGAAATGAGCATGTTAAAAGCCTCTTTGAGGTTCTGATGAAATGTTGTATGACCTTTAGGTAAACTTCTCAGCTAGGCCTTTGGGGACTTGATCACAGAAGAGTCCAGCTTGTTTCTTTTTGGAATGCCTCCAAAGACCACCACGGTACCTGACGTGGTGTCAGATGGTGGCTCCAGGAGAGAAGACTCAGAACACAGGTCATTTCCAAGTGCTGGGCGGGGGTCTGGCTGCCATAATGGAGCAATGGCTCAGGCTTACTGACACTAAGCAGTTCCAAAGAAACAGAAGAGCAAGACTTTGATATTTGGGTCTAATTCTTTGTTCTCTAGTGGATCCAGCGTGCTGGTAAAAGTAGGAACTTGTTAGCATGACCAGAGTAGCACAGGGGAGGGAGAAATTCAGTGGTGATTCCTGTCCATTCAGGCCAGGAGTACTAAGTAAACTCCAACTGAAAAGTAGTCAAAAGTTTACTTTAAAGCTGGATGTGAAGGATGTGGAATAAGTTTTCCAAATGAAACAATAGTATAAATGGGGGTTGTAGGTAGTAAAAAATTGAGCAGAGCTGGAATTAGCTAACTGATGAAAGGGGAAATCCAGGGAGCATCACAACAGGCAGTCTCTTGGAGGGGAAGAAGAAAGGAGGTGACTGGGGAAAGATCTTCCTTAATATAGCCTCCATTTCAGCCATAAAGAGGTGCTGTAAGCCCAGGATGACGTCATTCCTAATGTTGGAATTCTCAATCCTAAAGAACTAAATGCTTATTTTTAATTATGGTCACGTAGGGCCAATTAGGCCCTAATCATGCTGACCAAACTCATGGGAGTTTATCAGAGTATCAGTTTGTTCATTTTTATTTAGAAACATATCTTTCTGATGACTGGAAAACCCCCTATGTGTATCATCTCCATCTGCTAGATAGTGCCTCAGAGTAACCCAATTATCCGATGTATTTAGAAGCAGAACAACAACAAAATGGTTGGATTTTAAAGAAGGTTTATTTAGTCACATAAAATGTGGAAGCTCTTCTGCTTAGAAACAGACATATTTAGTGACAAAAATAATCAAATTACCCATTTGAGGTTGGCAGTATTGGATGATTACTAACATTTTTATTTTTCACCTTCAGATTTGGTTTCCCTTCGTTGCAGTGCAACTAGGTGCATCTTTATAATTGAACAATCCGATTTCACAGGGAGCCCATTTTCAAAAAACCGCTTCTCATTTGCCTTCTCAGGAAACTTCCTCAAGTTCCAAAGTGTATGGATTTCTTATAGTCCCACAGGTGTGGGTGGTCCTTTGCGCTTTTCTGACTTTGATTGTTCGGTGTTTTACTTCATACCTTGTATTCAAACCGAAATTTGATGTCCATTGAAATACATTGAGGAAGTATTGATACCAACGCATGACCACTCCTTAGAATTTGGGGGATCTGAGTTTTCATTCCCCAGCTGAGTGCTGGGCTTGCCCATTTGTTAGAAAAACACTTAGGGAATACTAGTCCCTGTTGAGAGAAGTGAAATGGCATATTACTACTTTCAACAGAATGACGGTCTAGTAGAATACAGACATGCAAGTAAGCAATTAGAATATTATAATTGCTATTATAGAGGGATCAATAAATAAAGGCAATGGACCATGGGTAAGGAGGCTCGGAAGTCCAGGGAAGTCTTCATGGAACTGAAACTTGATGATAGATTGTTTAGGCATTTGCTAGATGATAGAAGTTGGGGAGGGGAGCAGTTAGTGAGCCCTTCCTAAGCACATGGAACAGCATGGGCAAACAGAGGTGTGAGAGAGCCCAGCATGTCCTCGGCCTGTCAGTATCCCTGAAGCATAGTTATAGAGAAAGCAGAGGTGGTGTGGGTCGAGCCTGGGCTTGGACAGGTAAGTAGGAACCAAATTAGAAAAGGTGTTGCATCTCCTGTAAAATAGTTTAAATATTAGCCTGTTGGTTGTAGGAAGCCAGTGAATTCTTTAGAATAACATATTTTGAAGGTTCTCAGTTCATTTGAATATATTGTCATTCTTATCCAGCAGGGAGGCCAAGTTCCACACAGTTCTATACACAAGAAAGGTTGCATTTATTCCCTCTGGCAACGGTTGAGGCAATTCTGCACATTAGTTTTTTGTTTTTCTTTGAGGGAAAATTGTTCTTATCATGGTAACATATGTATAACATAGAATTTGCCATTTTAACCATTTTTAAATTAATTAATTAATTAATTTTTGGCTGCGTTGGGTCTTCATTGCTGCATGCAGGCTTTCTTTACTTGAGTCCTGCAGGGGCTACTCTTCGTTGCGGTGCACGGGCTTCTCATTGCAACGATTTCTTTTGTTGCAGAGCACAGGCTCTAGGCATGCAGGCTTCAGTAGTTGTGGCACGCAGGCTCAGTAGTTGTGATGCATGGGCTTAGTTGCTCCGTGGCATGTGGGATCTTCCTGGACCAGGGCTCGAACCCGTGTCTCCTGCATTGGCAGACGGATTCTTAGCCATTGCGCTACCAGGAAAGCCCCATTTTAATCATTTTTTAAGTACAATTTTAAAAGTACATTTTAAGTAAAATCCAGTATCATTAAATACTTTCAAAATGTTTGTAACTGTCGCTGCTATCTATTTCTAAAACTTTTCCATCACCCCAAATAGAGGCTCTAACCAATAAGCAAAGACTCCCCGTCCCTGCCCCACAATCCCCTGGTAACCTCTAATCTTTCTGTGTCTGTGAATTTGCCTATTCAATGTATTTCACGTACGTGGAATAATCATGCAGTATTTTTCCTTTTGTGTCTAGCTTATTTCACTTAGCAGAATTTTTCCAAGGTTCGTCTGTGTTGTAGCAGGTATCAGAACATCATTCCTTTTTATAACTGAATAATATTCCATGGTATGTATATACCACATGACGTTTATCCATTCATCTGTTGCTAGGCGCTTGAATTGTTTCTACCTTTTGGCTATTGTGAATAATGCTGCAATGAACATTGGCCTACATGTATCTGTTTGAATCTCTGCTTTCAGTTCTTTCGGGTATAAACCTAGAATTGGAATTGCTGAGTCATATGATAATCCTATGTGTAACTTTTTTAAGAACCGCCAAAATGTTTTCCACAACAGCTGCACCATTTCCCATTCCCACTCCCACTGTAGGAGGGTTCTAATTCCCCTACATCCTTGCCAACACTTATTTTCCATTTTTGGTATTGTTTTATTTTATTATTATGGCCATCCTAGTGGGTGTGAAGTACAACCTCGTTGTGGGTTTGGGCCCACTAGTTTTGAGATATGCAAAGACCTTTTCTAGTAAGTAATACCAAGCTTTGAAGACATTTTTGTTCCTGAGGCTTCTTAAGATGTGTTCCTATTTTTGCCATGAAAAGTGATGTTTGATTTGTATTTCCAAGTGAATGGTTGTCATTGGAGCATTCTTTCAAATGTTTTAAAGTAAGACAGTTCTTTGCTCTGTAATACCCTCTATTGCATTCGGGATCCATTTGCTAAAACAGCAGCTCCTGGCTATCACTGTATGCTAGTGATACAAGTCGTACTTTCTTTGCCCTGGTTCAGATCCTCCTTGTCTCTGGGCTGGACTAGGGCACTGGCCTGCCTGTGATCTTTCCTTCTAGTTCTAAGAGCATAAACGTTGGAATCAGACCCTGATCGGAGACACTGGTCTATCTCAGAAGTGTCGCTACCTGTGACCCCTTGGGCAAGTCATTTAATCTCACTAAACCCTGTGTCCTTACCTATAGAAAGGGGAAGCAATAGCATCTGCTTGATTGGCCTGCTGTGAGGACAGTACATGCTGAGCCCTTGGTACTTGGCTTAGTACATACAGCAGGCTCAGTAGTTGTTAAGTTGGGGCTCGTTGTGCAGCCTGCAGACTTACTTTTCTAAAAATCTGATTATAGAACTCTGCTTGAACTAACTGGGATTTCTGTTTTCTCAAAACAAACTTCAGACTATTTGGCAGTGCATACAAGGCCCTTTGCAGCTTAAGTTGCTAGCCTTGTCTGCTGCTTCACCCCTTTTCCTCAGCCTTGCGAGCCACTGGCCAGTGTAGACCAAACACATTCATGTGACCAGAGATTAGAACATGCTCTTCTCTCTGCCTGACTGAACCTCCTATAAGGAATTTGTCCTTGATTCTCAAGCCCATAGAAAGACGTCTGCTCTTTGAAGCCCCACCTGACATGCTGGGCTGGGTCATGGTTCACTTATCTATGTTACAGTGATTATCTATTGTCACATGGGTGTTGTGCATTAGACTCCTCTGTCTAATTCATCTCATTTATTGTATCTCATTTGTATTATGCATACTGTGGGGTTTGATCACGATGTGAATATGGGAAATACTTTACCTGCACAAGTCATTTATGGAAACCAGCCCTACTCACTTGTTCTCTAGCTTGACATGGTTGGTCAGAATTAGAGGTGAGTTTCTGTATCTTAAAACTTACCTGTCTTTCCTGGTGGCCATAGAGTCATCAGAACAGACTCCTTAAAAGTGAATCCTATTTGCTGCTGTTGATCTTGACTGTGTTTTATTTATTCAGCAACTTTATTGAACACCCAGTTTGTATAAGTCAAGGGACACAAAGAATTGCATTAAGACACAAGAGAAATCCTGCTGTTTGCAAAGAAGTTGAGAGGGAGATCACAATAGGTAGCAATTCAGAAGTAAACACTCAACAAAATAATCCTGTGTCATCTACAGTCTACAGTGAGTTTTCTGATGCTGGCTATTTAGTCTGAAGTTCTACTAGGTTAAGACTCACAGTTCTGTCAGTTTTTATCTTTTAAAAACAATGTTGATATGTTCCTTCATTGTTTATAACCTGCCTTCCTGACTCTCTAATCTTAAAAGCTACAAATTCAGTAGCATTCTTTTGAAAAGACGTCAATGAAAGGGGGAGGAGGTGTGAATCAGGAGAAAAGTTCTAGCAAAAAGCACAGGCTAAGCATTCTTTTTAGAACTAGATGTAAAACTTAGTTTTGAGCTTCTTGACAGTTAACGCAAAGAAGAATAATAAAGTAAATATTAGGAACTGAATTAACACTTTGCAATACTATGATTGTAAAACTTTGAAATCGCTTAGTTAAAAGCGTTTCTTTGTTTTTAAGAAAATGTAGTGATTGTAGGCATCCACTGTGGTCCTTCATGTGCTTCAGCCTTGCTTCCAGATTTGAGATGATGCTGGATCCAGACTTGGAAGGGAGGATGGGCCTTTGTTCCTAAGTTTGAAAGATAGTGGACTATAGGCACTCGCTCTTATTCCATGTTTTTTAGTTAGTCCTTAAAAATGTCGCCCCTGGAAGTGGCACCTTGCCATCCTTTTAGTGGTAAAAGTGTAATATTTTTGTACCAACAGCAGCTTAGTAGGTACAAAAAAAGACACAAGAGTTACATGGTTTATTAAATGCTTTTACATGCATCTAACTGGATTCAGCCTTCCCAATAACTCTCTAATGTTTTGAATTCATCCACTTTTAACATGGATAAAACTGAGACTCATAGAGGTTAAGTAAATCAACAGCTGATTTGTGGCAGAACCAGGATTGGAAATCAGGTCCGGGGATTCTCTGGCCTCGTTTTCTCCATTCCACCATGCTCAACAAGTATTTGTTAGGTTCCATAGCTAACTGGCTAAATAGTGCCTCTGATGGATGCAAGGATCCAGGGGAGAATACGCAGCAAAGCATTGAACTTGAGTGTGTATGGATATGTGAGTCAGTGGGTGTTAGTTTAAAAAAGTGCTGTAGTATCAAAATTTAATGTTCTACTCTTTCTTGAATTTAGCTCCGATCTCATTTTAGAGAGCTGGTGTCAGAGATATTTCTGCCTAAGGATCAAAAAAGGTTCAGACTGGGATGATGGGTAATCAGTAATAGAGAACTCTGCTCATAGCTACAATTTTGTGTGTTTATGAGTGTGCTTTTCAGTAAATATTTATAACTAGCACTCTTTCTTCCTTGAAAAATACATTTTGGGATGATGACTTAAAAAAAAAACAAATTTGATTTTCATTTTCTGAAACTGGCTATTGTATGGCAGCCCATCACTGGAAGTTTATTCATGACTGTCTCTGAAATGAACTTTTATGCATCTGTGCAAAGCTTGCCTCATATCTCCAAGTGGGACCAGTCACCAATCAGTGGCATCACAGTGAAAGCCAGAGGTGGAAAGGGAGCAGGTCCAGACCCACTAACATAACACATGAAACTAGAGACTGACATTAAAGAGGTGTCATGACTACATATCCCTTCCTCTATTCCTGCTGAGAAGTCTTATTCTAGATCAGAGCTCTGATTCAAAGAAAATAGCAAAGAGCAGGTCTTGAGTAGACTAGAAATGTTGATGCAGGAAATGCCATCTTGGTGAATCCCTTCTCTTTTCTCTCCTTCCAGCCAAAGACATCTCTTTGACCTCACCTCTTCCTCCTTGTCTATCCCAACCATGAGGTATAATAATCTGCCATGTATGTCCATTACGTTTGCATAGTAAGCTCCTTGAGGGAAAGGTTCATGTCTTTGTCTTTGTCTTGTAGTAGAAGGCCACCTGATATTCTTGAACAATCTGGAATTCCTAGATAAGCCTCATGTTCGTCATACATCTAGAACTATGGTGCATTTCCTTATTTCCCTACATCTTTCTCCATCTCTTGTGTTTCATGAAAGTGAATAAGCTACTTCTGTGTCAAATGACTCTGTGACACTTGACATATGAGCACTTGGTAATTAGTAATGATATGGGCACTATCTCAGGTTTAACAAGCTCTACTGCAAGAAGGATTTCACTTTTTCTCCCTTAATTTATGAAAATTATCTTTGTGTGTGCAGATATTAAGATCTGTACTTTGAAGATTTTAATAATCCTTACCCAAATATCTTGGATAAACAAAATCCTCTATATTGTTGAACAAACAACAAAAACTATCCTCAGGGCCTCCCTGGTGGCGCAGTGGTTGAGAGTCCGCCTGCCGATGCAGGGGATACGGGTTCGTGCCCCGGTCTGGGAGGATCCCATATGCCGCGGAGCGGCTGGGCCCGTGAGCCATGGCTGCTGAGCCTGCGCATCCGGAGCCTGTGCTCCGCAACGGGAGAGGCCACAACAGTGAGAGGCCCGCATACCACAAAAAAAAAAAAAAAAAAAAAAAAAAAAAAACTATCCTCAGACCCTTGTTTCTGGGTCTTCTCACATCCATTTAAGGCAAGATAAAATGCCCATGTGGAAGTACAACCTTAATCTAATTTTATTCAGGGTTTTTTTCTCTCCTCTCTTTGAAGAGGAATATGCATGGGAAAAATTCTCAGATTCATTCCAATTCTAAGATTACTTGATTCCTGATTTTTTTCTAGCATTCACATAGACCCAGTTTGGTCAGACGTTGTTTCTGACTTGATGTTTTAAAGTGAATAATATAATGAGTTGTAGCTTAGAGGAAATATTTCAGTGAAAAAAATAAAGTTGTTAACATGATTCTCTAGGGTACTACATTAGGCTTTTCACTAAAGTGGGTTTTTTGAGAGATAATTAATGTATTATATTAGTTTCAGGCATACAACATAATGATTATATATGCATATATTGTGAAATGATCCCACGATAAGTCTAGTTAACATGTATCACCACACATAGTTACAAATTTTTTCTCTTTTTTGATAAGAACTTTTAAGATCTACTTCCTTAGCAACTTTTAAATTTAGAATACAATACTATTAACTGTAGTCACCATGCTTTCATTACATCCCCATGACTTATTCACTTTATAACTAGAAATTTATACCCTTTGACCATCTTTACCCATTTCACCCACCCCCTACTTCCCGCCTCTGACAACCACCAATCTGTTCTCTATATCTGAGTTCAGCTTATTTTTAGACTCCATATATAAGTAAGATCATACAGTTTTTGTCTTTCTCTGACTCATTTCATTTAGCATAATATCCTCAAGGTCCATCCATGTTGTCACAAATGGCAAGATTTTATTGTTTTTTATGGCTGAATAATGTTCCATTGTGCATATATATATCATAATAGTTTCTTTATCCATTCATCAACACTTAGATTGTTTCTATGTCTTGGCTATTGTAAATAATGCTGCAATGAATATAGGGGTGCAGATATCTTTTCAAGTTAGTGTTTTCATTTCCTCTGGATAAATACCCAGAAGTGGAATTGCTGGATCATATTTTTATTTATAGTTCTAATTTTAATTTTTTGAGGAACCTCCATACTGTTTTCCATGATGGTGGAACCAATTTACACTCCCACCAATAGTGCACAAGGGTTCCCTTTTCTCCACATCCTTGCCAGCACTTCTAATCCCCTTTTATTCTTTTTAATAATAACCATTCCAACAGGTGTGAGGTGATATCTCATTGTGATTTTGATTTGCATTTCCCTGTGATTAGTGAGGTTGGGCATCTTTTCATGTACCTGTTGGCCATCTGTATGTGTTCATTGGTAAAATGTTTATTCAGATCCTTTGCTCATTTTAAAATCAAACTGTTTGGGGATTTTTTGTTATTGAATTGTATGAGTTCTTTACATATTTTAGATATTAATCCCTTATCAGATATACAATTTACAGATATTTTCTCACATTATGTATGTTGCCATTTCATTTTGTTGATGGTTTCCTCTGCTGTGTACAAACTTTTTAGTTTGATATAGTTCCCACCTGATTATTTTTGCTTTTGTTGCCTTTGCTTTTGGTGTCCAAAAAATTGCCAAGAGCCATGTCAGAGAGTTTATTGCCTATGTTTTCTTCTAGGAATTTTATAGTTTCAATTTGAGTTACTTTAATCCAGTTAGAGTTGCTTTTTATGTATGGTATAACATAGTGATCCAGTTTTTTCCTTTATTATGTGGCTGTCCACTTTTCTCAGTGCCATTTATTGAAGAGACTGCCCTTTTATCATTGTATATTCTTGATTTCTTTGTCATAAATTAATTGACCATATATGCACAGGCTTTTTCTGGGCTCTCTATTCTGTTCCATTGATCACTGTGTCTGTTTTTATGACAATATCATACTGTTTTGATTATTATAGCTTTGTAATAGAGTTTGAAATCAGGGAGTGTGATTCCTCCAGCTTTATTCTTCTTTCTCAAGATTGCTTTGATTATTCAGGGTCTTTGTGGTTCCATACAAATTTTAGGATTGTTTGTTTTATCTCTGGGAAAAATACCATTGGAATTTTGGGATTGCATTGACTCTGTAAATGGGTTTGGGTAGTACAGACATTTTAACAATATTAATTCTTCTAATCCATGAGTGCAGAATATCTCTCTCTTTATTTGTGTCATCTTCAATTTCTTTCATCAATATCTAGTTATCAATGTACAGGTTTTTCACCTCCTTGGTGAAGTTTATGTCTATGTATTTTATTATTCTTGATGTAATTGCAAATGGGATTATTTTGTAATTTCTCTTTCTGGTAGTTCATTATCAGTGTATAGAAATACAAAACATTTTGGTATATTGATTTTGTATCCTGCAACTTTCTGATTTCATTTATTCTAATAGTTTTTTGGTCATGTCTTTGGATTTTCTGTATGTAAGATGACATCATCTGCAAACAAAGCAGTTTTACTTCTTCCTTTCTGATTTGTATGCCTTTTATTTCTTTTTCTTGCCTCATTCCTCTCTCTAGGACTCCTAATACTATGTTGAAAAGAAGTGGTGAGAATGGGAATTCTTGTCTTGATCCTGATCTTAGAGGAAAATTTTTCACATTTTCACCATTGAGCATGATGTTAGCAGTGGGTTTGTCATATATAGCCTTCATTATGTGAGGTACATTCCCTTTATACCCATTTTATTGAGAGTTTTTATCATAAATGAATGCTGAATTTTGTCAAATGCCCTTTCTGCCTCTATTGAGATAACCATATGATTTTTAGTCCTTCATTTTGGTTAATGTGGTATATCACAATGATTGAAATGCAGATATCGAACCATCCTTGGAATAAATCCCACTTGATCATGGTGTATGATCCTTTGAATGTATTGTAGAATTCGGTTTTCTAATATTTTGTTGAAGATTTTTGCATTGATGTTCATCAGGGCTATTGGCCCATAATTTTCTTTTCTTGTAGTGTCCTTGTCTGGTTTTGATACCAGGGTAATGCTGGCCTCACAAAATGAGTTTGAAAGTGTTCCCTTCTGTTCTATTTTTTGGAAGAGTTTGAGAAGGATTGGTATTAATTCTCTTTAAATGTTTGGTAGAATCTGCTAGTGAAGCCATCTGGTGCTGGGCTAAAGTTTTACAAATACCCAAGGTAATGAGACCTCATACTAGAGTGTGATTTGAATATCTGGTGACTTCTGTTCCTTTAAGTGGTTGAATTCTTTACTATTGAAACCTGAGAATTTTAAGAGGAGCACCTAGGGATGGGACACTGCAGGAGTTTATTCCTCCTTTTCTCCCACTCTGATCCTTTGTGTTTTGTATTACTCCCTTAAAATAATTGTTGAAAGAGATGTTGCAGGAGGCCTGTGAGGCTAATTTTTCAATGTGTCTAAGTGTTTGTAAGAGTTACACCACCAGGGACCTCAGAAGTTATAATTTTATTTCCTCTCAGTTTTTATGGGTTGATGTGGAAATCTGTGAGAAAGCAAGGAAACATTTTTTAGCTCAATGAGTACCCTACATTAGTGAAGTGTAGGAGTCACTAAGGATTGTCATGTTGCTCAAAGAGATTTAATTTTTTTCTTATAAACTACCTTCCTTACAACAGTAAAGGCAGCCTCTTCTGAGAAAGGTTTAAAAAATCTGAGATAATAAATTATAAGTATGTCGTGATGCAGGATTCCTCTCTTTCTTCCTCTTAGCTTCTGGGAGGCTAAGCTTTTAATAGTGATTACGTATCAGTTCTGAGCTTACAATAGTCCTCTAATTTACTGGTTAAAAAGTGCCATTGATGGCACTAATGTTTTCATTGTGCTTTTAATAAAGCTCTTTGAATAGAAGAAACACTCCTCAGAATTCTGAATGCTTCCCCAACAATCCTCTACATCCCCTCTCAAAACACTGTTTTGAGGGACTTCTTCCTTTGTACATTTTGCTTAAATAGATTTATTGAAAACTTTTTGAACATGTATAGGAAAATCACAAAAATCCAATGAATAATTTAGGAAGCTTCTTAAAATGACTGGATACCTCTGACAGTTGGCTTTTGGAAAGGCAGAGCTCTGTTAAATATTATATGACACAAATAATATTTCTTTGCAGAAGATGGGTTATTATTAGTGTTTCTTTAGGAAATGGAAATAACAGCAATGGGATAAAGACATTTCTTTGGTTTTCTACAATTCCTTCAGCCAGAAGCTCTTCAGAGCACATAGGGCCTTCTGGCTGGGTGTGCCTGGGGTTGGTCTAATAGGAGAGGGGCGTTCATTTTACCAAATGAATGAGTGAGATTTCTAGCCAACATCAGAAAAAACTAGGGAAGAGAAGGTGTAGATTGTTTGAGAGACATGGCATGACTGCTAGTAAGCTCATCAAATACTGGCAGCCTTAGAAGAGAGCCTAAAATGCTTTCTTACCACTCCATTTTTTTTGGACCCACCTTCTGTATCCCTGCTCAGAAAAATGACTGAACTCAGGGGTCCAAAAGAGAATGGGTCAAAGTGAACTGCCCTAAATAAAAATGTTGACAGTATCAAAACTAGCTGAGAATGTGGGGTAACTTGGACCCTCACTCATTGCTGATGGCACTATAAGTTGGTACCACTACTTTAGAAAGTGAGTTGGAAGTTCTAACTCAGCATTTCTGCTTCAGTATATCTAGCAGGAGGTAAGCATAAGACTGTCCACTGCCAGATAATAGAGTATTTCTATACCATGGGAAAGTAACTATGAAGCATTTAAAGGGAATAAGCTAGATCTGTTCCAGCTCAACACAGAGGAATCTCCAAGATGCATTGAGTGGGTGGAATAAAAGTTGAGATATATGTACATATATATATGTATATATATACATATACATATATACACACACATACATACATATATATTTATATATACACATATTATATTTATATTAATGCCTTTTATGATATAGTATATAGTTTCTGTTGCTACATTTACATACAACCACACATAGATATGAGTATGTATACGAGTGTGTAGGTGTGTCTGAAAGGAGATTAACCTAGTTTTACCTCTGGGAAGAAAGAGGAAACAGGGATGGAGGATGATCACAGAGGCTGTAGCCTTTTCTGAAATGCCAAAAAGTCTTAAATAAATACGTGCTCATGTATTACCGATGTAATTTAAAGCTTAAAACAGAAAGGAGAGCATTGCCCTTTTCGTAGGGGGTGGGACTGGGAAGTTTGTGGGGCTAGGGGAGGTTTTTGCATCAAAGTGATCTGTGACATATTTTAGAGAACAAACAACTTGACTGATTGGAGATAGGAGTTGCTTCTTCCAAGTCAATGGGTTACCCTCACTCAGTGCTTTCCCTTGCCTTACTTCCGATTTGGCTACTTGTAAAATGTGAATGTAACAGCTAGCTGTCGTTTATCTCAAAGGTGCCTCACAAATATTAATTATTCAGTTTCAGATGAGAATATGTTCTCTTCATGGCTGACTGAGTTTTTTAGAGAAAGCCAAGATGAGTGTCACAGAAGGAGCTTGTGAAGATCATAAAAAATCATAGGTGCCGATGTACAAAGATGACTAGGACAGCAGGAAAAGAGCCGCGTTTGCTTTGTGCTCCCTAGAGCACAAAGCATATTATTTGAACCGCACAGATGCAGTTTTCAAAACAATACACCTACATTTAAACCTGCCAGCCCTCATCCTGTGGCTGCATCATCTATTTGATAAAAGTCACTGTTCAAGATTTTTCCTTCCCTCTGGGTTGTGCATCTTCCTGTCACTTTAAGAATCCCGCTCCTGAGCTTTGCAACAAGACTGCACTTAAGTCGGGTTTTCAGACTACCATGGAACTAGGCTTGAAATAGAGTCAACCATCTTATCCATCAGTTTTTTTTAATTATTATTAAATTATGGTGAAATTCTTTCATTTATTTACAGAGAAACAAAATATTCTGTAAGAAGTATTAAGCCGGATACAACAAAAAGGATACATTACATTCCTATTTGTCTCTTATGAGAAAAGAAGGGGAGAATTTTTTCTAAAGTTTTATCTACATTGTTTTAAATATTTTCTGGCAATTTGAAGCAGGAAGTTGAAAACAGTAATCTTTGTGTTAAATCTAGAATGTCTATTTTTTTACGATTATGCCAGTAGTCATTAAAATTCTATTTTACTTGTTTTTATTCTCTACCTCAAATAACCCTTGTTTATTGCAGTCAATACCTCTATAAACTAGTTGGCTGAAAATTCCCTTATTGGGAAGGAGGTATGGAAGGTCTGTTGTAAATAGTAAGTAAAATCATCCATCAGTTTTTGACCATGGGAAGCACTTATATTCCACTAGATGCAAAGCTGTTTCTAGTTCCACTAATTCCACACTGAATGAGTTTTTCAGTGTGTGGCTTATCCGAAGTGAGGATAGAAAAATCAATAGAATCCAACTCTTTGGGTTAATTTAATCTAATCTTACAACCTTGGAAATAATGCCCATCATATTGGCTGCATTAAATTCATTTATTGATTAACCCTTTCACTTGGTTTGTCTATTGCTTGAAACCTATATTAACCTTTACCTTTATCAGGCTTTGACTCAGCCTAACATTCTGGAGGAAAATGAAATGGGATCTTCCAGTTCATTGCTCTCTGCTGTATAGAGATGCATTTTAAGTTGTATATAGTCAGGTATGTGTTTTCTGTTAGTGTTTACGGAGCATAAAACTGCCGCCCAGAGTTGGACCCAGGGGTCACCACACTGCTCAGTTTTCTGTCTCCCACAGGAAATCCACTGTTACAGAAGAGCATCCTGGTGTGATTTCTGTTTTACAACGTTAGTATCAAAGGTTAGGCCCCCAAACCCTTTATTCCATTATTAGACCCAGAGTATACCTTCCGATTTATCTAAAGCTATTTTGGTCATTCAGCATTTCATTTAATATATATATATAAGTACATATTAAGTACTCAAAACTTGTCAGGTTCTGTGTGTTGGACATAACAGATGAAAAAGAAGTAAGTAGATACTCTCAAAGAGTTTAAAGGACATTTGGGAAGATTAATGTGTAAGTAAATAAATGCAGTATTAGGAGTATGAATAAGGGTAAGAAAAGGTAAAAATGAGAAGTAGCCCATATATATCTTGATTCTGTAGCATCTTTTGCAGTAATGTTTCACATGATTACTCTATACAAGAAGTACTTTTAGTGTTTTAAAAATAAAATATGTGTGAGAAAGCACCTAACTTAGTAGCTAGTACATTTCAGATTTTCAGTATATGTTAGTTTCTCCTTCTCTGGAGCTTTGAGTTGCCTGGTCTATACCTTTGGATGATAAATTGATACATTCCAGTTACATTCCTTTTCTAATCTCATCTTTTAGATTGGCTAACTCTTGTATTTTAGTGTGACTTCATTTGGTACAACTTCCTCCCCTTGATCTTTATACTTAATCTTTTTGAATCTTTTCCAGATCCATTACAATATGAACTGCACACAATGTACCAAATACCTAAGCACCCTTGTTCTCCAAAATTATAGGATAATATTTTGTACCTTTTCTAATGATCATTGACATTCTGTTGGCCATTTTTCCAGGCAATAACACACTGGGTCAATGTCATTAAAAATAGTTTGTGATGTCATCAAGTCTTCTAAGTTGTGCCAGAGAGAAAGCTCATTAGGCAGCTGCGAAAATATGGGTTAATTTTTTTTTTTTTAGTAAAAAAAACTGTCTTGTGCTTGCCCATGGTGACATTCACTAGTTGTTTTGTTGATTGTTTGCCACTCATAGCTTCAGAAGTTTGCTCTGCAAATCACCTCTAATGCCATGGTGGTTGTGGTATTTACAGTTCATATTGCTGCAGAAGCTCTGTGTCATCTGCACATTTAAAGATCTCAAAGTATATTTGCTCCAAAAGGTGTTAGAACTCAGTTGAATCCATTCATTCCCTCCCATATTTCCAGTGTGCCTAAAACTATCTCCTTTCTATAATACAGAACAGCATTGATCAATTTCATGGCAACGTTTTTGAAAATAGAGTTTGCTGTGGAACCTTGGCAATTTTATGAAATATTTCATACATGTAAAAATACATAGTGCCTATATGTGAGCTACAAAGAATAAAGGTAAAATGAGCCCATGTACTTACTATTCAACTAAGCCAACATTATTGATAACCGTACTCCTTACCTAACTGTGTTTCTTTACCTCCTCCCCGGAGGTAACCTTGGACCAAAATTTTGTATTTGTCGTTCTCTCGTTTCTCTTTAGGGTTTGCTACATTTCTCTAAACACTAATAAACAATATTTGTTTTTTCTTTTTGAAAATGTTTATGTAAATGGTATATTCTTCTGGAACTTGTATTATTACTTAATATTGAGAGTTTTATTTATGTCGATATATATAGTTCTCATCAGTTAATTTTCAGTTGTTCTCTGGTATTCCAGTGCATGCATTTGTCACAGTGTATTTATCCTGTCAGTGGAGAGTTTGGGATTTTTTTTATGTGTGTGTTTGTCTGTGTGCTGCCCTATTATGAACATTCTTGTACTTGTGTGAGAACTTCTGTAGGATTTATACTTAGAAGTGAAATTGATGAGCTGTGTGCATCTTCATTCATATTGTCTAAAGCCAAATTGAATTCCAGAGTGGTGCTTTATAGTAGTTTACGTTCCCACCATCATTTTCTGAATCCACCTGGTTCTATGTCCTTGCTGTACTGGTTTTTGTTGGACTTGTATATTTTTTGCAAATCTGATAGAGTGAAATGGTATCATATTGTGTTTAATTTTTATTGCTGTTGAGGTTGGGCATCTTTTTCATGTACTTACCAGACATCATCTGTGTTTCTTTTCTTTTCTTTTTGAAATGCCTGCTCGTAGCTTTTTCCCATTTTTATACTGAGTTATTTTCTTTCCTAAATAGTTTGTAAGAGTTCTTACATCTTATAATGTACATTATAGGTGTTAAGCTGTGGGTTATATGTTATAAAGATCTTCCAGTTTTTGGCCTGTACTTTTACTTTGTCTGTCTTTTAATGAAGCTGTATTTTTAGTTTTAATGCAGTCAGATGTATTAGATTTGTAAGATATGTGATATTGTTTGTTTCTTAAGTGATCCTTATTTATCACAATGCCCAAAGTATACTTACCTTCTTCTAAAATTTTGAAAGTTTTTCTTTTTACACTGAAATATTTAATCCACTGGAATTGATGTTATATGTGTTGTGAAGTGAGAATTTAGTTTTATTATTCAGGTAGCTAGCTAACCAGTTGCTAGGTGTCATTTACTGTAATGATTTATACTTGCACCTCTGTCAATATCAAGATTGTATGTGTGTCTGTACATGAGTTAAAATTCTATTTGATTATAAACAACAGAAAATATTAGTAAAGTAGCCTGTTAAATTAACATGGGACTTATTTATCTCATGCAGTAAATAGTCTCATGAAAGGCAGTTCAGGCTGGCATAGCAGTTCAAAAGCATCATCAAGAGCCTGAACTTATTTTACATTACGACGCTGCCATCCTTCACATCCTTAACATTTTCCTCATGGTTACAAGATGGCTGCTGCACCTCCAGGCATCATATCTGTGTTCAAGTCAGGAAAAAGAGGGGGAATTGTAAAGGACAAAGACCCAATCTTTGTGATGCTTTACCTTGTATTTTTCAGGAAGAGGAATTTTCCCTGAGGAAATCTTATTGTATACAACTGTTAACAAATGCTAGCCTTAGCTTAAAAGAGGCTAGGAATTTAAATAGAGTGTTTAACTGGGTAGCCTCCACTGTAGAGGAAAGCAAGATGGAATGTTGTTGAAATAAGTATTGAGTGAGCCAACTTACAGTATCTGCCACAATGGCCTGTTTCTGAGCTATACTTTTCCATTGATCTTATATGCTTATGTTGGGCCCATTACCACATTATCTTACTTACTATAACTTTAAAAGAGTGTTGTTGTGTGGTAGGGCAAGTCCTCCTTCCTTATTCCCTATTGTTCTTCTTTCAAGCATCTTAGCTATTCTTTTTTCTTCCATGTAATTTTTAGAATTATCAAGTTAAGCACACACACACACACTGGTTATTTTTGTTGCATTGTACTGAATCGATAGATTAATTTGAGAATAATTGACATTTTTACAGTATCTTTTTTCTCTTTGATCATGGTCCATTTATTCAGGTCTTCTTTAATGTCTTTCAGTAATGGTTATATGAGTTTCTCCTGAAATTGATAGATTTGAAAACATAATGATAACTAAAAGAAAGCATGCAATCGATGACACATTACCTTGTATGTCAGATAAATATACAGGCACATAAAACAGTAATCTGCTCTTTATAAGGACTCATACAAACAAGGATACAAATCAAACACATTAGGATGTTTTCTATGGGTGCTCTGGAATCGAAGTAGAAATGAAAGTGAATGGGCCAATGCTGATTTATGGGCCAAGATGTGAGGAGTATTATTAGCTCAAAGTTCAAAAAGTTAAAAAACTAAAAGTCCCATTATCTTTTGTTAATGTATTTTCCTGGTTTATTTGTTGTTATTTAAATCTCGTTATTTTTTTAAACTTCATTTTGTAAATTTTTATTGCTGGGACATAGAAATGCCTTTGTTTCTTTGGATGTTTATCTTAGAATCAGCCACCTTGTAAATTTCTTAATATTTCTGTTCGTCTTTGAATTCACTTGGGCTTTCTATACACAAAAGTATATAGACCGCAAACAATGACAGCGTTTTTCTTTTGCGATATTGCATAGTACGATGTTGAATAGTACTAGTGATAGTGGATATACTTGTTTTAATTTTTAAGGGTACTGCTTCTAGTGTTTTATCACTGAAGATGACTTAAGCAAGTTCCCTTCACTTCCTAGTTTGCTAGGGAGTTTTTTGGTTTGTTTTTTTATTTTTTGTAAATGATTATTCCAGTGCTGCTTCTGCATCTATTAAGATCATCATATCATTTTTCTGCCTTATTCCATTAATGTGATTGGTGCAACATCAAAAAGTATATTTATGTGCTCAACCTTAGAATCCCTGGAATGTGCTCAATTAGATTATGATATAATATCTTCTTCTTACTCTATTGGATTCAGTTTGCCATTATGTTGTTATTGTTGTTGTTTTTTAAATTTATACTCATGAATGAAGCAGTCTTTGTCTTTTCCCCTAATCCCCTTAAGTGGTTTTAATCTCATAAAATAAAGTAGGGAATATTTCCTATTTCTTATCTGTATTCAGAATGTTTTAAGACTAAATTAACTACAACCATAAAATGGTTGTGTGACTGTGGATGAGTTACTCAGTCTCATTAAGTTTTTACTTTCCTTATAAATAAAATGGGGATGATAATAGTACCAATGCCATGAGATTATTGAGAGGATTCGTTGACATAACCTTATGAAGCATTTAGCTCGTTGACTGACATACAGGAAGCAAGAGTACAAAAATGATAGATACGGTTGTATTATCCTTCATTAGTCCCTTTTCATCCATAAACATATGGACTTGCTCTTTTCTTATGGAAAACAGGTTGCCTTTCATGTGCTGTAATTACACAGCATGGTTTCATGGATATTTGAAACCACTGAAGGCATTAGGATTAATTCCCTTCGAGCACAGGTAGAATAACCCAGCATCAGAGGGCAGGTCTGTGGGAACAGGAGCTTGTTCCTTGGCTGATAACTCTTGTTCTGGTTTGATGTCAGAGCAACTAGCAACGTGTAGGTCAAAACAAATTCCCTTTAACTTCTTGAACTATAACTCATCTTTTAACAAATTGAGTTCAACCTTGTGCAAGGTGTTATGGGAAATATGAATAAAATTGAGACTTGGATGTGGAGCACCACCTTGAACCCATGTAAACAAGGAAGCCTGTAGGTGCGCACATACGTGAGCCTCACAGCTTCACTGAGGCAGTCATCTGAGCCTTGATCCTGCGTGAGTTTAAAGATAGACTAACTCTGTAGCTTTCAACCAGGGGCGATTTTGTCCCCCAGGGGATATTTGGCGATGTCTAGAGATGTTTTTGGTTGTTACAACTGGAGTGTTGGTGGCGCTCCTGGCATCTGGTGGATAGAAGCAAGGGATGCAGCCAGAAC
Organism: Hyperoodon ampullatus; assembly: GCF_949752795.1. NCBI lineage: Eukaryota > Metazoa > Chordata > Mammalia > Artiodactyla > Ziphiidae > Hyperoodon > Hyperoodon ampullatus. The sequence continues at coordinate 102,935,439 of NC_136916.1, forward strand.
ATCATACAATACACAGGGCCGCCCTGATAACAAAGGTCCAAAATGGCAGTAGTGCTAACTTTAAAACCTGTATGTATTGAAGTGACTCTGCAGCATAGCATGTCTAGGTATCTTTTGGGTTTCTTGTTCAAAATTCTAGAAATTTTAGGCTCCATCCCTAGAGATTCTGTTTCAGCTTACTAGAACCCTAAAACCTGGATCTTTAAACATGCTGATGAATCTGATGTGGGTGATCCAGGAAGTTCTTAGGAAGTACTGAAATAAGTACAGTGTGAACATTTTAATAAATGCGTTGACCAAGTACCTGGAAGGCAAAGGGGAAAGAACAGTAGAGCAGCACCAAGAATAATAGTGCTTAGAGCTCAGGATTCAGGAGCAGCCAGGCTCTCATTGGCTTGTTCTCCTGCTGGTAACAATGATTTCTCAAGTCATTCACCTTTGTGCAGCAGTGGCTTCTTACCCCATTTACATACACAGCACAGCTGAACGATTTGCCTTATTGAGCACTCTGTGCTCAGCCAGCCACATCTTCAGGGTCACTTCAGTGGCAAGGATCTGCCATCATTTCTAGGCAGGCTGCAAACAAGGCTGAGTGCTATGGATTAAAGTTACAGTACTCTTCACAGAAATGTATTTATTGCAATCCTGGTTGCAGTTAGGGACAAGAGTACCCAGAGGAAATTGCACATCAGATTTTATTCTCTGTTTGCCAAATTGTTCATTCTGGCTTTTGGAACATCCGTTTCAGCAACAGTGTTAACTAATGTCACTTTGACCAAAAGCCCCTTTGTAGGGATCGTCTTTGTATAATAGGTGCTTTTTAAGCTAATACTTACATAGCAGTTACAATTTTCCAGGAACTTTTCTGAGTACTTGACATTGATGATTTAATTTTTGAAATAACCTTGGTGAGTAGGTGCTATTATTATTCTCACTTTTAAGGTGAGGAAATTGAGGCTGAAGAAGATAAGTAATTTCCCCATGATCACACAGACAGTGCAAAGGGAGACTGAAATCCAGACACTTGGTTCCAGAGCCCATGCTCTCAGCCACTTGACCAAACCAATTCTCTCAAACATTGTGATCGTAGAATTAAATTTACAAAATGCTCATGCCCTAAAAGTTCATTGTTTAAAGACCTGTGCTTTTAAGTGAATGCTCTGCTTTATACATTTGGCTTTTTAATTCCATTTGATTTCTCAAAATGTACTAAATACCTTACTGCTGTTGACTATGAAATACCTGCTGCAGGTCCTTACATGGTCACCATGTTGGATTCCATGGTGAACATCTTGCTGGAGACTGAATTATTTCCTTGAGCATAGGAAAGAGAAGAGAAAAGATATTAATTGTACAGAAAGGAGGTGTTTTTCAGACATTTCACTAGAATATCATTCAGCAAATTAATTCTCAGTTACCACTTTGGGGATTATTCATAGGTATTTCCAAACTTCATTTTCTCTACTGCTCAGCCGGGCCATAGGCTGTTGACTGTAGGATGGAACCAGAGAGAAGGCAAAGCTAGAAACTGATGTGTCAGTGAGTGGCTTTTGAGTGAACCAAAACAATTTTTCTGATTTCTCAACTTGGTATTGTCTGTCCCCTGCATTTGGAAGTTGACTGTAATGATAAAGTAATCAGTGTAATAAATTACCTTTTTTTTTTCCCATCCAAGAGTGGAAATGTAGCTAAAAGATGGTTGTGAAAACAATATTCAGCCAAGCAGTTGGATTTCCATAATGAGTTAATTATGTCGTTTCATGCCATTTCATTTTTATATTCTCCCGGAACCAAGTTAGCTGTTTTCATACAACTTACCTTTGAGCACTGGTATTCAATTTTTTTGTTTGTTTATTTTGCTTAATATTAGGTAGTTTAAAAATTTAAATGTATTTAATGCCCTCATATTTTGCTTCTAAAATTCTTTTCAAAGTTTCAAAGAAGAATTAGATTTGAGGATTTCAGTGTGAAATGGTTTTCTGTGATGCTTCCGGCCAAACTAAATAGGAGAGGATATTGCAAAGAAGTGACATTCAAAAATGGCAATGCTGATAACAAAGACAATTAGCACTACAGGTTATAACCACCTGACTATATCAGCAGATTGCACATGGCTTGGAAATGTCACCTTTTATTTTTCCTTTCCTCAAGCCAAATAAATTTTAGACAGAAATTTCCACCAAGGCAGTACTTCCTTTATCTGGAGGTCACTTAGCCAGTATCTGTGAGCATTTAAAATATAATTGGTGATCTAATAATAAGCAGAGGCCTCTGAACAGCCAAAATGGATGTCACAAAGCCAAAACACTAATTGCATGTATTCACTCACCAAAAAGGGCCATAACCAAAAGACATTTGTTCCTAAAATAATAATTCTAATTGTTTTTGCTAATTAGGATTTCCAGACCATGGCACAGTAGAAGGTGGGAGAAAGGAGGGAATTACAAACTGCATAAACAAAAGCACAACATTTCTTGTGGATAGCTAAAAAATGAACCAAACCCTGGAACAAGTCAGAAACAAGCAAAGGGTGATGCCCTGCGGCTCTTCAGATAGGCCACCCGACACAGTAAGGCCACAGCATCATTATTTAACTTGATTACAATGAGCCTAAGTGATTAACCGTAGGCTAAATTATGTTCAGTAGGGGCCATTTAATAAAGCAGAAGTTGATAATCCATTTAAAAAGAGATTAACCCATTTTTCCCCCTGAGAAATTGGTGAACAGCCCCTAATAACATGACAATATCATATCAAAAGTGCTGCTTACTTAAGATGGTAAAGAAGGTTGTGATGTGGTTCAGAGTAGTAATTGTCAGGTTGTCAAGCCCTTTTTTGTTTTAGGTGACACGGGGACCCCAGAGTCTGGAAATGATGGAGCAGGCACAGTTAACATGCCCATCTTGCTCGTGCATTTGGGAATTCATGGGCTATGTCGCACTCCCCTGCACACAGCAGCCGGGCGCTCTGTCATATTTCACCCTTATAATTCCCTCTTGTTTTCTGCCTTCATCTAGCTCTTGCTGTCTTTGGGGACTTCAGCCTACGTGTTGACAGTTCATCTGGGGTTCCTGAAAATCTGTTACCCCGCAGCACAGCACAATTCCTGGGTGGGGGGCAGCCACGGCCTGAAGCCGAGCTCTCTCACACCCTGTAGGTTATATCGGGGTGATCATTGCAAGGTGCCCCGTGGGCCTGAAATGAATTTGAGGGCTTTGTGGTTATCCGATTTTTGAAATAAAAATTTCAGCCTGGAAAACCAAGTTGGGACCCACAATAATACACTTTGGGGGGCATTTTGCTCTTTGTCACGGCCTGCGAACGGGGTCCGTGCTCAAAGCCGGGAGGCTATCACAGACTTGGTCTAGACAGGTAGGTGACACTAATTATTCCGCTCCCTGAGTGGGAAGCTTGTTGTTAGAGCCAGGAGTTTTCTTAGCAGCAGCTCCTCCAATTAAGCCGATTTGCATTTTAACTTGCTTTCTGAGAAAGAGAAGGTTTAAAAGTATTTCTTATTTCACTAATTTCAACAGCAGAGTAATAAGGAAAATGTGAGAGAGCCACAGTCCAGTCCCTACTTGGAGGGCTCTTTTGTTTGGTGGCTGTCTACAATCACTGGCCTTGCTCATGGCACAGTGGTGAGGGCAGGACCTCCCTGCCCTCGGGGCACTTGCATTCTGGTGGGGAAGAAAGACAACAGAGAAAGCACATGAATAAATACAGATCGTGGCAGCTCTCTGGTATATTAGCAGTGGTGTGCGAGAGGGCAAAGGCGGGGGTCGGGGGTGGATAGCTCAGCATCACGTTTCTGGCTGAGATCCGAGGTGTGAGTGAACTGCCACATATTAAAACTATCAGAAGAGCATGGCAGGCAGAGAGAATGGCCAGGGTCAGAAGCCCTGAAAGGGGAGGGGCTTGACATGTTCAAGGACTGAAATAAGGCCAGGGTGAGTGGGTCCTGGTGACCTGGAGGGACAGTGCTGGCAGTTAAGGTAGAGATGAAGGCAGTGGGCAGCTCATGACGGGCCTCGGAGGACACGATAAGGCATTTGGATTAATCCTGAGGAAAACTGGACACTACTGAAGGTTTGTAGCAGAGGAGTGGTTTGATCTCTTAAGTTCTATAAAGATTGCATTTGACTGCTAAGATGACCAAGGAGAATGAAGCAGAAAGTTTGAGTTAAGAAGCTTCAGGGCTTCCCTGGTGGCGCAGTGCTTGAGAGTCCGCCTGCCGATGCAGGGGATGCAGGTTCGTGCCCCGGTCCGGGAAGATCCCACATGCCGCGGAGCGTTTGGGCCCGTGAGCCACCAGGGAAGCCCTCAAATTACTAATTTAATAGATACAAAATGGCCCTTCATTATAGCTTCAACTCGCATTCTTCAATAGTGAAATTAAATAGCACAAAGCTGGTCCTAGAGAGATTGTGTCTTGTGCTAAGCTGGTCTCAAGTTCCCCCTGCCCAACTTGTCTTGGTCCCCAGTGCCTTGAGGTGGCCGAGTCTTCCACTGAGGGGTTCCCAAACTTGAGCAGCCCCTCTCGGGGAAGCAAAAGTCTATCCAAGGGCTTCCCTGGTGGCACAGTGGTTGAGAGTCCGCCTGCCGATGCAGGGGACATGGGTTTGTGCCCTGGTCTGGGAAGATCCCACATGCCATGGAGTGGCTGGGCCCATGAGCCACGGCCGCTGAGCCTGCACGTCCGGAGCCTGTGCTCCGCAACGGGAGAGGCCACAGCTGTGAGAGGCCTGTGTACCAAAAAAAAAAAAAAAAAAAAAAAAGAAGTCTGTCCAACTGCCAAACATGAGAAAATGTGGAGGCAGTTGTCCATCCTGACATATCTCATTTACAAGGAGAGGTTTGAGCTCTGTATTGCTTTTTGCTCCTCCCCCTTTTCTGGATCCAAATCATGTTTAATTGGGACTAAGAGTAGGTAAGACTCTGAGGCAGTCCAGTCTACCAATGAAAAGAGGCTCTGGTTGAACAAGAAAAGAACCTTGAAAGTCTTAAGGATGTGAATCCTTTATTCATGTTTCTATGTGACTTACAAAACACCTTGATCAGGGGAGACTATTGTAGACTTCCTAAAGAAATGGACAAATATTTCTAAAGAAGGGAACAAAGGAAAAGCCTTGACAGTAAGATTTGAAGGTGACTGACACTAGTGAAATAAGGAAATGTACATAAAATACCAATCATAGAGAGCAGTTTCCACAGACTGTGACAAAGTAATGACAGGCCTTTAGCTGATGGAGCAAAAGAAAGATTTATCTGGAAATCAATTCTTTTTGTTTCAGTGTAGTTGGACTCCTAAAGAAAATTAAAGACAGAGTGAGGGAATTGAGGCCATGGGAAAGGGATTCTGGGCCTCATTAGGTGACAGAGGATGACAGGTGATGGCACTCTTCTCATACAGTCAGCTCCTGAAGACAAATGGCTTTGTCTTGGTGGTCCATTCTGATTGATTGGAAGGGGCTGCCCCCTGGAGTGTGGGGTGATTAATTCTCTGTACCTTCCACAGGTTCCAAAAGGAAGTGTAGTACAAATGTCAGGTATTTGTGATACAAGTTGTCTGAGAAGAATGTCCTGGGGAGAGTATAGGTGCTCAGAACATCTGATATACAGAGTAATTAGTTATCTGCTGCTGCATAACAAGTTACCCCCAAACTTAGTGGCTTCAAACAACTTTTATGATCTCTCAGTTTCTGTGGGTCAGGAATCTGGATGTGGCTTAGCTGGGTCCTCTGGTTCAAGGTGTCTTACAGGCTGCAGTCATCTCAGAGTTCTATCGGGGGAGGAGGTACTTCCAAGATGACTTACCTGGCTGTTAGCAGCTTCTGATCCTTGCTGGCTGTTAGCCAGAGATAGCAGTTCCTGACCACATGGACCTCCACACGGGGCAGTGGACATCCACCAGAAACAGCAAGAGAGGACAGGAAACAGGGAAGCCAGGGTCTTTTTGGAACCTAATCTCGGAATGATATCACACCATTTTGCCACATTCTTTTTTTTTTTTTTAATATATTAAGGGTGAGTAGTGGTTTTTTAAAATTTATTTATTTATTTATTTATTTATTTTGGGCTGTGTTGGGTCTTCATTTCTGTGCGAGGGCTTTCTCTAGTTGTGGCAAGTGGGGACCACTCTTCATCGCAGTGCGCGGGCCTCTCACTATCGCGGTCTCTCTTGTCGCGGAGCACAGGCTCCAGACGCTCAGGCTCAGTAGTTGTGGGTCACGGGCTTAGTTGCTCCATGGCATGTGGGATCCTCCCAGACCAGGGCTCGAACCCGTGTCCCCTGCATTGGTAGGCAGATTCTCAACCACTGCGCCACCAGGGAAGCCCCTTGCCACATTCTTTTCATCAGAAGGAAGTCCCCAGGTCTAGCAACACTCAAGGGGCAGGGATTCCACAGGGTGTGAACCCCAGGAGGGCGGGGATCCCTGAAGGCCATCTGAGAGCCTGTCTGTGCCATATTGTAGTGGGAGGGCAGGATATTGAGCATGTTACAGAAATACATTCGTGTTCCTGGTAATAAATTTTAAAATGTAACAGTGCCATGTGTAGTCCCGTACTGCCTATTAAAAATAACACAAATGCCATAATGAAACCTGGAAAAACCCTGACAGTTCCCTAAAGTGATAACATCATGAGCCTGGAAGTTTTGACAAAGTGTGTAGGAGGTCAGTAACTTTGAAGCGAGGATCTCTTTGCTCCAAAGACAGGGAGCCTGTGCTGGTGTGAAATGAAGGTATTCAGCCAGAGGGAAGTATTGAAGACACTGACATTTTGGAAGGAGAGAGACAAAGGGGAGTCAGGGAAATGGAATGCAGTCTGAATGGGGTAGGAGAATAACCCCAAAGGAAATGTAAACCTATTCTGAATTTTTGCTTAGGGGCAGTCCTATCATTCCCTATTAGAGAGCAAAGTATCCAGGGGTTCTCTCTCCCATCTCAGTCCCCTGTCCCCTGCTTTCCTGTGACTGAAGGATTGAGACCTAAAAAGGATAGAGCAAGAGATAAGGCAGCAGCATGAAGCTAGTTCCATTGACACCTTAGCAGGAACCCCCCTCAGTGGAAGAATGCTGGGGGCATCACTCACCTGCATGGCCTCACCCAAAAGGTCTGACCAAGAGTCTCATATTCTCCAGTGCCCTTCTACACACAAAAAAACCATCCTGCTAACTAATTAGCTCCTGAGTCTATTGGCTGTACTCGATTTGGGAAAACAAGAGCCTGATCATGAGTTTCTAACACATAATTGATTCCTCAGGCCAGGAGGAGAGAGGGGAGGGACTGGGTGCCGCCCAGCCCCAAGCCATGCACTGCAGCTTTGCGTGCAGCAAAGGCACGTTTCCTGCCTTCATCTCAGACGGCCCCAAGTCAGAGGTTTCTGTACTGCGGTTTACAGAGCCCGGAGTGCTGAGGCGAAACCTACGGATGATATACGTAGCCTTTGTTTAGACTGCAGAGTCTGCAGGATCCTTATCTTTGCAGAAGCATCAGCCTGGGCTCCCTGATCTTCCCAGCAAGTAAACAGATTTTGGTCATGCCCAGTTCGAGTGCACCAGTAGGTGCCAGGAAAGAAAAGACTTGCACAACACGTGCTCTGGACCACAGGAAACAGAGCAATACTGTGTGTCTCCTATCCGGGGTGCTCGTCACCACCCTGCTCCAAAGTGGGAGACGTGCTTACTGACTTTCCAGCTCACAAGTTCCAGTGCCTATTCCCAGCCCTTCTGAGCTTTGCAGTGATCTCTGGAAGAAGCAGAGATGGGATGTGCTTTGGCTCTTACTGGAGGCTCGTTGAGGTGGCTGAAGCAACCCAGCGCTGGCAGAGGCAACGTAAAGATGAGGTGACTTTTCCCCTATCCCTTCCAGCAGACCTGGATTCTTTTCTTTTCTTTTCTTTTTTTAACTCCCTACATGGTACATTTCATACCCATGACTCATTTATTGTGCAACTGGAGGTTTGTACCTCTTAATCTCCCTCACCTATTTCTCTCCTTCCCCAGCGCCCCAGCAGACCTGGATTCTCATTTCATCCCTTCCACTGTGTGGCTTTGGGTAAATGACATGTACCTGGAGCCTTATTAGTTTTCTCCTTTGTGAAATGCGTATGAGCTTATCATCAGTATTGATGAAGTACTGTTTACAAATTGCCTAGCATGGAACCGGTGCATAATAGGCACTCAGTAAATGGTGGCTTTCTTCTTCTTTTTCCCAGCAGATAGCAAGGGCTGTCAGTCATTACACCTATTCAATCCTGTACCCTAATCTCCTCTCTCTCTCTTTTTCACCCTCATGCACCTTTCAGGATACTAACAGTTCCCATTTGCCTGGTAGAGCCTCCCACATATAACTGGATGAAAAAGAGTGCCCACGGGCTGCGAAGCTCTGTTAGAAGTTGTCAGGATTGTCGGGAAAGAGGAGCCCAAGTTAAAAAAACAAACAAACAACAAAAAAAAACCTGCAAAGAATGTATAATCATATTAGTGAGGCAGATGAGCAGGTTCTGTTAGCTTCAGGATGATTAATGTGTCTGTGGCACCTGCAGCGGCCTGGCCGCCAGAATTTGGCTGAATGGAAGAGAACCCAGAAGATCTAGAGGCCAGAGGTCAAGTCCCGAGAGGAGCTTGGGGCTTACATAGCAAGGATGATAGGGCCCCAGGCAAATCAGCAGACTGAAAAACAAAGTTGAAGGCTAAGAATTTGGGTCGCTGATATTCATAATGATGTTATTGTTTCCCTGCTTGCATGACTTTGTTACTTCTCACAATCGTGTCTGACTTGGGCATTATTTTTATTTATTTATTTTTTTAAAGAAGATGTTGGGGGTAGGAGTTTATTAATTAATTTATTTATTTTTGCTGTGTTGGGTCTTTGTTTCTGTGCCAGGGCTTTCTCTAGTTGTGGCAAGCGGGGGCCCCTCTTCATCGCGGTGCGCGGGCCTCTCCCTATCGCGGCCTCTCTTTTTGCGGAGCACAGGCTCCAGACGCTCAGGCTCAGTAGTTGTGGCTCACGGGCTTAGTTGCTCCGCGGCATGTGGGATCCTCCCAGACCAGGGCTCGAACCCGTGTCCCCTGCATTAGCAGGCAGATTCTCAACCACTGCGCCACCAGGGAAGCCCTGACTTGGGCATTATTAACTTCATTTTGTAAATAAGGCTCATGGAAGTGAGGACTTACCCAGAGCCAAGAGCCAGTGAGTAATCTAATCAGCACTCAAACCAGGGACTTGGGAATTGCATTTTGGTGCTTCATCTGTTACATCTGCTGTCACAGACTTAATCAAGGGCACTGGAAGTCTGGTTAAAGGACAGGAAAATGCCTCTGTACTCCAGCAACCAACTAGAACTTGAGAGTGGGGCAGAACTTTGTAGGCCAGGGCATGTGTATTTGTCTCTTTCTCGGAAATAGAGCTGGTTTCAAAGAATGGGAAAGATCCCAGCGTATTGGGAGTGGACTGGCCAGCTTGGTTATGGGGTCCAGAGAGGGCTGTTATTTGCTGTTTGGTCAGCGCTGGTGATCCCCCAGAGGGCTGACAGTTCATTGCAGGACAGAAACAGGACTCTCCTCGTTTAACTTACAACTTCCAAGAGCAGGACTGATATTTTAGGTTTGGGTCAGTAATCTGTTGGGGGATTTTACATTGTTTAGGTTTAAAGTAGCATCTCAGTTGTCAAAAAAGCAACCAAAAAAGCAAAAAGCAGCCCAATTTCTCCTTCTAAACCATGGCTGTAACTTTGGAGACATCAATGATATGTCTGTGAAGATCAATCTATTCTATTGTTATAAGGGGACATAGGCCTTTAAATGTTGGTTATTCTTAAAGGGTTTCTCAAATAAAATATGGTAGTAATATTAACAAAATACCATTATCTATGGAATGCTTATTATGTGCAAGTACAGTTTCAGGGGTTTTACGTTTACTCATTTCATCTCAAACGATGCCTGAAGAAATTATTTATTATTCCCATTTCACAACCAAAAAAAGTGAGGCAAGAAGGTAATAAACTTTGCCAAAGCCTACATGGCTAGATTCAGAGATAAGTTGCCAACCCAGCCAGTCTGATTTTCAGAGCCTGGTACTCTTCACTACTCTGCTGTAATGGGTTTTATATGAAAATGGAAGTAGCAAAATCAATCAACTCACAAGACAGACTTGAAAAGCATCTTAATGCCTTAACTGTAATTACATAAAAACCTACAGAATATGATACTGCCAGTGGAGGTTATCTGTCTTTGAATGTGTAACTTGTCAGATAAAATCTCCAGAGCAGCAAGGCCCACAGCACTCTGGCTCTTTTTCCCTCTCTTCGAAGACTCCAGTGAGGTTTGCTGCTGTTGAAACTAGGATTTTCTTCTTAGGGGCAGCAACTGGAATTGCAGCTTATAGCTTCAGAAAGGAATCTAGTGAAGCAACGAGTTGTATCTCTAAGCTCTAAATAAACTAAGACCTTTATTAAAACATCTATCTGGGGCTTCCCTAGTGGCGCAGTGGTTAAGTATCCACCCTGCTCGCCACAATTAAAGAAAAGCCTGCACGCAGCAATGAAGACCTAATGCAGCCATAAATAAATAAATTAGTTAATTTAAAAAATACATTTAAAAAATCTCTTTGTCAACTGAAATGGAGGAAAGTTGAGAAGGCTAAGTGCCACCTTAGAGCAAGATTCGTGGACAAATAAATCTTAACTACTACTATTCAGAAGGCCTTTTGGCACTTTGTATCCATTTAGCTCTCATCCTGGCCCAGATGCAGTGGATTCCACAAGCTTATTCCAGCTTTGCTGGTGGTTACCTTTAACTGTTTTGGAATTTTTATGTATTCTTCCTCTAGAGTCGTCTCCCCATAAAAGTCTGGCATTACACGTGATAGAAAGAGAGAACATCCAGTTGCATGATTGCCTGGGTGAGAAAATCCTATATACCGATTACTTGTCCATAAAAAAGCAGAAATCTGAAGAGGAACATATGACAATTCTGTAGGTTTAATGCAAAAAGACCAACTGGTATAGTATAAAGAGTAACAGTTTAGCTTGCCTGAAAGTGTACATCTGTATGCAAATGTTGACGATGCCGTTATACCACAAACTCGTTACCCTTGGAAAAGAAGCAGGTGGTATTGCATTGTCTTTATGTTTCTGCAATAGTCAACACACAGGTTTCAGTTCATGACTTTTTTATTGTTGCAAAAGCAGCAGGGATGTTGTTCTAAAGGAAGTATTAGCTTCAGAGGGGGCAAACCTAGGGTTAACTCACACACAAACAAAGGAACCGAGATGCACAACAGTGAGTAACTCTTTGACTCAGTTGGAGAGGCACAGTGAGTTAGACATAGGCTTTCCATTCCATCCTCTTTCTGAGGATCCATAGGTAAATGCTGGACTCTTGTTGAACTAGGAGTTGCTGGGTTCTTGGCAGGCTGAGGCTCACGGGATGGAATTGCCCCTGAAAACCGACAGTCACGCAAAACCTGAACAACGGGCATAGTGGGAATTCAACTAAGGCTAGAGGACATCCCGTTGGTCTGCTCCTTTAGTTATTTCTGAGGTGGAGGTTCCCTTGGCCAAGTCCTGTGATGACACTGGAGAACTGGAAACCATGGCTCCTGACATCAAGGGAGCTGCCAGTAAAGAGAAGACTTGAAGGCTAAGAAACAAGGAGCCGCACTGTTGCTGAGCGCGCTCAAACCAGAGCAACTGGCCAGAGAGGGCAGTCGAGGTGCCTGCTCCTGAGGCCGTTTAACCCAGCCAGCTACTCCATTGCATGCGACATTGGCCCTTTCTTTCTGCCTGCTTCCCCTTCCAGTGGCCTGGCTTAACAAATAACAACTAGAAGTTAAACAGTGACTATATTGGTGCAACAGGCTGAGGTTAAGACCCTGGGCCAGCTAAACTCATTCATTCATTCCTGAGGCATTTACTGGACACTTCCTCTGTGCAAGGCCTTGTTCGAGGCACACAGACGAATCAGACATAGTCCCCATCTTCAGGGATCTTACAGCCAGCAGACGGAGGCAGACAAACCTGCAGTTAGGGTACAAGGTAACCGAAAGGCCAGAGGTGTGCAGGGAGTCCTCTGGAAGCACAGTAGTGGGCCTTTCCAGGTCGTAAGTCTCAGAAAATAGGGAGTGTGATGGAGACAGGTGTTCGAGGCCAAAAAAACAGCCTGTGCAAAGGCTCAGAGGTAAGAGGAAGGCATGGCACTTCAGTAGTAGCTCCAGAGGGCTGAAGTTTAGCATTCGGTGGAGGGGAGTGAAACAGAAGGCCCGGCTCGGGAAGGAACCTATTGTGATCCTAGGGGCCTAAATCAAGGCAGGAGCAGTGGGAATGGAGAGGAGGGGAGGAGGAAAGGAAATTCTAATGGGGTATGTGAGAGAGGAGCTGTGGGTGCCTTCCAGCCTCCTGCCATGGGTGTGTGCGTGAATGCCGGTACCTGTCCGCCCATGCAGGGGGTGCAGAAGGAGCAAGTCTGGGAAAGGAAGGATAATGAGATGCTTTGGATGAATTGACTTGTGGTGTGTCAGGGACATCCAAATGGAGATGACCATTTCATTCATTCTAACCTGGGGGCCTGGGAGATCGAGGAGGTGTAAGTGAAGGAGGTGTGAGTTGAAACCAGTGACTTGGATGGAGTTATTCGGTAAATCGTACGAGCAGACAGAAGCCTGAGGAACTCCCAGCTCTCAACGTGTGAGAGAGGCTGAATGAGAGGGGAGATGATGGGAATGCACTGGGAGAGTTGTGCGTTGCCTTAGAAGCCAAAAGAGAAAACGTTTCCAGAAAAATGAAGAGATTTGCAGTGCCCATGGCCACATAGACAGGTCAAGAAAGACAAAGTCAGAAAAGATCCCCCAGATATGACAAATTGGAGGTTACTGGTGACCTAAAGTGAAAGCAACTGGCTTCAGGAGCAGAGAGAATATCACACATTATTGAATAAATGGATGAGGCTTTGTCACATTGTCACAAGGGACAGACCCCAGGAATCCGGGTCTCTGGATGTTGGTTCTAGACAAAAGAATTAGGCACAACTGTCTACCTTGTTAAACAGAGAGCAACAAAAATACTTTATTGCCTATTTATTTGCACATAATGCCATGCTAAACAGAGGAGAGGAAGAATTAAACACAGTTGATGCATTTTTTGTGGAGCTCACATCAAGTGCACGAGTATCAAGGTGCTAAAATTGGGTAAATCGACCAAAAATAATCTTATTATAATGGCTATTTCCGCAGAGCTGTGTTCTTACAGAATTCCAATCATGAGATACTTTAAACACACCCAGAGGAGATGTTTCTATATTCCGTTTATAAATAACTGTAATCCAATCTTGATAATTTATGGTCGTGTTTAACCCTCACTTGCAGTAGGACCTTTCTCGTATCTCATTTTCGTCTTTTCTGCTACATCTTTAGGGCTCTCCTGTCTCATTCTGACCTCAGTGGATGACAGATGGTTACCATCTTCCATATATCAATCCTGCCTCTACTTGCAGATGAATAATAAATTCCCTTCCTACTTGGAATTCCCCAGGCCAAATAACTCTAATAAAGCCTAAAGAATTGATCTCACAGAATACCAAGAGGATTAACTAGTTAACAAGTACTGGCTGTGGGTAGGCAGAGCAGGGTAGCCCATGACAGAGGAGGTTTTTAATTTGGAAAGAGAAGTGTGCAAAATCGTACTCAATATTACATCTTTCAGTAGGTTTTTATGATATCTTTTGGAGCTTCACATGTGAGTTTTCCCCCTCATTTGTGTGAATGAACTGCCAAGAAGTTTGGATTCAATGACTGCTGAGATGCTTCTCCTCTAAACATGCTATGATTCCATATAGACCACTTTTCCTCCCCCTTATCTTGGTCTGAAGGGATATTTGCACAGGAGAACCTGATCATGGCAATGCAGGGAAGAGTGAGGGCATGTGCACTTCCTTAGCATTTTGCTGGTAGAGATGGATACTGCTTTGGGCTGTTCCTGGTGTGGTCTGCTCTGTACAGTTTTAGTCAGTCAAGGCTGAATAAAAAATCATCAGAACTACAATTAGTTGCAACTGTAGGATAAAATAGGGGCCTTTCTGTATTGTTGATCTGCTTCATAAAAAAGAAAACTAATATAATAATAATTATATATAGATAATATTGTAAATCACCTATACTTCAGTTTTTTCTTCAGAAATGTACTTAATCCCTTCTAAACTTTTTAATTGAATTATAGTTGATTCAATGTCATGTTAGTTTCCAGTGGATATCACATGATTCAGTTATATATACATATATACGTATGTTTCTGATCAGTTCTCATATAGGTTATTACAAAATATTGAGCAGAGTTCCGTGTGCTATACAGTAGGTCCTTGTTGGTTATCTATTTTATATATAGCAGTGTGTATATATTAATCCCAACCTCCTAATTTCCCAACCACCTATACTTCAATTTTTAAAAAGCCAAAATAATAAAAGCAGTGGATAGTGATGCTTAACTCTAAGTCAACTCAGGGTTTTACAACCTAAAATTATTAAAGGAAAGGTTCTTGATCCCTGGGACCATAAATATTGCAGTGACTAGACTTCTGCTTGTGTTCAACATATCCATAGCCACCTATAGATGAGCTGTGATTTCAAGTTTGTTTGAAATACATTTACTTCTAAGTCCCACAAATTATTTAGCATTGTGTGATCCCAGCCATAAATATTCCTCACCTTTAGGAAAGAAGATGAACATGGCTCTCCCTATTTCCAGGTAGAAAAAAATATGTGCCAAAGAAAAAGATGGATACCTGTTAGCTTTGGAACATCGTTTAGATGTGCTGACTCCTGCCACTGAGAAGGAACTGTGTTACTGAGGAGGGGTGGAGAGAACTTGCTTCTCTTCCAAAATTGGCCACTGGGCAACTCTGAACAGTTCCCTTATACGTTTTTGTTTGTTTGTTTGTTTGTGTTTTGCGGTACGCAGGCCTCTCACTGTTGTGGCCTCTCCCGTTGCGGAGCACAGGCTCCGGATGCGCAGGCTCAGCGGCCATGGCTCACGGGCCCAGCTGCTCCGCAGCATGTGGGATCCTCCAGGACCGGGGCATGAACCCGTGTCCCCTGCATCGGCAGGGGACTCTCAACCACTGCGCCACCAGGGAAGCCCTCCCTTATACGTTTTGAGGCTCGGTTGTCCCTAGCTGCAAAGCACTTCTGTTTCTTTAGGGAATGTAAAGAGTGTTATTCATTCAAAATGGTTTTACTTGCTCTTCGTTGAAGTTATCAGAAAGTCACTCACACTTGTCAAGGAGGGGTTTGGGAATGGATTGGGGAAAGGAGAGGAAAGAGCCACAAGTGTCATGGCATAGATAGTGTCAGGTACACTGAGAGCATTCAGTAAGTACTTGCTGGTTGGTTGGCTAGCTTTCTGTTTCAAACTTCTCATCCATTGTTAATTTATCATTCCCTAGTTTTGGAGGAGTCTGCGAGATATTAGTTTCTCCTGGTGATTCGCTTATAGCTGACAGATCATCTTCCTAGTCCCCTGTACTCAGGGGGAAGGAGTCTCATGAGGCAACATTATAAAGGCCTAGCAAAAAAGAGAAAAAAAGAATCAGGCTACGTTCTAGAGGAGCACACCTGATGAGGGGCCCGCAGATGACAGCCTTTGGTGATTGGAGGGTCTTGGGTCAGCCGTGGCCTAGCTTTTGGATCCTTGATGAAAAGGAAAGGAGGATACCTGATCTTTCCCCCAGGATTTTCCTTTTATCACATCCAGAACTCACTTATTTTTCCCTTGTGATTCCATACCTGTATCAGGGTATCTGCCGGCCGCCTCTGACTTCCCTAGTTGTCACCTCTGACCTGAGTCTGGAAAGGAGTTCTCCACCCTCACTGTGCATCGGTCACCTGAGGAGACCTGCACCCAGCACCCTTGCCTAGAGATCCCCATCATTTGGATCAGGGTAGGGCCCCGGTATCAGCATATTTTAAAAGCGCTCCAGGTGATCCTCATGTTCACGTGTGGTTGAGCGCCACTGCTTTGCAGCAGAGGCAGGTTTGTTTTTTTCCTGTTGACTCATCAAAGTGAGAAAAATTTGGGAAAAAATAATACAGAATAAAAATGAGTTATGTCTTTCTTTTCTTTCTCATCAAGAAAGGCTAGGCTTTGTGTCCTGGAGATCTGGGGCTTCCTTTTGCTCTGAGGACTTTTATTTCCCAAAGTCCCTTGGAGGTGAAGATTTGGGTGGTCCTAGTAGTGGATGGGTCCCAAGACTTGGACAGGGTGAGGCTAAGTTGCCAAGCCTGGCGAAGCCTTGCTTTGGAGGCTGAAGAGAAGGGCATGGCAGGGGCTTCATAGGTAGCAGAGACCTTCAGCCCTGCCCATATATTACCCAGGAGATGGTAGGGTGATGGAGATCAAGATGCTGATCCTGAAATATCAAGACCTTGGGGACCACAGTCTCTGTGCCTAAGAAGGGTAAAGAACTACTGGATCCCTGCCAGCAAATGGACCACACAGACTTAGAAAATGAGCATCTTGGCAGCAGTCTTGATGGACTTAGGACCAGCTGCTTTGCTCCAAATTTTATGGACTATATAAATCTCCTGGGATTGTTACACAGCCCTGGGGAGGGGAAAGCTTCCCTGAACATGACTGAGATTGAAATTATTGCAAGTCAGGATTCAGAGCCAGACGTTACTATATTTAGAAAAAAAGGCAATATGGCTTTTTTTTATATGAGGGATATGGAATAAATACTAGTCTGTGTAACAAAAGGAATTAAGCAATCCAATTAAATAACTCCATCTCATATGCTTTTAATTTTATTGGGTTTTCATTAGATTTTGGTTTGGCCAAGAACTCTGAGGACTTTTGCTCTAGAAGGGCACTTGCATTTTCTAAGGCTGTTCATAGAATGTAGTGCTCTCTGGAATTATAAAAAAAAAAAAGTCTTGGCAGGATTTAGGGGCGGCAGTGTGGTAGTGAATGGTAGAGGTGGAGTGTGGACAAAAAGAATGACCCTGGGGCTTGAAGTTCTATTTGCACTTGACTGAGATCAAGAAACAATTGGGTGTTTATACTTTATTTAAGAAAGAGGAAGCTACCCCTTCAATGAAAGTCTTCCAGCTGCAACCACCCACTTGCCACCAGCCCCAGTAAGGTGAGAAATTGAAAAAACAGCATTGCTAAGTGGGAGTGGTGTCAATTATTAAATTACTGAAATGCTTTCTTCACCAAGGAGTCTCTGTATAGTGGGAAGAATGTGGGTTTTGGAGTCACACAGAACAAGATTGAAATCCCCACTTGGTAGCTCTGATGCATTTTTGTCTTCTCAGGACCTAGCAGTGCATGGCGTATAATAGGTGTTAATAAATACTTCATAAATTAATGAATAATGGATGAACAAAGCAATAGCCATCTGACTCTAGGCCATTACTTACCACATCTGAACCTATGCCCAAGTGGCTTTACCTGTAGGATAGGCATACTGATGACTAACATGATGAGGTTTTTGAAATTTTATAAAATATGAAGTTTTTAAACCTGTGCCTGGTAGGTTCTTCTTATGTTTAATTTGCCTGCTAGCACACACCTTCCCTCAGCACTGTGTATTTGCTGATTTTTGATAGGAAGAGCCTCACTGAATTGAAACCATCAAGTATGGGAAGTTGTTGCACACAGTGGCCAACTTTTAACCCCAGACTAGACTCTGAGAACTAAACACTGAGTCCTGCCCCAGGAGGATGTGTCAGAGTGAATCCCTGTTAGTAGAAACAGGCTCGGCTCAGCTTGGCTTGGCTTGGCTTTCATGGGTCCTCCGTCCCTTCATGAGGTGTGTCTTATGATCCCCGACAGTGTCTGGTTTTGATTCCTGACTTTTAGGTACTCGTGGTCTACAGCTTTTTACTCTGCTTTGACCAACCGTTCTGATACACTGTTTCTTCTCACCTTCATGATTTTCATTCAACAAGCATCTGTGGCACGTTGGCCACGTGGTAGGTGTTAGGGATACCACACAAACAAGGTGGAGATGAGCAGGGTGTAATCCTTGCCTTCCAAGCAGGAAAAAATATCTGGTAAGAGGGGATTTCAATAAGAAATCCAAGAGGTGTAAGTTCTCTGATAAAAGCACATACACAGGAGCTCAGCCTGGACAGAAAAGGTGTCAGGGAGGAGGGAGAAGTATCTCAAATATTCCTGGGTTCTTTTGTCTTACTCAAATTCCTCTGGCCCTGATTTATATTATCGTCTCTGCAAACCACTACCACAGAAAGCCCATTTGAGCCAAATCTATATGACGATATAGTCACCCACTTAGATTGGGGGCTCCAGGAGGGCAGATGCCTTGCCTTTGTTCCCCACTTCACTCCAGGCCATGAAACAGAATCTGGTGCATCAGTAGGCACACAAATATTTCTTGAATGTTTGTATGTAAGCTGGAAGACATGGATAACTTTTTAAAGAAACTAGTCCTGGACAGTTCATAGGGCTTTATGCACCATTAAACATGAAAACACTTCTTTTGCCTTTAAGTGATCTATTTTCAAAGACTTAGCCATCTAAATGTCAGCACATAAATTCCATTATAACCTACTGGCTTCATCAAGCATCCTTTTCAAAAAAGGAACAGTGTTCCCTAGCTATTAGATTGTGTATGGAAATTGCTGGATGCTTTGTTCTTGCTTTCAGATACATCTGTCAGTAAGTTGGAGTGATTATGTACACACACAGAGTATTCAAGTGTATCTTACATGTAGGATACTTGAGTTTTGTTTGCTTTTTCTACAAATCTTAAAGGGGAAAATTTCAGACAGCTCCCTATCTGAGTCACTGCCTTATGCTAGTAGAAAGAAACTCAAAAGTTAGTTTATGTCCCAGAAACAGAAACAGATGGTCCTGTGACCCACTCCCCTGAGCGTAGGGATTGTTAGAAGATTTGACTTAAAAGTTGGTTGACTGTCAAGGGTGAATTGCATGGCCTAGGGAAGGCATTATGCCTCAAGTCAGAAGCCACAGATCCCAGAACCAATGACAAAAGCAAAGGAAATTGACCTAAAGGATAGATCTGGTAACATAAACATGCAGGTATCGTTGCACAATTCATCAAGGTCTCTCAGTAGTGCTGTTGGTAGAATCAGAATTGGATACTCTGTGTCTTTCTGGGGTTATGGTGCTCAGGGTGTATTAAGATGGAGAAGGTGTGCAAACTCATCAGCTGTTATAATACAAACATGGGAAGTTGAAGTGTGCTGGTCAAACCCCCTTTTTCTTTTTTAAATTAAAAAAATTTTTTTATTTTATATTGGAGTATAGTTGACTTACAATATTGTGTTAGTTTCAGGCGTACAGCAAAGTGATTCATTTATACCTATACATGTATCTATTCTTTTTCAGATTCTTTTCTCATATAGGTTATTACAGAATATTGCATAGAGTTCCCTGTGCTATACAGTAGGTCCTTGTTGTTATTCTATTTTATATATAGTCGTGTGTATGTGTTAATCCCAAACTTCTAATTTATCCCTCCCCACTCCCTTTCACTTTGGTAACCATAAGTTTGTTTTCTAAGTCTGTGAGTCTGTTTCTGTTTTGTAAATAAGTTCATTTGTATCATTTTTTTAGACTCCACATATAAGTGATATCATATGATATTTGTCTTTGCCTGACTTACTTCACTTAGTATGAAAGTCTCTAAGTCCATCCTGTTGCTTCCAGTGGCATTATTTCATTCTTTTTTATGGCTGAGTAATATTCCATTGTATATATGTATCACATCTTCTTTATCCATTCCTCTGTTGATGGACACTTAGGTTGCTTCCATGTCTTAGCTGTAGTGCTGCTATGAACATTGGGGTGCATGTTTCTTTTTGAATTATGGTTTTCTCTGGATATATGCCCAGCAGTGGGATTGAAGGATCATACAGTAGCTCTATTTTTAGTTTTTTAAGGAACCTCCATACTGTTCCATAGTGGCTGCATCAGTTTACATTCCCACCTTTTTAAAATTAGGTTCAGAGCAATGTTAGATCCAGAGACTTCCCTGCCACAACTATTATCGACCCTGGCTCCCTCTTAGGTTAGACACCTAACGTCATGAGTTGTTTTAGTGTTCTAGCTTTTTCCCACTCGCTCTTCATCCCGGCTGATGTGCCTAAAGAAGAAAGAAAGCAAAGGGGTGTGTGTATGCTCCCAGGTGTGGTCACTGGTGTAGGGGAGAAGGATTCAAAATATCAAGTTACAAATAATTTTAGTAAAACAAAACAAAGCAAAAACCTTCCTGTGGGGCCTGAAATTCCCTTGGTACCAACTAGATCATTATTTTTTCTATCCTGTGAGAATCGAAAATTTAAATAAATTGACCATTATTTCTAGGAGAAGATGTCATAGGTCACTGCATTCTTCCATGTCGCATAGCAGCATGTTCTATCTGAGAGGGACTTAATTGCATATGGGAACCCTAGTGCCTGTGGGCCTCCCTAATAAATTCAAGGAAGGCTTTCTTCTTTGCCTTCTTCTTTCCAAGTTCCAAAGGGACCAAGCCATGGGAGAGGCTGAGTCGATTTTATCATCAGACTTCACATTCAGCCTTCTCGGCAATGGGAAAAGTTACAAAGAGGAAACAGGACACTTCTTTCGGTTGCTGGAGCAGAGAGGGCCAGAGGGTTGTAGGCTGTGGGTTGCTTCTTTTGTTTGTCAGCCCTTAACATAAGCAATTCCAGCTGAAACTGAGGAATGTTTGGACGCTTCCTGTAAAGGAATAAAAGGGTGTAATGAATTCATCAGTTTTGGAGGGCACTGTATTTAATAGGAAATAAAACCACTAGTCTTTTATTTGGTGGCTGAGTGCCTACCTGTACCAGGCACTGTTTTGGCCATTGGAGATACAGTGGTGAGCAAAACAGTATTCATGGAGGTTACATTCTAATGAAGGAGGAAAGAGATAAGAAACAAACAAGCACATATTCTTAGGCGGTAAGTGCTCGTGCAGAAAGAAGGCAGATTAAGCAAAATGGGGGGTGCAGAGTGGGAATGGGGTTGTGATTTTATATGGGGTAACCTGGGAAGGCCTCTCTGATAAACTGACACTGAGCAGACACCTAAAAGAAGTGAGGAAAGGAGCCCTGCAGGGATCTGGAGAAGAACATTCTGGGCAAAGAGAACAGCCAGTGCAAAGGGTTGCAGGGAGGAGCATGCTTCAAAAATTTGAGCTCCTAGAAGGAGGCCAGTGCAGCTGAAACTAAGCAAGCAAAAGAGTGATAGAAGAGGGATCACAGGCAAGTGGGCATATTTTTAGGACCTCGTAGGCCACAGTGAGAATTCTGCCTTTTTCCTGAGTAAGACAGAAAGCCACTGGTGAGTTTTGAATAGTGGAGAGACATGATCTCAGTTAAAAGCCTTCCTCTGCCTACTGTGTCGAAAAAAGATATGAATGGGGAATAAGTTCAGAGGTGATTGCAGTAATGGTGATGAGGTGATGGCATGACCAGGTGGTGGTGGTGAAGAGGATGCAAGATGGTCCAATCAGATGTATTTTGAAGGTAGAATGGGTGGGATTTGTTGCTGGTGTGAAAGTGAGGTGAGAAAAAAGAGGAATCAGTATGACTTCAAGATTTTTCTTTTGCCTGAGCATCTAAAGAATGGAGTTGCCATGTCCTGAGATAGATCACAGGAGGAATGTACAGGGGAGATGATTAGGAATTGGGCATATTAAGCAACTGGAGATACAAGTCTGGAGCTCAGAGGAGAAGTTTAAGCTGGTGACACAAATTTGAGAGTCGTTAATATTAATGACTACATATGGTTTTTAAAGCCATGAAACCAAATGAGATGACCGGGGAGGGGAGTTCAGATAAAGAAAAGAGCTCTGAGGAATAGTGTGGGAGCACTACTCCAGCATTACACAGGCTGGGCCAGCCAAGGAGCCTGAGAAGGAGCTGCTAGTGAACAGGAGCAAAAAGCAAGAGAAAGTCTACCTGATGAACCAAATAATGAAAGTATTTTAAAAAGGGAGGAATGATAAACTATATCATCTTTGTCTCTTGGGATCCTGTCATTTCCATTTTATTGCATTTCGCAGCAACCAATGAGTAATAAGGAACCAGAGATAGGAGCCATTCCTAAGTTTTGACAGATTGGAAAAACAACGAGTTCCAAAGGTGTAATCATACTAAAACCAAAACAGACAATAGCAACAGCAACCCCCTAGAAATGTTATCCTTAGAGACACAACATAATGTCAGCCTCTAGAGCTGGACATCAGGCTAGTTAATCTCCTCCCTTAGTCATCACCTTTAGCTTCATAATTTTTTAAATGGGATTAAGAATATTTGTAGGTCTCATAGGGCCATGGTGGAAGTGAACAGGGTATCATAGAGCCTTCTATATATCCCAACGATTTCCATGTTGGCATTCTAGATGCTGCAAGTAAGAAAATACAGAAGTCTCTTTATGGTGCAATTTTTATACATAAATATTTTGTTAATCTTATGAGTTGTTTTCAAAATATATGATTCTAGGGGCTTCCCTGGTGGCGCAGTGGTTGAGAGTCCGCCTGCCGATGCAGGGGACACGGGTTCGTGCCCTGGTCCGGGAAGATCCCACGTGCCGCGGAGCGGCTAGGCTCGTGAGCCATGGCCGCTGAGCCTGCGCGTCCGGAGCCTGTGCTCCACAACGGGAGAGGCCACAACAGTGAGAGGCCCACGTACCACAAAAAACAAAACAAAACAAAATGTATGATTCTTTCATTAAATTCACAAATATTTGTGCTTTTCTACTCAGTGCCAGGCACTGAGGAGTCACAGGGAAATGAGAGGTCCCCGCTCCTGAGGAGCTTCGAAGCTAAGGAAGCAAATAGTTAAAATGATTGATACTGAGAATGTACAGTAGACCGCCAGTGCCATTAATCCTTGTGAAATAATCTGTGGATGGTCTCGTCATCCCAATAGCCCACTTATTTTTCATTTAAGAGATGCTTTGGGGTAAAGCCTTAGAATGAGCTCTGTTACCCATGTCTGTATATATTTAGCAGGTAGCTCTAACTGTATCAGTTCCCAAAATAGTGCCTGATGTTCAAGATGAGTAGCTAGGCCACATATTCCTTTTTAAAGCAATAAATGGTTATGGATTGTCCTCTGCAGTCATATCTGCACTTAAACGTGGACCATGAAATCTGCTGGACTGCACTCTGTCCCACATGCTCCCACGCTTCTCTGTACCAGTGATGTG
Organism: Hyperoodon ampullatus; assembly: GCF_949752795.1. NCBI lineage: Eukaryota > Metazoa > Chordata > Mammalia > Artiodactyla > Ziphiidae > Hyperoodon > Hyperoodon ampullatus. The sequence continues at coordinate 102,958,635 of NC_136916.1, forward strand.
CACAGCTCACTATAGGGCTGTCATCAGCTGCCTAATGATCTACCTTAAATAGGGCTGTCAACCATTTTGTTTTGTCCCAAAGAGTCCTTTGCGAATGACCCAGAGAGAAGAGGGAGAGCCCAGGTGCCTCTGGCCATCAACTCTGAGATGGCGAAAATGGACACTCCAGTGCTTGGGCTGGGAGCCAGGGGGTAAGAAAGGGGCAGTAGGGATAGAATAGGCAAACTCCATTTATTTTCAAGTTCAAAGTTCTTTAGCTAGCAGAGTACAGAAAGAACTTTACTTTGTCAGAGGCGACCTGTGATAATATGAAATCTCAGCAAAAAGAGCTGAAGGCTGTATATTCTTGTTCAGGGACAATCACTCAACACCACCACAGGCTCAAGCTATGACAGGAATAGCTGGTGCTCGTGAACCACATAGCTTGGAGGGATGCTGATATATGATACACCTTGGATTTTAATCTTTTTCTCCCCTCTGCTACAAGTTTGGGGATGATGGTCACTCCTTCCATTGTTATAGTCATGGGACACAGGGAAATTTGGTTTTATTTGTTCTTTAGTTCTCCGGCTGTTCTCTCTGGCATTGTGCTCTGTGATTTGGTTACTTTTTAAAGTTGTATGGCCTCGTGAGAGGGCTGGGATATATCTATTTTTATCGACACCATCATCATGGGCCTTAGAGTCTGGAAGACAAGTTTCAGACCTATTACAAAGGTCGGTCTCTTGGAGTCGAGAGCCAATTTGGCACCATGGTAAAGAGGACAGGCTCCTGATTCATGAAATCCTAGGTTCAAGGTCAGAATCTGTCACTTCCATGCTATGCAGTGTTATTAATTAACCTCTCTATGCCTCAACCGATTTATCCACAAATAGAGACAATATTAGTACCTATCCAAGGGTGGTTGTAAGGATTAAACTGAGATTTTGGAACATGGTGGCACATAATGGCTGTTCATTAAATGGTCATTCATTAAAATTGGCTAATTCCTTAGAGCTTTGGTCTCCTCATTCTTAGAATGGTTGTGTTGATGTGAGTGTTAAATAATCTGGGGGGAAATTTCAGTAGAGTGTCTGGTATAGAGTGAAGGGTTATTATTATCAGTAATAATAATAGCTAAGCAACAGAAACTAAAAAATTTTGAAATGGACTCCAAAGCCTCATCATTGCTTATTCCCTATTACTTCGTTATGTCAACGTCTGTTCTCTTTTGATGAGATTACTCAGTTCTGACTCACCAGTGAAGCAGTGACCCTTTCTACAATAACTATTGTTACATGAGAGTAGAGAAATCTATTCTTTTAATCGGATTCCATATCCCAATCAGTCAACGTGATTTTACCAAACACATTATGTTCCCAGCTTGAATGGGGAAGCAGTTTTCTGCTCTAGCAGAGTTTGTAAATAACTGGGGTTACAAGGTGAAAACACGCCCATTCAATAAATTATAACTGGGTGTATAATGTGTATAAGGTGCCATACTTGTGAGTATCCTGATAGGTGTAAACTTGAACCAGATGGGGATCCTGCCTTCAAGGGGTACAAGGTCAACTGAGAGGAGCTGAGAGAGACCATGGATATAGAGCCTGGACTGGATACCAGGCTCTACCCCTTGCCACCATGAGACCTTAGGCAAGTTACTGCTCTGCACAGGGGCTTCTCATTTGTCAAATAGATATTACAATAGTACCTACATCATAATGTTGATGTGAAGCTTAAATGGGTTATTGTGCATAAAGCACAGTGCCTGTTACACAATCAGAGATTAGCCAACATGAGCCATTTCCAAATATAAAATGTAGCTAGGGATAAGACATGCATATGAGTAATCATAATGCAAGAGTAGGGTGATAATTGCTATGGAAGTTCGGCAGGAGAGGTGAGATCACCTGGGCTTCATAAAGAATGTGGTATTTGAGCCGAGCTTGGGAGGCTAGGGAATCTATGAACTTGGAAAAATAGGGCAAATCATGGCAGCTTTAGAATTAGAGGCAGCATGAGTAAGGGCATGGAGGTAAAGAAGACGAAGGACGTCTGTAGGGAAGAACTTGGGAAGATAAGCTGGAAGGTGAAGGTCCTCATATGCTAGTTCAAGAAATTTATATTTGTTTTATGGGTAATGTAGACAGTCATAGTGGATTTTCAGCAGGAGAATGATAAGGTCGGAGCTACGCCTCCAGGAACAGACCAGAGGAAGAAAGTTCTGGGTGTTGTTATAGCCTTGTCCTGGGCTCTAGAGCTCCAGTCTCTCTTTCCTCTGGCCCATTTGCTGTAGGATAGGAGGGAGAGGAGGCTCATAGATAGACAGAGGGTGATGATGCTGAGCCTGGGCTGCAGAGGGGTTGGATGTGTCATGAACAAACACAAACATAAAATAAGAGTAGACGGAAAAGGAAGCCTTTTGATGCATTGGGGCATATTGCTTTGAGGCATTGATAAGTCCGTGGGTCAACCTAGGAATAGGTGGAGGTTTGGGACCTTGGGATGCCTTCAGGTTGGAGGTACAGATGGCATAACGACTTCTCAGAATAAAACTGGAAGCCTGAAGAATGGATGGGATTACTAAGGGAAAATGACAAAGGCCTATCCTTGGGCGATCCCTATATTTAGGGGTGGCTGGAGAAAGGGAACATGGGAAAGATCCATTGGAAAGGTAGGAGAACTAGGAGAATACAGAGTCGAATGAAGGAATGGAGGGATTTCAAGAAGGAGCATTTCATGGATGCTGAGCAAGACTTATTTGGGAGATAGTAGGCAATAAGAATGGAGGAGAGATAAGGTTAGAGGTGGAGGGGAGAACTCAACAGTGGTGGGGAGGGACGCTTTAAAAGCCAGACAGAGGGCTTCCCTGGTGGCACAGTGGTTAAGAATCCGCCTGCCAATGCAGGGGACACAGGTTCGAGCCCTGGTCCAGGAAGACCCCACATGCCACGGAGGAACGAAGCCCATGCGCCACAACTACTGGGCCTGCGCTCCAGAGCCCATAAGCCACAACTACTGAGCCTGCGTGCCACAATTCCTGAAGCCCGGCCCCTGGAGCCTGTGCTCTGCAACAAAAGAAGCCACCGCAATGAGAAGCCCGTGCACCGCAAGGAAGAGTAGCCCCCGCTCATCCCAACTAGAGAAAGCCCACACGCAGCAAAAAAGACCCAACGCAGCCAAAAAAAAAAAAGCCAGGCAGAGACCTTTTGACTTATTTGGTAGAAAGCCAGAAAACTTTATGTGATCTTACAGAGATTATTTCCTGGGGACCTAGGGGATTCATACCCCTCACCCTTAACGACAGAGGCTGGGTCTGAAAGGTCTTACCATTACTGATTATTGTGCCCTCTTACAGATGGAAGGTATTATTATTTGATATTGACTGTGTTAGATCTGCTGTTAAGTCCTACAAAAAAGGACAAATTTTATGGTCTTGTTCCAGTGAATAAAGATTCAAACAAGCTGAGCATGCATTACCAAAAAAAAAAAAAAAATCCATAAATTTATAGTAGAACAAAACTTCAAAGTTGTGTTGTTTTCTCTATCAAAAAATCAGTCATTTTCCTTGCTGGGGTGGTGAAAATAATGGAGATGGCAGTGCCCTCTTGGAACTAGACGTCTTGATGAAGGGAAAAGCAAGAATAGTGAAAGAGAATGAGAATGCAAGCAAGTGAGAAGATTGCATCTATAGAGTGAGATAGTCTAGTTTTGGATTTTAGAATTGGAATCATTCTAGGTTATGACAGGGAATGTTCATTAGAGTGTGTTACTAAAACAGAGCAGCAGTCATTAGGTCTAGGTGTTCTTCTTGAATAGATTGTCCACATGAACCTTGAAGTTACTTGAGATGATGGCTGAAGTGGAGTGGAGAAAGGCTATGGACTGGGCTTTCAGCTGTCAGTTCCATCATGACAGTATTAACAGATCTCCTTATAAAACCTGGTATACTCCACGGTACCCTGGAAGAATTCTTTGCCCTTGGAAGGTAGTCAGTACATGTGTGTTGAAATCACACAAAAATGTTTATCAAATGTCCTGATTGTCATTAAGAGTCAGATAAATGGTGGGAGAAGTAACTAGTCTGTTGATAGATTGCCAGAAAAGATGTGGAGATTGGCTATCATGTGTCTCAAACTAGAAGAGTGTTTGCACCTGAGTAGAAGAGGAATGATCTGAGTTGGCATTGGGGAATGTGAGGAGAGCGTGAGCTTCTGGGGAGAGGAGATAACGAATGTGGAAGAATTTCCGACCTTCAATTAAAGGGGCTTCCTCGGGAATGGAATTATCTGGAAATTCCCAGGTTTGCTTTAAAGCAAAGGGAGAAAGGAAGTGAGATAACAAGAGGGGAGAAAGTATACATCAGTATAGGGATCAGTAAACTAGATAGGGCTGGTAACTGGGAGGGACTTGTGTTCTGTGTTTCACTAGGGAGTAAGAGAATTCATGAGATGGGTTAAATTAACTCATCTTATGATTCCAACTGGTGCAGAGATTTCTGGGTCAAGCACTCCAAGGATCCAGATGTCTGTCTATTGAAGGTTTGTGGAGATAATAGCTGCTGTCTGGAGTGAAGGCAGGTATGGGCTGCCACGCCAGGTGGTGTCTGTAGCCAGGTCAGCACGGAGCATATGGTTCCAGACAGCATGTGGAAAAATGCGAAAGTGTTTGGAGAAGGGTGAGTTTGACCCAGAGGCCCACACCACCTGTGTCCCCCACAGTGCTGACTTGGACAGCACCTGTACATGGGTGCTCTTTAGGAAGTGGTTGCTGAGCCAGGGCAATTCTTTTTTTTTTTTTTTAATTTATTTATTTTTTGGCTGCATTGGGTCTTTGTTGCTGTGTGCGGGCTTTCTGTAGTTACAGCGAGCGGGGGCTACTCTTCGTTGCGGTGCCTTCTCTCTGTGGTGGAGCACAGGCTCTAGGCACGCGGGCTGCAGTAATTGTGGCTCGCGGACTCAGTAGTTGTGGCTCGCGGGCTTAGTTGCTCCGCAGCATGTGGGATCTTCCCAGACCAGGGCTCGAACCCGTGTCCCCTGCATTGGCAGGTGGATTCTTAACCACTGTGCCACCAGGGAAGTCCCCAGGGCAGTTCTTTTATTTCATCAGTTGATTGGCAGCCTAGGTTGTGAGGATGTGAGTTATAGCACAGGTCAATTTCAGAAGACAAAGATCCCAAGGCAGCTAGTGCAAGGTGGTTTGGGCACTTCGGGGTGGAAAGAGCATGGGAAAGGAGATCATGGAAAGAGATTCTCTAAGACACATATTGAAAAGAAAACCCTGTCGACTTTCACTAGTTCGTGAAAAGTCTGGTCCATAGAACCGCTCCTATGATTTCCAGATTTTCCTGTTTTCACTGGGGAGTGGTGCGTAGGTGGGAGATATTTAGATATTTCTCAACAGGGGTCCTCTTGACATTTTGGACAGGTAAATTATGTGTTATGAGGATTGCCTCTTGCAGTACAGACCATTTAACGCCCACGGCCACTGTTCTGTAGCACTCTTCCATCAACTCAGAGTACTCCCCCACGGCCTGTGCCCCTTAGGGAGGATGGTATCACCGCTGGTTGCTGTGGGATCTGGGGGAGACTCCCCCCGGGGAAAAACTTCATCCTTGTCAGAGATTTCCCTGAGCCCACATTTTGAGAATAGTGGTATTCTGGAGTTTTCTTCTGTCTCAATTCAAACGAAGACTGAATTCTGGCTTCACTAGATGCAGAGGCTTGAATTTATTACTGACTCAATTTAGTGATGAACAGTGACATTTCAGTGCTAGTGAAAGTGTGGAGCTTTTTTTTATTCCCTCAGTCTGTACCTCATATGTCTGTGGTTTGTGGCTTCTTGAATTTCCCTGCTGCCCCTAGCCAATCCCTGGGGGCCTAAAGCCGTCTTTCTGGGGGTTGGTTCTATTGACTCTCTTCATGTTCCCACCAAGTAGAGGATTTCATTTTTCCACATGACCACATATTCTGTAGACACAGGTGAAGAAAAACCGTGCCTATTTAGTATGCCTTTCCAATATTCCAGGACAGACACTAACACCGGGGACATGGGAGTGAGACGGGGAACAGGAGAGCCATTGCTAAGGAGAAAGCTCCACCTGGTGCTTCTCTGGTTACTCCTTTAACTTCACCACGCCTGGAAATCTTTTTGATGTTTGCAACCCAAAGTCAGGCGGTAGCAGAGAAGGTTTTTCTCTCTGCCTCAGGCGGGGTTGAGCACGGGGTGAGCATATTAGTGTAAATGGAGGTCAGCCTCATTTCTGGACCATCAACCAGAGGAATGCCATTCAAACAAGGTGTCTGCAGTTGGAGGAGGGCTGCTTTTGAGACTGATGCCTCCTTGGGAATCCAGAGTGGCTCCCCCACTCGGCCTTGAGCATCTCCTTCCAGTCTGGCTCCTCCAGGTTTCTTTCTGTCTTCCTTTCCCATATGTCTGACACCCATCTGCTGCCTCTCTCCACAGCCTCCTCTGTCACCTCCGGCAGGTGCCTTATCACTGCATGCACCCCCGCCCCCCGACAAAACACGTCTCTTCTCTCCCCGACATAAAATGGACTTTTCCTCCACAAATCCCACCTCCCTCAGATCTCTGCTGTTGTCCCTGTCTCCCTCCATCTCACCTCATTGTTTCTTTGGAGAGATCGCTTAGGTTTACTTTCACCTTCACTCAAGTGTTGAAACCAACTGCTCGCTTGGATGGTGGGCAGTTTGTACATTTCACAAGTGAGGCTCACGCTGTGTATTGAAGTAGTACCTCTGTTCCATGTACTTGCTCTCTCTGACCCCACCCCAGATTTGAGGAGAGTGCTAACTCAGGGGATGAGCTCGGCTGTGCCATGTGAAGAACGAAGTCTCCTTTATCTAATATTCAAAGGCGTGTGCCCCTCAGCGTACCTGTTAAAGGCACAGCGAGGTGCCCTGGGGGCTTGGCTCTGCGTGGGGATGTAGCCCCCTCACTGCTCACATGGGTCTCTGTTCCCCCGGCAGGAAGATGAAGTGGTCCTCCAGTGCATCGCCAACATTCACAAGGAACAGAGGAAGTTCTGCCTGGCCGCTGAGGGACTTGGGAATCGCCTGTGCTTCTTGGAACCCACTTCAGAAGCCAAGGTGAGGTTGACTGTCTACGCTGCACCTTCCTGCTTGGCACCCCAAAGTCGTCTAGGGGCTGGGACTGCTGGGATATGGTGGTGAGGGTGATCAGGATGGTGAGGAAGGAATCTGAAAGGACACATTTATTTTTAAAATGGGAAGCAGATCAGAACACTGTCTTTCAGTGAAGCAGGACACAGGGGATGCCTTGAGGTCATTGTCAGTCTTCATGGAGGAGGTTCTTTTACTACCTCCAGGGCACCTTCCTTGTTGTTAATTCCTAGAAATCTGAGTGCGTGTTCTGTACTCCCAGCTATCGTTTTATTGCTACAGGGACTCATAGGTCCTTGGACCTGTGTTTCACAGCAAGCTCATCACTTTCAGCGGTGACTGTGCTGAGATTTGTTGTAACTGCCTGCTGTGACCTGGGGGCAGAGAGGAATGTTTGCTCTGGTCCCCAGCTGCAGCGTGGCATGTAACATCATCTCTCCTCAGCCAAACTTTGCTTTCTGCATTTTCAGTTGCTTTCTGCTTTTCATGAACTGTATGTCACATGGATCTGTGTGCCCAGTATTCTCACAGTACTTTGTAGTCCTGGAAAGACCTTTATATCAGTCAGAGTTTTCCAGAGGAACAGAACCAATAGGATCTCTCCCTTTTTCTAGATAGGTGGATGGGTGGATGGATGGGTGGATGGATGGATGGATGGATGGATGTGGATTTATTTTAAGGAACTGGATAATGCAATTAGGGAGGCTGGCAAGTCTGAAATCAGTAGGTTCAAATCAACTGGAAACTCAGGAGTTAATGCTGTCTTAAGGCAGATTTTTTTTCTCCTCCAAGAAACCTCAGTTTTTATTCTTAAGGCTTTCAACTGATTGGGGGAGGCCCACCCACATTATCAAGGGTAATCCCCTTTAAAGTCAACTAATTGCAGATGTTAATTACAGCTACAAAATGCCTTCGCATCAAAACCTAGATTGGTGTTTGATTAAATAACCGAGTACTGTAGTCTAGCCAAGTTGGCGCACAATTAACCATCACCCCTCCGTGCTCAGTTTTTCTTACAGAATCTTTTTTTTTTTTCTTTTTTTTTGTGGTAGGCGGGCCTCTCACTGTTGTGGCCTCTCCTGTTGCGGAGCACAGGCTCCGGACATGCAGGCTCACGGGCCCAGCCGCTCCACGGCATGTGGGATCTTCCCGAACCGGGGCACGAACCCGTGTCCCCTGCATTGGCAGGCGGACTCTCAACCACTGCGCCACCAGGGAAGCCCCAGAATCTTTTAAAATTTTAAATCAGAAGATGGTTACATTTTCCAGTGAGCCCACCTGATTGATATGTCATTTCTCCATGTGAACGTATACAACACAGGCACACATGCAGAGTCTGGGCAAATCCTAGTGCAGCAGATGTGCACCGGGATGGCTGCGTCTCCCAGAAGCCCTCTCTTCTCTCTCACCCTGCCCCCTCCCGTGTAGGTCACTGATCCACAAGCACAGACTTATGTATGTCAGTGGCATGTAGGACAGAGTCACATTCAAATAAATGCCAGAGCAAAGAGACAAGGAAGATTTTTATCTTTTTAAAGGTCTTAGGCTTGATTTCCCTGAGGCCTTTTCTCATTTACTTTTGTTCTTAGCTAGGTATTTTTCTTTTCATTCCCAGCAGTCTGGGATAATAGGAAAATCATTAGATTATAAGTCAAGAAGTTAATTCTCAGCCATTAGCTCATCATGTGACCATGAACAAGTCACTCAGTCTTGTTTTCAGCTTTCTCACCTGCCAGATAAGATGCAGCCTGGTGCAGTAGAAAGAGCATTGGCCCGAATTAGAAACCCATGGTACCATTTTCTAGTCATCCATTGAGTGGGTCATAGGAAGTTGGTTTAGGGCACAGCTCTGGAGCCAGACTGGCAAGAGTTTGAATCCTGTCTCCACCACTCACCAGCTAAGCCAGGGCCTTGCGCAAGGTACCTCACCTTTCTGAACTTAGTTTTCTCCTCTGCCTAGTGGGAATTTAATAGGACCTACCTAATAAGGTCGTTATTAGGATTAAATGAATTAATACATGTGAACCACCTAGCACATTGTAAACTCTATTTAACCACTGGCTATTGTGATTTACTCTTACCTAGACCAGATCACCTAAAACAAATTAAAGAGAACTGTATATCATAATCTAAGAATTCTTTGTATCTCACAGGTGTAAAAATAATAACCTACACCACTCATAAATACATTAGGGTTAAAACGAATCCTTCCTAACCCCCGCTTGACTAAGTGATTGTTCTTATTTTAATTTTTCATTTTAATTGTAAAACAAGATAACACGACTGAAGAATTTTTAAACAAAATAAAATGTATCATCTGTAACTGTATTCCCTTGTCACAACTGTTTTCATTTTTGTTTTGCACTCTGGCCTTTGTCCACATGTACCCATATATTTTCAAAGTCGTACTCATAGTGGATATTCAGACATTCCGCTTTTTTTCTTTCATGTTTCAGCCAGTTCCATATTGTTATGTAGCCTTCGTGGTTATTTAAAAAAAAATCATGTATGTGGTTTTGTTGGTTTACTTTTGCTTCCTGGAGTAATGTCCAGGAGAAGAATTAATGATATCAAAAGGATAAACAATATTAAACTACTTTCCTAAAAGGATATACCAGTTGTTACAGTTAGCACACCCACTATCATTATGTGAGTGTCTCTCTTTTATATACAGTATGAAGAAAATGTACCATGAGGGCTTCTTACAGAAAAACAGGATGAAGTTCCTGGAAAGGATAGAGTAGGTCTTCAGAATTTCCTGTCACCATTCCTGAGAACAGCCTGCTAGATGAGCCCATTTTCTGTGGCTTCAGGCTTTCCTACAACCAGCTCCAACTATGCACACACCTCTTCTGGCCTGTCCCCTCCCTTTTCAGTAGATACTTCTCCTAATTCTCTACCATCAGATTTCACAACCAGCTGTGCCATTCTTAGGCTTTTGGAAACTAATATAAGCCATGCAGTGAAGTGAGAAGGCATGCGTATTCCCAAGCCTGGCACTGGGCATGAGGCACAGACCTCAAATGTCACTCTTATCAGCTGGCTACAGAGCCAAATGGTGACCTTGGGCATTCCCAGTCAAGGGTATTACAAGCTAGTTGAGGCTCAGAGAGATAAAACTGAGGTGAACTCTAGGGAGAAGAAAGACCTCAGAGAAAGAACAGTTGAGATAAGGTACTTAAAAGAGATTCTCAGTATATGAGCCCTGAGAAAAAGAGGTCATATTGAAGCAAGGAGTGAGAGGGTAGGAGAATAAGAAGCAAAAGTATAAGAATGTGAATACTTGCTATAGACCTGGAGACTGTTGAGCACTTGGGAGAGTTCTTGTGACTTTGATTCCTGTTTGTCATGGCCCACCCTTCTCTGAAGGCCCCTTAAACTGCAGATATTAATTCATGAAAGCACCCTTATTCAGCTTTCCATTCTAATGAGCCCAGCTTGGGGAGTTAAAAGGTATTTTGTTTTGTAGGGAAGACTCAGGGTTAAAACCAGAGACCAGGAAACATCGAGGGGAAATGTTGCTTCTCTATTTTATCAGTAGCAGCAAATGTTTATTGACTGTCATTTTTAAGTGGAAAATGTGTTCCCAGGAATCAGGAATTTACTACTTTTCCTCTGGTTCTTATTATATCTCATCTATGATGTATCTGCAGTGTCCACAAGCGGTTGTCTTTGGTTCAACTTCACATCCAGACTCATAAGATGCTGATAGACCCCAGTCTGCTCAGTAGGACAGGAACCACAGCTTGCCTGCTGGGAAGTGTCAGGCACTCCTGCAGGAATCCTTGCAGCCATCCAGGGACTGCCTTCTGAATCCCCACCCCAAATGACATCTCAAGTTCAAAGAGACAAGGTCCACATCAGGCAGGTGTGGAGTCACCATGGCTTAAAAGCCTCATGTACCCCAGGAGCCAGTGTATCTTGTAACAACTCCATAGACATAGCTTTTGAGATGCCCACGAAGGACCACCACCACTACAAGGGTCATCGTAGTTGGGGAAGTCACAAATATAGGACTTTCCATGAGGTACTGGTGGTCTTTCCAGTCCAGAGACAGGCTACCAATCAGGGATCATTTTCACCCTAAGTAATGTTCCCTAGTAACATAATTAACATATCAGTTTTATCAGGTTGTCCCAAGAACAAAACTGGACAATTAACTGAAGGTCAGATTCTCATGCAGAAAGAGAAAATTTCATAAGCCTTATCCCATAGGAGTCTTCACAGATGACCATTACTTAACTACGGCAGCCCAACACCTTTCCAAATCCTGACTTCCACCTTCCTTAATTGTATTGTAGATCATCAAAAAGGAGGAAAAATATGGGAACTTTTTGTTTAAAATCAGTTGCAACAGACTGAGGTTTGTTTGTTTCACTGATTTTAATGATAATGAAACTGCAATTGATGAAGTGAAACAACTTTCCCTAGTACCCTGCAAAAGCCAGTGTCTCATCTAAAGCCTTTGGGCTCTAGTGTCTCAGAAAAAAGTTCTACCTCTGTCAGGGAACATTGTATCTTACCATCATGGTTTATTCAAAATGAAAAATCCAGTTTCATATCTAATTTTCAAACTGAACATTTTCAGGGAAAATTTTATTCCTATTGTTTTCACCTCGTCTTTTGAAAACTGAAAAATAGTCTGCTGTGGTTTCTGAAAACTTGTATAGGGTCTCAAGACCCAGAATTAAACATTTGCGATTGTGCAAACATCATTATGTGAATGACATAAATTAGGATAGAATTCTTGGCTAAAAAACCCTTATTTTCTGTTGCTTTTATTATCTTCAGCTCAGAAAGATTTACTGTTTACTCCTAAAAAACTAGACCTATGCAAATTTACAGACAGAGGCTCAGCCTGAAATTGTATACCCTTTTTTGAACTTCTGATTGTTACTTTACTGTGTAATATTCTCTATGGACTTGAGATCTTATGAAAGGACAAATGACTATAAAACTTACTTCAAAAAATTCCCTTGTCTTGGGCTTCCCTGGTGGCACAGTGGTTGAGAGTCCGCCTGCCGATGCAGGGGACACGGGTTCGTGCCCTGGTCCAGGAGGATCCCTCATGCCGTGGAGCGGCTGGGCCCGTGAGCCATGGCCACTGGGCCTGCGCGTCCGGAGCCTGTGCTCTGCAACAGGAGAGGCCACAACAGTGAGAGGCCCGCATACCGCAAAAAAACCCCAAAAACAAAAACGAATTTCCTTGTCTTATAATATAAAGAAACTTACACATTAGTATAAAGAGACTTAACACATCTTTTTGGTTTTTTAACAGTTTTCAAGCATCATATGCTGTATGCCATGTAATGCTGCAGTGCTTACATACTTTCTTTCATTTAATCTTTACAACCCTATGGAGCAAATATTATTCTCATTTACAGAAAAAGAAAGATATAACAGTTGAGACAAAGTTAAATGACTTCCTGAAGATGATTTATTACAAACTCGAATCACTGTCTAATTTCTATAATGCTCATCAATAAAGAGTATTATGACTGTAACTTATTTAATTATAAAGAAGCCATATTTCTTCAAGTGGTTAGATTTTAAGAATACCTGGGCAGATCTCCACACCCCTCCCACAAACCTTCCTTCATGTGTCCTCTGAATGCCTGACATTCCAAAGTTAGAAATATGTATTTTGCCTAAATCAAACAGAATCTATTAAAATGCAAATGCTCTCAACACATGAAGCAATATTAAAATTTTTATAGCTAATTTTTTACAATATAAAGATTATCATATTTTTTCCTAGAAAGTAAGTTCATAAAGGGGTGATAAGGCAGATTACTAAGTGCCTCAGTATTGAGATATAAGGCACAGAAACACTGTAAATAGGGTAGTGGGGGGGTGATCAGAACATCCATTGCATTGCAGTAGGATGGTTTACTTGTCTTTTCTCCTGCCTTCCGCCATTCTGAGATCACTAAAGTCAAAGACTATATAGGCATACCTTAGAGATATTGCAGGTTTGGGTCCAGACCACTTCAATAAAGCAAATATTGCAATGAAGTGAGTCACACGAATGTTTTTGGTTTCCCAGTGCATTTAAAAGTTATGTTTACACTATAATGTAGTGTATTAAGGGTGTAATAGCGTTATGTCCAAAAGTAACAATGTACATAACTTAATTTAAAAATATTGCTAAAAAAATGCTAACCATTATCTAAGCCTTCAGCCAGTCATAGTAGTAGCTCAAAGATCACTGATCACAGCTCACCATTACAAGTATAATAATGAAAAGGTTTGAAATATTGTGAGAATTACCAAAATGTGACACAGAGATGCAAAGTGAGCAAGTGTTGTTGGAAAAATTGTGCCGATAGATTTGCTCAACATAGGGTGGCCACTGACCTTCAATTTGCAAATAAAGCAATATCTGCAAAGCACAGTAAAGTGAAACATAAAAAAAAAACAAAAAGTATGCCTGTATAGTACAGCAGTTAAGAAACACAGCCATGGAGCTAGAATTTCTGGGCTGGTAATTTTGGCTTCACTGCCTAATAGCTTTTTGACCATGGTTCAAATGACTTCTCTCTCTTTGCGCCAGTTTCTTCATCTTTAAAAATGTTCCCATCTCATAGGATTATCATGAAGATTTAATAACAAGGGTTTATAATTGTAAAGTACTTACATAGGGCCTGACACATCCAAAGTGCTATTTAAGCAATAGCATTTATTATCCCCAGCAGAGGGTCAGACACACATTAGGTCCTCAGGAACTGTTGCATTATTCAGTTAAGTTACCCATGTACTGAATTTATTAATTAAAAGGCCTGGATTTGAGGATCAGCAGGACATTTGTGACCTTAAAAGTGACATATAAAGGAGAGTCAGAGAGAGTAAGTTAGATAAAAAGGATTAAGCAATAAGCAAATGGTTTTAAAAAATAAGATGAATTAGTGGGATGTAGATTTTTATGTTACTGACTTCTAATTTAATTTTAATATGGTCAGAGAACATACTCTATATGATTTCAATCCTTTGCAATTTACTGGGACTTATTTTTCAGCCCAGCATATGGTATATCTTGAAGAAGGTTCCATATGTACTTAAAAAAACTGCATTCTGTAGTTGTTGAATGTAGTGTTTTACGAATGTCAAGATGAATATTCTTACTAAATTCTATCTACGTATTCTGTCAATTACTGAGAGATGTTAAAAACTGAAGATTTGCCTGTGTCTTTTGTTAGTTCTGTCAGTTTTGTTATATGTATTTTAAAACTCTGTTATTAGGTGTGCACGTTTAGAATTTTTGTTTGTTTTCTGATGAATCGGTCCTTTTCTCATTATCAAATGTAACTATCCTTGGTCTTATAATATACATTGACTGATACTAATCTAGCTGTAAGCTTTCTAATGCTTACTGTTTGTGTAGTATATATTTTTCCATCTTTTTGTTTTCAACTTGTTTATATCTTTACTTTTAAAATATGTCCCTTATAAACAGCGTAGAGTTAATTGTTGATTCCCCCCATTCTATAATCTCTGCTGTTTTATTGGAGTGTTCAGTCCATTTACATTTATTGTAATAGTTGATACTATTGGGTTTTAGTCTACTATCTTGCTACTTGTTCTGTGTGTGTATGTATGCCCCTAGTTTTTGTCCCAGTTTCTCCTTTTCTGCCTTCTTTAGAATAAATCAAATATTTTTTTAAATGTACCATTTTATCTCCTCTATTGGCTTTATAGCTCTACTTCTTGGTATTATTTTTCACTAGTTCCTTTGGGGATTACAATATGAATCCTTAACTTATCACAATCTTCTGTAAGTTACTATTACATCACTATCCTTAGCCTTTGTGCACTGTTGTCATGTGTTTTATTTCTACAAGTTATATAGTGTGCAATACTTTATTTTTTTGTTGCAAAGAGTCAATTGTCTTTTAGAAATTAAGAAAAGAAAAAAATGGTTTTTATTAAAATAATATCCAGGTATGTAACATTTTTAGTGCTCTTCAGGTTTTCCTTTAGATCCAGATTTCCATCTGGTAGATTTTCCTCCAGCCTGAAGAATATCCTTTAGCATTTTTCATAGTGAAGATCTGCCAGAGACAAACTCACCCAGCTTTTTTTTTCACTGAGAATATCTTTATTTTGTCTCTTTTTTTGTTTGTTTTTGTTTGTTTGTTTTGTGGTACGCGGGCCTCTCACTGTTGTGGCCTCTCCCGTTGTGGAGCACAGGCTCCGGACGCACAGGCTCAGTGGCCATGGCTCACGGGCCTAACCGCTCCGTGGCATGTGAGATCTTCCCAGACCGGGTCACGAACCCATGTCCCCTGCATCAGCAGGCGGACAACCACTGTGCCACCAGGGAAGCCCTATTTTGTCTCTGTTTTTGAAGGATATTTTCTCTGGTTATAAAATCCTGGTTTGACGTTTTTTCTTTCAGCACTTTAAAGATGGTGTTGTCTTGTCTTTGGCCTGCTTTTATTTACTTTTTAATGAAAAAGGAGCTATCATTTTATCCTTTCTCTATATGAAATAAGTCTTTTTCTTTGGAAGGTTTTAAGAATTTTTTCTTTATCTTTGATTTTCAGCAGTTTGAATGATGCATTTGAGGGTGGTTTTCTTTCTATTTATCCTGCCTAGATGTTGCTGAGCTTTATGGATCTCTTGGTTGGGTTTGTCTTTTTTTTATCAAGTTTGGAAATTTGACAGCTGTTACCTTTTTTTTTTCTTTTGGCTGCGCTGGGTCTTTGTTGCTTTGCATGGGCTTTGTCTAGTTGCAGTGAGCAGGGGCTACTCTTCCTTGCTTCTCATTGTGGTGGCTTCTCTTGTGGCGGAGCATGAGCTCTAGGCACATGGGCCAGTAGTTGTGGCTCGTGGGCTCTGGAGTGCAGGCTCAGTAGTTGTGGCATGTGGGCTTAGTTTCTCCGTGGCATGTGGGATCTTCCTGGACCAGGGCTCGAACCCGTGTCCCCTGCGTTGGCAGGCAGATTCGTAACCACTGCACCACCAGGGAAGTCCCCATTACTTCTTTTTTTTTTCTTGTTATTTAGCATCTTTATTGTAGTATAATTGCTTTACAATGTTGTGTTAGTTTTTGCTGTATAACAAAGTGAATCAGCTGTATGTATACATATATCCCCATATCCCCTCCCTCTTGCGTCTCCCTCCCACCCTCCCTATCCCACCCCTCTAGGTGGTCACAAAGCACCGAGCTGATCTCCCTGCGCTATGCAGCTGCTTCCCACTAGCTATCTATTTTAAATTTGGTAGTGTATATATGTCAATGCTACTCTCTCACTTTGTCCCAGTACACTTCCCCCTCCCTGTGTCCTCAAGTCCATTCTCTACATCTGCATCTTCTTTATTCCTGTCTTGCCCCTAGGTTCATCAAAACGTTTTTTATTTCTTTTTTTTTTAGATTCCATATATATGTGTTAGCATACGGTATTTGTTTTTCTCTTTCTAACTTACTTCACTCTGTATCGCACACTCTAGGTCCATCCATCTCACTACAGATAACTCAATTTCATTTCTTTTTATGGCTGAGTAATATTCCATTGTATATATGTGCCACATCTTCTTTATCCATTTATCTGTCGATGGACATTTAGGTTGCTTCCATGTCCTGGCTATTGTAAATAGAGCTGAAATGAACATTGTGGTACATGACTTTTTTTTGTTGTTCTTTTTTTGCGGTACGCGGGCCTCTCACTGTCGTGGCCTCTCCCATCGCGGAGGACAGGCTCAGGACGCGCAGGCTCAGCAGCCATGGCTCACGGGCCCAGCCGCTCCGTGCCATGTGGGAACCTCCCAGCCCGGGGCACAAACCCATGTCCCCTGCATCAGCAGGTGGACTCTCAACCACTGCGCCACCAGGGAAGCCCCTTGACTCTTTTGAATTATGGTTTTCTCAGGGTATATGCCCAGTAGTGGGATTGCTGGGGCATATGGTAGCTCTTTTTTAAGTTTTTTAAGGAACCTCCATATGTTCTCCATAGGGGCTGTACCAATTCACATTCCCACCAGCAGTGCAAGAGTGTTCCCTTTTCTCCACACCCTCTCCAGCATTTACTGTTTCTAGATTTTTTGTTGATGGCCATTCTGACTGGTGTGAGATGATATCTCATTGTAGCTTTGATTTGCATTTCTCTAATGATTAATGATGTTGAGCATTCTTTCATGTGTTTGTTGGCAGTCTGCATATCTTCTTTGGAGAAATGTCTGTTTAGGTCTTCTGCCCATTTTTGGATTGGGTTGTTTGTTTTTTTGTTATTGAGCTGCATGAGCTGCTTGTATATTTTGGAGATGAATCCTTTGTCAGTTGCTTCATTTGCAAATATTTTCTCCCATTCTGAGGGTTGTCTTTTGGTCTTGTTTATGGTTTCCTTTGCTGTGCAAAAGCTTTGAAGTTTCATTAGGTCCCGTTTGTTTATTTTTGTTTTTATTTCCATTTCTCTAGGAGGTGGGTCAAAAAGGGTCTTGCTGTGATTTATGTCAAAGAGTGTTCTGCCTATGTTTTCCTCTAAGAGTTTTATAGTGTCTGGCCTTACATTTAGTGTCTGGCCTTTAATCCATTTTGAGTTTATTTTTGTATTTGGTGTTAGGAAGTGTTCTAATATCATTCTTTTGCGTGTAGCTGTCCAGTTTTCCCAGCACCACTTGTTGAAGAGGCTGACTTTTCTCCATTATATATTCTTGCCTCCTTTATCAAAGATAAGGTGATCATATGTGCATGGGTTTACCAGCTTTCTATCCTGTTCCATTGATCTGTATTTCTGTTTTTGTGCCAGTGCCATACTGTCTTTACTACTGTAGTTTTGTAGTATAGTCTGAAGTCAGGGAGCCTGATTCCTCCAGCTCTGTTTTTTTTTCTCAATATTGCTTTGGCTATTCTGGGTCTTTTGTGTTTCCATACAAATTGTGAAATTTTTTGTTCTAGTTCTGTGAAAAATTCCATTGGTAACTTGATAGGGATTGCATTGAATCTGTAGATTGCTTTGGGTAGTATAGGCATTTTCACAATGTTGATTCTTCCAATCCAAGAACATGGTATATCTCTCCATCTGTTTGTATTATCTTTAATTTCTTTTATCTGTGTCTTATCGTTTTCTGTATACAGGTCTTTTGTCTCCTTAGGTAGGTTTATTCCTAGGTATTTTATTCTTTTTGTTGCAATGGTACATGGGAGTGTTTCCTTCATTTCTCTTTCAGACTTTTCATCATTCGTGTGTAGGAATGCAAGAGATTTCTGTGCACTAATTTTGTATCCTGCTACCTTACAAAATTCATTGATTAGCTCTAGTAGTTTTCTGGTAGCATCTTTAGGATTCTCTGTGTATAGTATCTTGTCATCTGCAAATAGTGACAGTTTTACTTCTTTTCTGATTTGGATTCCTTTTATTTCTTTTTCTTCTCTGATTGCTGTATCTAAAACTTTCAAAACTATGTTGAATAATAGTGGTGAGGGGGCTTCCCTGGTGGTGCAGTGGTTAAGAATATGCCTGCCAATGCAGAGGACATGGGTTCGAGCCTTGGTCTGGGACAATCCCACATGCCACGGAGCAACTAAGCCCGTGTGCCACAACTACTAATCCTGTGCTCTAGAGACCGCAAGCCACAACTATTGAGCCCATGTGCCACAACTGCCGAAGCCTGTGTGCCTAGAGCCCATATTCCACAACAAGAGAAGCCACCACAATGAGACGCCCATGCACCACAACGAAGAGTAGCTCCTGCTGACCACAACTAAAAGAAGGCCCTCATGCAGCAACGAGGACCTAAGGCAGCCAAAAATAAAATAAATGAATAAATAAATTTATTTTTTAAAGAAATAGTGGTTAGAATGGGCAGTCTTGTCTTGTTCCTGATCTTAGAGGAAATGGTTTCAGTTTTTCACCATTGAGAATAATGTTGGCTGTGCTTTTGTCATAAATGGCCTTTATTATGTTGAGGTAAGTTCCCTCTATGCTTACTTTCTGGACAGGTTTTATTATAAATGGGTGTTGAATTTTGTTGAAAGTTTTTACTGCATCTATTGAATTATCCTATGGTTTTTATCCTTCAATTTGTTAATATGGTGTATCACATTGATTGATTTGCATGTACTGAAGAATCCTTGCATTCCTGGGATAAACCCCACTTGATCATGGTGTATGATCCTTTTAATGTGCTGTTAGATTCTGTTTGCTAGTATTTTGTTGAGGATTTTTGCATCTGTGTTCATCAGTGATATGACCTGTAGTTTTCTTTCTTTGTGCCATCTTTGTCTGGTTTTGGTATCAGGGTGATGGTGGTCTCATAGAATGAGTTTGGGAGTGTTCCTCCTTCTGCTATATTTTGGAAGAGTTTGAGAAGGGTAGGTGTTAGCTCTTCTCTAAATGTTTGATCGAATTCGCCTGTGAAGCCATCTGGTCCTGGGCTTTTCTTTGTTGGAAGGTTTTTAATCACAGTTTCAATGTCAGTGCTTGCGATTGGTCTGTTTATATTTTCTATTTCTTCCTGGTTCAGTCTCAGAAGGTTGTGATTTTCTAAGAATTTGTCCATTTCTTCCAGGTTGTCCATTTTATTGGCATATAGTTGCTTGTAGTAATCTCATGATCTTTTGTATTTCTGCAGAGTCAGTTGTTACTTCTCCTTTTTCATTTCTCATTCTACTGATTTGAGTCTTCTCCCTTTGTTTCTTGATGAGTCTGGCTAATGTTTAATCAATTTTGTTTATCTTCTCAAAGAACCAGCTTTTAGTTTTATTACTCTTTGCTATTGTTTCCTTCATTTCTTTTTCATTTATTTCTGATCTGATCTTTATCATTTCTTTCCTTCTGCTGTCTTTGGATTTTTGTTGTTGTTGTTGTTTTCCTTTCTCTAGTTGCTTCAGGTGTAAGGTTAGGTTGTTTATTTGAGATTTTTCTTGTTTCTTGAGGTAGGATTGTATTGCTATAAACTTCCCTCTTAGAACTGCATTTGCTGCATCCCATAGGTTTTGGATCTTCGTGTTTACATTGTCATTGTTTCTAGGTATTTTTTGATTTCCTCTTTGGTTTCTTCAGTGATCTCTTGATTATTTAGTAGTGTATTGTTTAACCTCCATGTGTTTGGGTTTTTTTTTTTTTTAGTTTTTTTTTTCTGTAATTGACATCTGGTCTCATAGCATTGTGGTCAGATAAGATACTTCATACAATTTCAATTTCTTAAATTTGCCGAGGCTTGATTTGTGACCCAAATATGCTATATCCTGGAGAATGTTCCATGAGCACTTGAGAAGAAAGTGTATTCTGTTGTTTTTGGATGGAATGTCCTATAAATGTCAATTAAGCCTATCTGTTCTAATATGTCATTTAAAGCTTGTGTTTCCTTATTTATTTTCATTTTTTATGATCTGTCCATTGGTGAAAGTGAGGTGTTAAAGTTCCCTGCTATGACTGTGTTACTGTCAATTTCCCCTTCTATGGCTGTTAGCATTTGCCTTATGTATTGAGGTGCTCCTATGTTTGGTGCATATATTTTTACAATCATTATATCTTCTTCTTGGTTTGATCCCTTGATCATTATGTAGTGTCCTTCTTTGTCTCTTGTAATAGTCTTTATTTTAAAGTCTATTGTGTCTGATAGTAGAATTACTACTCCAGCTTTCTTTTGTTTTCCACTTGCATGGAATATCATTGTCCATCCCTTCACTTTCAGGCTCTATGTGTCCCTAAGTCTGAATTGGGTCTCTTGTAGACAGCATATACAAGTGTTTTGTTTTTGTATCCATTCAGCCAGTCTATGTCTTTTGGTTGGAGCATTTAATCCATTTACATTTAAGGTAGTTGTGGATATGTATGTTCCTGTTACCATTTTCTTAATTGTTTTGTATTTGTTATTGTAGGTCTTTTCCTTCTCTTGTGTTTCCTGCCTAGAGAAGTTCCTTTAGCATTTGTTCTAAAGCTGGTTTGGTGGTGCTGAATTCTCTTAGCTTTTGCTTGTCTGTAAAGGTTTTAATTTCTCCATCGAATCTGAATGAGATCCTTGCTGGGTAGAGTAATTTTGGTTGTAGGTTTTTCCTTTCATCACTTTAAATATGTCCTGCCGCTCCCTTCTTGTCTGCAGAGTTTCTGCTGAAGATCAGCTGTTAACTTTATGGGCATTCCCTTGTATGTTATTTGTTGCTTTTCCCTTGCTGCTTTTAATATTTTTTCTTTGTATTTAATTTTTGATAGTTTGATTAATATGTGTCTTGGCACGTTTCTCTTTGGATTTATTCTGTATATGACTCTCTGCGCTTCCTGGACTTGATTGACTATTTCCTTTCCCTTGTTAGGGAAGTTCTCAACTATAATGTCTTCAAATATTTTCTCAGACCCTTTGTTTTTCTCTCTTCTTCTGGGACCCCTATAATTTGAATGTTGTTGCATTTAATGTTGTCCTACACATCTCTGAGACTATCCTCAATTCTTTTCGTTCTTTTTTCTTTATTCTGCTCTGTGGTAGTTATTTCCACTATTTTATCTTCCAGGTCACTTATCTGTTCTTCTGTCTCAGTTATTCTGCTATTGATTCCTTATAGAGAATTTTTAATTTCATTTATTTTGTTGTTCATCATTGTTTGTTTGCTCTTTAGTTCTTCTAGGTCCTTGTTAAATGTTTCATGTATTTTCTCCATTCTATCTCCAAGATTTTGGATCATCTTTACTATCTTTACTCTGAATTCTTTTTCAGGTAGTCTGCCTATTTCCTCTTCATTTGTTTGGTCTGGTGGGTTTTTACCTTGCTCCTTCATCTGCTGCATATTTCTCTGTCTTCTCATTTTTCTTAACTTACTGTGTTTGAGGGTCTCCTTTTCACAGGCTCAGGTTCATAGTTCCCATTGTTTTTGGTGTCTGCCCCAAGTGGGTAAGGTTGGTTCAGTGGGTTGTGTAGGCTTCCTGGTGGAGGGGACTGGTGGCTGTGTGTGGTGGGTAGGGCTGGATCTTGTCTTTCTGGTGGGCAGGGCCATGTCCGATGGTGTGTTTTTGGGTGCCTCTGAACTTATTATGATTTTAGGCAGCCTCTCTGCTAATGGGTGGGTTTGTGTTCCTGTCTTGCTAGTTGTTTGGCATGGGACGTTCAGCACTGGAGCTTGCTGGCTGTTGGGTGGAGCTGGGTCTTAGTGTTGAGACGGAGATGTCTGGGAGACCTCTCGCTGATTGATAGAACGTGGGACCGGGAGGTCTCTGGTGTTCCAATGTCCTGTGCTCAGCTCTCCCACCTAAGAGGCTCAGGGCTGACACCTGGCCAGGGCACCAAGACCTTGTTAGCTAGACAGCTAGAAGAAAAGGGAGAAAAATAAAAATAAAAAAGAAATAAAAGAAAAAAGAAATAAAAATAAATGAATAATAAAGTTATTAAAATAAAAAATAAAAAAGTAATAATAATTTTAAAAAGAGAGAAGAAAGCAATGAAACCAATGAAGAAATCCACTGATGATAACAAGCACTAAAAAGTATACTAAGATAAACATAAAAATCAGAAACAAGTTAGTCTCAGACAGCAAACTTTAAGTCTGCAGTTGATCCCAGTGTCCACCGGCTCCATTTTGGGACAATTCATTGTCTATTCAGGTATTCCACAGATGCAGGGTAAATCAAGTTGATTGTGGGGTTTTAATCCACTGCTCCTGAGGCTGCATGGAGAAATTTCCCTTTCTCTTCTTTTTTCGCACAGCTCCTGGGGTTCAGCTTTGGTTTTGGTCCCATATCTGCATGTAGGTTGTCCTCAGGCATCTGTTCTCTGCCCAGACAGGAGGGGGTTAAAGCAGCAGCTGATTAGGGGGCTCTGGCTCATTCAGGCTCAGGGGAGGGAGGGGCACGGTAGTCATAATTGGAATGTGAGGTGAGCCTGTGGCGACAGTAGAAGCCAACATGAGGTTGCAACAGCCTGAGGCGCGCCGTGTGTTCTCCCTGGGAAGTTGTCCCTGCATCATGGGACTCTGGCAGTGGAGGGCTGCACAGGCTCCTGAGAGGGGAGGTGTGGATAGTGACCTGTGCTTGCATACAGGATTCCTGGTGGCTGCAGCAGCAGCCTTAGCGTTTCTTGTCCACCTCTGGTGTCCTCGCTGATAACCACAGCTCTCACCTGTCTCTGGAGCTCGTTTAGTCAGTGCTCTGCCTTCTGTGTGCAGACAGGGAAGGAATCCCCTCTTCTCGCGCATCCTGAAACAATGGTCTCTTGCCTCTTAGGCAGGTCCAGACTTTTTCCTGGACTCCCTCCTGGCTAGCTGTGGCGCACTAGCCCCTTCTGGCTGTGTTCACGCAGCCAACCCCAGTCCTCTCCCTGGGATCTGACCTCTGAAGTTCAAGCCTCAGCTCCCATCCCCCACCCACCCCAGCGGGTGAGCAGACAAGCCTCTCGGGCTGGTGAGTGCTGGTCAGCACCAATCCTCTGTGAGGGAATCTCTCCGCTTTGCCCTCTGCACCCGTATTGCTGCGCTCTCCTCCATGGCTCCGAACTTCTGCCCCACCCAACCCCTGTCTCCACCAATGAAGCGGCTTCCTAGTGTTTGGAAACTTTTCCTGCTTCACAGCTCCCTCCCAGAGGTGCAGGTCCTGTCCCTATTCTTTTGTCTCTGTTTTTCCCTTTTTCTTTTGCCCTACCCATGTACGTGTGGAGTTTCTTGCCTTTTGGGAAATCTGAGATCTTCTGCCAGCGTTCAGTAGGTGTTCTGTAGGAGTTGTTCCACATGTAGATGTATTTTTGATGTATTTGTGGGTATAAGGTGATCTCCATGTCTTATTCCTCCACCATCTTGAAGGTCCCCCGTTACTTCTTAAAATATTTATTTTGCCACACTTATTCTCTCTTTCTGGGACTCTAATTACATATACATTAAACTATTTTATGTTATTCCATAGGCCACTAAAACTCAGTTCATTTTTTTCAACTATATTTCTCTCTGTGCTTCCGTTTGAATAATTCCTATTGACTTATTTTTGTTTCTTCATTCTTTAATTTAAAAGTGCCATTAACTTTCTCCAGTGAATTTATTTCAGATATTGTATTTGTTTAATTACAAAATTTTCAGTAGTTTATTTCTAAGGTTTACTATTCTCATTCTCATCTCCTATTGTTCTTATTTTTTTCTGATAAATTCATTAACATTTATAATAGTTATTTTAAATCCTGCCTACTAATGCCAGTATATGTGTTGTCTGTGGATCTGCTCCTTATGACTGGTTTTTCCTTTGATTATGAGTCACATTTTCCTATTTCTGTGCATGTCTAGTAATTTTTATTGTATACTGAAGATTGTAGGTGATGTTTTGTAGTTATTTTGTTTTCACTTTTCTTTCCCTAAAGAGTATTGTATTTTGTTGTAGCAGGCAATTAAATTACTGGAGGAGCTCCTTGATCTTCTGGAGCCTTGGTCTATTTTAGTTTTGTATTTATTTTTAGGATATAGTCATTAGTCTTGGGATATAGCCCATCTGGGTTTTAAGGAAAATCCTGAAGTGTTTCCTAACCCCGTCTAGATAGTTAGGCTTGAACACCAAATTCTGACACTCCAAAACCAGGTAGCTACTGAAACCTTCCTTCCTTTTAAGCATTCCAGCTGTTCCTTTCCACTGGATACTTGGAGTGCTGCCCTGTACCGTTGATGAGTGGGCCAGAATTTGAGGGGCATTTTAATGCCGATTTGGGGTTTTCTTATACGGTGGTTCCCTCCTTTTTCCACATTCTCCTCTTCAATTTCCTGACATTCCAACAACCCCAAACTCAGCCCTCTGCCTCCACAGCAGCTT
This sequence comes from Hyperoodon ampullatus, assembly GCF_949752795.1. Classification (NCBI taxonomy): domain Eukaryota; kingdom Metazoa; phylum Chordata; class Mammalia; order Artiodactyla; family Ziphiidae; genus Hyperoodon; species Hyperoodon ampullatus. The sequence continues at coordinate 102,983,467 of NC_136916.1, forward strand.
TTTTTTCTTGCCATCAATCCCCTATAAGATCCATAAACAAGAGAGTGCCCTCAGGGGAAATTTTAATTAAATGTGCCTATCACCTACTTGGCTTCCCTTCTTTCAAGAGTCATATTTTTCCCTCTGGCTTTAGATTGCTCTCCAATACCTTCAAACAGTTATCTTTTTAATGTTTTTCCAAAAGTTATAATTGTTATTGTCAGGAAGATTATTCTGCTGTAAGCTTCTCCACTGTTACCTGAACCAGAACCTCTTCAGTGAGTGTTCACTGCTCTGTGAAGCAGCTGAGAGTTAAAAGGAAGAAGAGAAAATGGTGTTGAAGCAAAATCTGGGTTATAAAGAAGGAGTTTCCATGATGAGAGAGACAGGCATGTTTTAGGCAGAGAAAAAGGAGGCCGTAGAGAAGAAGAGACTGAAGCCATAAAAGAAAAGGCGGCGGGGGGACTAACATATGGCACTGTTAGTGAGGGAATTAACTGAGAGCAGCTTTGGCATGTGCAAAAGAGAAGAGGCGAGGGCACAGGTTTTAAAGTAGCAAAGATGGGAGTTGAACACAAACGGGCTGATTTCAGGGGAAAACATGAACTTGTGGAAACTGTATAGGTCCTTCATATGTAAAAAGGACATGAATAGACAGGGATTAAATTGACTTCAGTTGTGGTTAATGGGACGTATAGGGTGGTGAAGGGATCAAAGTGGGAGGAGTCAAGTGTAACTCTAGAGTTACAGGCTTTAGCTGCCTATGGATGACATGTTGTTCAGTGAAATAGGGTATATGGGAGAAGGAAAGTGTTAGGACAGATAGTGCTTATGAACTGAATTTGGGGCATATTGAATTCAAAAGGCCTGGAAAGCATCCAAGAGGAAATTTTGATAGGCATCTGGATGTATGGATCAGAGAGGTTGGAATGGAGATAATATTTAGGAGATATTGGCTTAAGGATAGCAAATCAAGCTTTGAGAGTGGAAAAAATATGGATTAAGAATGGAAGAGAAGAGGGCTTGGAAAATGTAGATATTTAAAGATGAGTAGAGGGAGAGAAACACAGCACAGAGAAGGAGGAGGAGAAACGTAAGAGATCAGAGGGAAAATAGGCATTGACAATGTCATAGAAGTCACAGAAATCACGGGAAGAGTGTCAAGAAGGAGTATGGTCAATAGGGTAGGATGTCACTTGGAGGCAAAGTAATGTGAGTTTGGAATGTGTCCATTAGATGTAGTGATATGGAGGCCAATGGCAGTCTTGGTGCGAGCTTGCTCAGTGGGGTGACAAGGGCAGAGCCAGTTTAGCCGAGGTGGAGCACAAGCAGAAAATAAAGACAAAATAAAGACAGGCAGTGCAGAAATCTCTGAAAGAGAGAGTGATGGCTGGAGAGGGTCAGAGGATGGAAGGAGTTTTGTAATAGAAAAGGCTTAAGTGTGTTTAAGACTTAAGCATGTTCCCATGCCGATGGAAAAGTACAAGTGGAGAAAGAGAAGAAAGAGATGCAGAAGAGGGAAGGGATGGTTTAGTGTGCAAATTGCTGATACAGTGGAAAGGGCTGGTATTAAGAAGAGAGATGAGGAATTGGCCTTCAAGCAAGGAAGACCTCCTATTCCACTGAAGAGGAAGAATGCAAGGCTGGGAGGAGATCTGTAGGTTTTGTGCAGAAAGTTTTGGTGAGTGAGCCGCCTAGAGGAGACTAGTGCGATTGCTTAGCAGGGTGAGGGCACAGCAGGGAGGGCCAGCTGAGGTTGGTAACCATGACTTTTCAGCGCTACCAATTTTCTGAATTGTGTCATCTTGTGCAGCAGCCCTCCGCAGGCCCAGCACAGGCATGGAGAAGGTGGATAGTTAAATTCTGCCAGGGTCAAAGTGTTGCTGGGTGAGTGGGGTAAATGTCGAAAGGGCAAGAGAGTTTAGGAGACTGGACCATGGAATCTTGGAATTCAAGCTGAATGAGGAAAGAACTAAAGATAGGAGGAGACTGTGTGAGTGAAAAGAATTAAGGGGTGTAAATAGTGATGAGAGTAATTGAGTAAGCAAGCCCTCTGAAAGGTGACTGCATGGTTAAATATTGGGGTGCGTCCATCAGAGGTTTCCGAGTAGAGCAGTTTGGCTGAAGCTAGGCCCCAGGTGTATGACCATGAAAGAGGGTGGCTGAACTACAGTATAGAAGATCACTGATGAAGAAGAAGCAAAATAACTGAGAAGCTGTAATATGTGATCGATTATTCATATAGCCCATTCGTTTCCTAGGGCTACTGTAACAAATTAGCATAAACTAGGTGGCTTCAGACAACAGAAGTTTATTCTCTTACAGTTCTGGAGGCTAGAAGTCTGCAATAAAGGTGTGAACAGAGCTATGCTCCCTCCGAAGCCTCTGTGGGAGGCTCCTCCTTGCCCATTCTAGTTTCTGGCAGCCCCAGGTGTTCCTTGGTTTGTGACAGCATACCCCCAATCTCTGCCTCCATCTTTATATGGCCCTTTTCTGTGTGTCTTCACATGGCGTTTTCCCCTTCTTGTAAGGACATCAGTCATATTGGGTTAAGCCCCACCCTAATGACTTCATCTTAACTTGATTACATCTGTAAAGACCCTATTTCCAAATCAGGTCATATTAACAGTTGCTGGGGGTCAGGACTTCATCATATATTTGAGGGGAGCACACAACTCAAGAAATAACAGTGTGAGTGTTCTAATCACCAGGAGTGGGAACGAAAAGGGGCCAGAGATTTCAGTGAAGATGGGAAGGTCACAGAAATAAACAAATAGCAAAAAGGGAGGCAGCAAAGGGTGATGATGTCTCCAGGCACAAGAAGCTTTAAAGGAGAAGGAGTTAACTTGTGGAAGAGCAGTGATCTAGAAACAGTCCCGGGAAGGAGAAGGACACAGACCCTACCTCCTAAGCCCAAGTTATCTGAAGAATGAGAGAATGAGCATCTGGAATCGAGAGAGCCCCAAGGGAAGATTGTTCACACTGGGTCAGGGACTATTGTTGTTTTGTGTAGGCAGGATAAAGGGCTCATTTCCTACTGGTCCATATGTGAATTCATCAAGTCGAAGGGTTGGAATCTAATCCTAGGGATGCTCAGATTCTGAAAATCATGGCTCCACGGTCCAGTTCTTCCCATTCGGCAGCTAAATGGTTTTCTTTCCATTTCTGCATCCACATTGAGCCTCACGCTCTGCTGTTTCTAACAGTTAAGAGATGAGAAGGGAAACAGACATCCAAAGGAATAGCATAGAAGTCGAGAGCAACGCATGTCAAGTTTATTAATGCGTTTGTCAGTTGCCGGATCCGAGGACCTAGTTAAAGAGAAGGAGAAACGTGTTAACCCTGAGATCTCCTCTCGTCTATATTGTCCTTCTTACTATTTGAGTTATTAATACTGTCTTGATAACTTATCTGCTTGAGGCAATACCGTCCCCTTTTTTATTTAAAGACAGTCTGTACCTTTAGTGGTGGGAATCTTCACAAAGAATTTATTCAGTGTGTAAAGTGGCACCATCGCTCTGCTGTTCATTTGTCATTTACTTGTTCACAGCAGGCAAATGGCCCCAGGTGAATTATGAGTAGGTGTTATTCATACCCGGGCTCCTCTGCAGCGCTTAGTACTTTGCTCTTCAGACCTAATAGCTGCTATTTTGGTCTTGATGAGCAATATTTTTTCTTCCTCCACCAACTCTTGAACTTACTAATTAGACCACAAAGACTTGCCTTTTCTTCCTGTGATTAGGGGAATATCTCTCTTCCAGTTGTTACTTTTACATGGAATTAAAATGATGCATTGCGTTTGTGTTAGAATTTGAGTCAAAAACCCAAGGCATGTTACATCCATCATTTTTATTCCTTGTGGGTATTTTAAAACCTGGGGATAAAACCTAAGCCATGCTGATGACCTCTTATGTGATCTTTTGAAATGATGTGCATATTCATAATTCACAGATGAAATAATTGTTTACAAAGAACGGAATAGTGATTCAAGAGATCTGGTTTCGCTCTCCCTCCAACGTGCTTTAAAATGTTACACAAAATAACTTCTAGGATCTGATTTGCCAGCCACTACATGAGGAGAGTTTTGCAAAGGAAATGTTTAAAATTGTTTTAGAAGTTAAGATTTACAGACAGTTAAATTGACAACTTTACTTCTCTACTTTTCAGTAGTTCATTGAGTAGTTTTTAAATAGTGACCTGAACAAACTACATGAACTGAAAACATATTATGAGTCATTTGGAAACAATCTCTTGTTTGCTCTTAAATTCCTATTGTGTAGCAAATAGTTGATTTTAAAGAATTCAAAATGCTGTGGAGAATTAATTTGTGTTTCTTCATCCAAGTTATTTCAGGGAGTGATTACAAATTGTTTTTAAAACAGTCATTCCAGGATTTAGCTGCTTTCTCTGTCAGTATGTTTTCCAATCATTTTTCTTCCATTCCACTTAAACTCAACTGAGCATTATGCAAAGCCTTTAGATGAGAACAACTGGTACAGGAAAGCTGTTTGTTAGCCTCTGTCAGACAGTTCTTTTTGAGCTATTGAGTGGTTGACAGGATTTAAAAACCCTTGACCCTAATGATCCATTTCTCATTAGAGCACTTTCATCAAAGACTTTTGCCTTAAGCGCTACTTTAGCACTTCGCTATACATCCCAACATATTTCTACTTCAAAATAGAATAGATTATCATCTCTTTGGGGCGGTTCAGGTACAGTACTGCCTCAGAGCACTGAGGGTGGAATAATTGATTTCCACCCCACCTCCTCCATCCCAAGGGCAGTCACTTGAGACTTGAAATCTGAATCATTACCCTGGTAAGCTGTAGCATCAAGGTTCAAACAATTCTACTTCTTTTACCTAAAGATGAGGAGAGTTTTTAGAATTTAATGCAAGCTCTGAGACTGAGTGAACACAAGAAGGCTTACTATTGTCATTCAGCAAAACCTCTCAGTAAACAGCTAAAGGGAATTTTTTTTTGTGAAAAATACAGCCAAGAAAGATGAGAACTTTTTGATGTTCATGAGGAAGTTTCCAGAACCTCCTCTGATCACCTTTCAGTTTGCAAATTAAGCACTGTGGTTTTGCTCACTCCATGATTTCCCAGGTAAATTGTGTCATGAATGCTTTATCCTTGAAGATGATGATCCTAGCCAGCACCTGTGAGCTTTGGCACTGAGCTCACCCAGAAAGGCTGAGGTTCTCAAACTGGAATGAACATATCCTTCAATCCCCAGCCTTGTCTTGCGTAGGGCCAGAAATCTGCTTTTATTTTTTTTCAAACAAACTCCTGTCTGGTTCTTATGCAGGTGGTCCACAGACCTCACTTTCAGAAATTGTGGAAGGTCTGAATTTACAGTCATTGGCCTTATACATCTGTTTCCTTGTTTGACTAAGTAATGACAAAGTAGCTAGATGTCATCACAAAACGAGGCAAAGCTACCACCGACCTTGGCTTCATTAGTATCATGTTCACCCTTACCTACAGCCTGCCATGAAAAGTTTCGAATTGCCGTAGTAATGAATGAACTTGCTTCTTTCCCAAAATGTACACGTTTACTAGAAAGCCAGACATGGTGCTTATCTTCATCTTATTCACTAGAACATAAGGACAAATGCCACTGGAGAATTTGAGACACTTTTAAAAATTAATTAATTAATTAATTAATTTTTGGCTGCATTGGGTCTTTGTTGCTGCGCACAGGCTTTCTCTAGTTGCGGCGAGCCAGGGCTCCTCTTCGTTGCGGCGCGCGGGCCTCTCGTTGCAGTGCCTTCTCTTGTTGTGGAGCACGGGCTCTAGGCACACAGGCTTCAGTAGTTCTGGCGCGTGGGCTCAGTAGTTGTGGCTTGTGGGCTCTAGAGCATGGGCTCAGTAGTTGTGGTGCACGGGCTTAGTTGCTTAGCAGCATGTGGGATCTTCCCAGACCAGGGACTGAACCTGTGTCCCCTGCATTGGCAGACAGATTCTTAACCACTGCCCCACCAGGGATGTCCTAATTTGAGACATTTATCCTCATAAGGTCTGACAAACTTACCTTGAGTCACCATGAGCAAGGACTTTCCTTTCTGAGGTGTGGCATAGCTCTTTCAGCTTCTATCAGTGTGTTCATTCTCTCTCATGGCACCAAGTTGACACAAACATTGTGTATTGGAGGTAACTCCTGATGAGGCTTTTCCTTTCCCCTTCCCTCCTGAGTAATCTGCCCTGCAACACCTATTCCCTGTCCTCATCGTTGATGGGAAACCTCACTAACCTGGGTTAGTTGTGTAGCGCAAATAAGGAAGGGAACTGAAGTGAAGGCTCTGTCACGTGAACTTGGATGGTTGGGCAGAGGCAGTATTTGACATGGTATTTCCTGGTCACCTTCACCAGATGCTGAGTGATGGGTTGGGTTCAAATAGGAAGAGACTGAGTCTCCTACTGGTTTCCTTGTGTTTATCAAAGCTGGCTCACGACCTGAGTGAAAGGTATCAGTGACTTCAATGGGAGACGGTTTGGAGAGAATGGAACCCAACACGTCTCCACAGTTGAATGAGCATTTTGATGTTTGTTCATCCTTCATACTTGGAATGCTTCCTGGTAAAGATGGTACTCCTGAAGTAGATATAGCCCACTCCACTGAAGCAGTGTTTATTATTAAGTGAACATTTTTAACTCATGCAGCTACTTCTGACTGGCAGTGCTAAATCCCTCTCCAGTATACATGTTTTAAAATATCTGTATTGAATATTTCATGCCCCCTTGTAAATGGGAGCGTGTGATACTAATCCTTGCACATGTAAATATCTAGTGGTAGTAGTTTAGCTCAGACACTATGAGGCAGTTGAAGGGGGTAGGATATAGGAGGACTTTTTCCATATTGGAGAAAAGTATTTATAACTGTTATTTATTTCCACAAAGGCTTTTAAAAACTGAAACTTTTATGAACATCTCTCCATATACTCCTGCCAAAAGAAAAAATTTGAATCCAGAACTTAGTTTATAGTGACATGTTTATTTTTTCCAAAACAAAAATTCCATGGAGGGGACAAAAAGTAAAAACTGCATTTGCACATTGGAATTTGGATTCAATCTGAGAGTGGGAAGGAGGCATTGGGAAAAAAAATTCAAACCATTTGGAAGCCAAGCTGTTGTCCTTACCCTTTGGCACCCCGAGCTTTATCCACTTCAGATCCAGAGCCTCATGGAGCTGATACTGTAGTCAAGCAGGACTCAGTACACAGGACGTTCTTCCCGATAATAATAGTGGTGATCATTGCACCTAAGGGAACAGAACTTCCATTGCGTACACAGTGTCTCTGTTCCATCAGCCTTTAGTTGAGCTTGGCATTTTCTCTTCTCTTGTGGGAGCCTCAGAAGGCTTTCCTCAATCTTCCCCTTCCTGTATGCGATGAGAGGCCAAGGGACACACATTGTCTCCTCCTGAAGCTGCTGGAGAAAATGGAGAAGTGCCTTGCCATGGAGAAAAGCTTTGCCATGGTTTCTAAATTCTCTGACAACCACGTCATTTCTCAAAAGGAAGGAGAGGGCGAGTGGAATTGCCAAGGAATATGAGGGCGGTACACTGCTGGTCAGTGTTCCTCCCACCAAAACTAAAGGAAGCCAAGCTCGAGACTAAAACACAAACATTAGGTTGAGACTAGGCTTTCCTGCCAGTCCGCCCCCCTCAGCTTTGATCTCATCTGTTGATATTTCTGCCTATCACACCTCGTTCCGACTCCACCATCCTGTACCCTGTGCTGTTCCTCTTGCTGAGGCTGGTACCCCTAATTTATTCATGGCACATGGAACACACATGCTGGTTTCATCTTCTTACTGACATGCTGCCTTTCCTCTTTCCTGAGCTCTGCTTTTTTTCCAATATGTAAGCTCTTTGGAATAACAACTTCAGTTTCTCACAGTAGATCCCATTGAACTCTAGCAAATTAGGGTCCTACTCCTTACCACAGAGCTTTTTGTATTACCTGTGCTACTCATTAAGCTAGAGTTTAATTTATGACCGTATTTTTTTTAGGGCCGTACAAAGAGTCATTGTTTCCGCTATCTCCGTCTATAAGCAGTAGGTATTGTTTGCTGCTCCTCCGCACAGCTTGTTTTTTCCAGGTGCAAGTGTTCCACATTTCTACCTTTTGGCACCTTTGTTATTTTACATGCCGGCCACGCCAGGCAGGGTGGCAAAACTTGGCTCAATCAAGACCCAAATCAACCATCCAGCCTGTGAGTTATGCATTTTCCCAGCAGGCAGCTTTACAAGCCAGCTGCCCAGCATTTTGACTCTGATTCTTTGGCTGCCCCTTCTTCCTTATTTTAAAGAACACAAGCTTCACAGCACTGATTTTTGCCAGGCTCTTGGTGACATTCTTCCTATGTACCAGAAACAACTGATGCTTGCAGAATAGAGGCGTCCAGGGTACCTCAGCATTACTTTTGGTTGGGGCCATAGCAGGCAAGATCATAACAACAACAATTATGTGGATTTCAAATTATTGGGTTATTCATTTGAAAGAAATTCTTATATTTTGATGAATTGAACTCGCTTAATGAACGATCTAGAGTAAGAATCAGTTACTGTCCAGGGACCTGACTTTACTTGTTTGGTCCAGTTACTCTACAGTATCTTTCAAATTGGGGTCAGAGACATCCTGCTTCAGAATCACCTGGGAGATTCTTTTAAAGTACCACCTGGAGAAGGATGCCAGGAATCTGAAATGTTAGCAGCCTTGCCCAGGAGATTCTTGGGCCAACTGCGCTTCTGCATTCACACTTCCAAAACAAGCTTATTTGTGTTACCTCTTGTGAGAAATCTCTGAGCATCATCAAAAGGATAGTTGATGTTGCAAGTGTGGCTCTTACTTGAATTAATAAACATTCTCCCTATGAGAAGCTAGACTCTAATGGATCCGTGGATCAGTGTGAATTAAACAGCCAATATCTGGGCATTTGAGGGATGAGGCAAAGAAACAGTGATTGTGGGTGTTTTTAGTTCTTTATCACTTTGGGCTGGTATTTCTTGGCAGGACTTTTGTCAAAGGATATTTGTCCTGCAATTTGGATTTCCTGCTTCTAGGTGGCAGTGGCTCCTCGCTCACGTAGGGAGTGTTTCAGCAAGTGTTCTGCTCAAGTAAATATTTAACTCCCTAGTAGAAGCTTTTTATTTTATTTTTTTTAAATATCAGCAGCTTTCTGTAACTTGGTAATCTTCCTTTTCCTTATGCATAATCAACTTATTCCATCCCTTTCCTTCTGAATACTCCCTCTTTCTTGGAGAAAACCTCAGGCCAGCATGGCATCAGATGCTGCAGTTGTTCTGCTCATGACCATGAGTGATTTTGCTTAGTAAGTCTCCTTGTGCTGTGGTAGTGATTTTCCACAGCTGTCAGTCCTTCCAGGGATGCTCACTGTTCCCTAGAATGAAGAACCGCCAAGAGACTGGGGGATACTGAGAGCGTCGCCTTCCTGTGGTTGATTCCTCGGGCATCAGAAGGCACCTTCTTCACTTCATTCCTTTAAAAGATAATAGAATCTTTCTCCTCTCCTCCCAAAAGGAATGTTTTCCATCTATAAGTCTAAATTCTGTGTGCCTTACTGTTTACATATAATGGTTTTTGTTAGCAAAGTTAAGGCAAAAATTGGAACTCAAATGTTTTGAATAGTTTATATATTTTCAGAAAGACCTTTCTGAAAGATCCTTTTCCATAGCAAAATATATTTTTAAAAAACTTAAGCGAGGTTTTATACATTTTAAACTTGTTTCATGATAACTTTTAACACAGACAGGCAAAGTCTCTTCCCTCGACATGTTTAAAATCTGGATGTACACATGTTTAAAATCTCCACATGTATGTCCTTGGTGGAAACTTGTCCCATCATGCCCAGAGTTGAATTGCTTTTTGCAAGAGAGAGCTTACATAGTAAGTTGGTTTCAGATTTCAGAACTGCATAAAGATGGAAATGAGCTTGCTTGCCAGGAATCTCAATTTTAGAAAGCTCTTAAGCCCCAATAGTCCCACAAACTGCAGCCCATAATCTTTGCAGTAGCCATTCCAGAGTAGAGAACTCTTCCTGAGATAGTCAAGAACCTAATATAAAGTCCTTAAATTATTAAAGTATAAGAATTGGGAGGAGACTTCCCTGGTGGTCCAGTGGTTAAGACTCTGTGCTTCCACTGCAGGGGGCACGGGTTCGATTCCTGGTTGGGAAACTAAGATCCCTACATGCCGCTTGGTGTGGCAAAAAAAAAAAAAAAAAAGAATTAGGAGGAGGTAGCCTAGTAGAATTAGAGTTCCACAACACAATGTTGGTATAAGGATGAGAATCTTCTCTTCAGGAATATTGGCACAGTATCAGAAAGTGTTGAGTTTGGAATTCCCGATTTAAATGCTAGTCTCAGCATGTGGTTGTGGGGAAGTGTTTCAACCTTTCTGAGTCTCAGTTTTATCATTTATAAACTGTCTATCTATAATCGTTTTGCTAAAAGAGTTGATGTAAGAGTTAAATGAGGTAATATTTATAAAGGATTTAGTACAGTACCTGCTACAATTATATAGATAGGTAAATAGATACATTTTAAATGTATATATGAATTCTATTCTTATTTCTCCACTTGCCCATATAAGTTTTACCTAATTCCTTTGTATCTCAGTTGACCCACCTCTAAAATAGTTGTAAAGCCACCAACTATTTTTGTAGAAATACAGAGACTGGGCAACAGCTTCAGGTTTAAATATTCACTATATAACTTTCTTCATTATAATCTATCAGAAACTTAGCAGAGGTGACAAAGGTAGATTTAAAAGGTGCTTAACTACATAAATACTTAGAACTTGCTTGGGATGAGATGTAGGTGTTAGTTTGGTTAATGATCGGCTCTGCCTTTGAAGTATAAACACAATATAAATAATTATGTTTTATCAATAACAGAGAGGCAGTCCACAAATGAGCTCATGTCTGCTGTAGGTGGATGAGATCATGTCTGTGAAGTGCTTAAAGCTCCTGAAATACAAGCTACATGTCCCATCTCTAGCCATCCTGATGCTCACCCAAAGAAAGTTGGTCTTATCCAATGCCACACTGTACCTAGTGGGGCCAGATTGACCTGGAACATTTTCTGGAGGAGAGAATAACTTTCTGCCCCCAAGGGCTTGGGAAGTCTTCTCATCCATAGTCCTTGAGTAGGACTGCATTGAGCCATCATAGGGAGATGGTTATCAGTCCTGTGTGAGGCACTGTGGTGAAATGGAACAAACAAGGCATGTAGAAGCCAGACCACTGGGGACAGAGTCCAGCTCTGCCTCTTGCCAGCAGACATAGTGCCCATGGAGGTGAGTTGTGGGGATGGTGAATTAGGTGAAAAAGCAAAGGGAAGTAAGGACAGAGGTTCTGGAAAGCCTATAACTTAAAAATGCTGCTTCAACTAATGGAATTTTAAACAGAAGGGAAGAATCCACACAAGGAAATGGAAGGATAACTCTCCCATCTTGTTCATTCATTAAACAAACATTTGAGTTCTGGCTCTGTGCCAGGAGCTACTTGCCCACGTAAACCCTTTTTAGGCCATGCTCCAGCCTGGGCTGGCCTTTCCCCATCTCAACATGGCTGAGAGGCCTCTTGGTCCTGTAAGACATATAACTCATACTCTCCAATTTAGCATTGAATGTAAACTTTTTTATTGTTTCATAAAGTCTCATCTATGGTAGATCTGTCTCTTCAAATAGCTTAAGAATTCCTTAAAGGATAGAAACCAGGTCTTTTTTGTTCCCCACAGCAGCTAGTACAATACTGCATGCATACTGTTAGGTTCTCTAAATATTGGCTGACTGCCTAGTGGACATGGGAAAGGGAAGTAAGGTTACTTGGGCTGACTTTGGTTGCTGGTCTCCAGGAATTCTCCTTTTGTGGAGAACATGTGTCATTCTCTCAGGTTCCTCCTCTTCTCCCAGGTGAGCCTCCCTCTGCTGACACCTGCAGGGATACCACGACATCATCACAGAGACTTTGCTCTCCCATCATCATTCTGTTGCCCAAATGGAGATCCAGGGACAATTTGCCGAGTGCAATTACTGTCTTCGTGGTACTTTTGACCCTTGGTGTGGCTTGTTCTTCCTGAATTCTTTTTTGCACTCTTTTTCCATCCGATAGAAACACTGGTTATCTTCCACTCCTCTCCTACGTCCAATTAGTCACCAGATCTTCTCTCTCTTAACTTCTGAAGATTTTTCAAATTCACTGCTTTATCTCCATTTTTGACTACCATTACTTTAATTCATGCCATTGTCCCCTTGTAACCAGTTTATTGCAACAACTTCCTAGCTAGTTTCTCTGCCTTGGTCTAGCCTACTTCACACTAGACCTGCAGTGATCTTTCAAAGATGCACATTGATTTGGTCGCTTCCTTGAATGTAGGCTATTGCACTGAAGACAGAGTCCAAAATCCTTGGCAGGGTGACTCAAGACCCTCAGTCTAGCACCTACTTCTTTCTCAGCCTCAATTCTCACCTCCCTTTGCTTGTTCCCCTCCCCCTCCCATTCTCTCTACTCCAGCCCTGTTCAACTCTGGGTGTTTCCTCACGCTTCCTTACCCACCTATGGGCCTTTTGAATCATACTTTGGAAGTTTTCCGTTTGCTTCCCCAATACTCCACGAGACCACACAACCTTGAAGAGCAGGGATTTTGCCTTATCCTTACACAAAATAAGAACTTCAAAAATAGTAGATATATGCATAAACATTTAAGTGAGTTATTGATGTGTGCATTTCACTGCCCTGTGTGGACATTTGACATGTATTGAGTACTTACTGTGTGCCAGACCGTATCATAAGTTCTTTAAATATAAAAAATTAGTTTATTCTGAGAAGTGGGTACTATTAGATCTCTACAGGTAAGGAAACTGAGGCAAAGAGACTAAGTTATCTACCTAACGTCATTCAGCTAATAAGCAGTTCAACAGAGATAGGACCTCAGGCAATCCTGTGCTAGAGGGTTCTCTCTTAACCAATATAACCTATATTGCTTTTCATTCAAAGCCATTGCTGCACTTACAGGGTATATTATTGAGGCATGGCTGTATGAGAGTCAGATGGGCTAACAGAGAAGTGGGAGGAGACCCATGACAATGAGAGAAGAGGGTCCCTTGAATCTTAAGCAGGAGGCTTGGGGAAGGGGCTCAACAGGCAAGTGCATGCTCAGTGCTGCAACCACAGCTACCATCAGTCACATACTCTCGGATAGTCTAGGACACGGAGAGTCAGCTCAAGAAGGCTTGAGTTGAGCACTTGCTGTTCTGTCTACTAAGGATAGCAAAAGTAGAGTGAGACACAGATTTTGCAAGATACCCACAATCTAGGGAAACAGACTGCATTGCGTGAAGAACTATATAAGCCACAGCGACTGTGGTTAACAGCATAATAGAGGGAGAACAGCCCTGTTTCTGTTAACTATTTCTTCTCTTCATTTCCCTGAAGGATTGCCTCGTACAAACTAGTACCCTGGTGAGTGTACATTGTGGGGTGCTAGGTAGAAAAATGCTAAATGAATCCAATAGCAGGAGTGTTAAATTCCTACCTTCTTGGACTTAGTAAGCCCCAGAAAAATACTTCGAGTGCAGAGAGATATATGTTACATAGATTTATGGAACATGGAGTGTCCATAGGCCTTCCCTTTCACTGTTTTCTACATAGTGGGGTTAAATGAATACCTAGTTCCTGGCTTATGCAGAGCCCTAGCATCTCAAGGTTTTCTGTAGGACATTTGGAAACGTGGTGCTTCTCTAGGCTGAGGACAGGGCTGGGGAGAGTGATGAGGAGCTATTTCAGAACAGATGTCAACAGAGCCCTTCTCTCCATGCTGAGAATCATCAAACACATGCCCCACGCCTGCCAGGCAGTGACCGAGGCACAGGCTCCAGAGCACAGAGACAATGAGCTGGCCTCCTAGGGGAACTCTCATGCTGAAAACAAATTAGCTTTGATGGACCAGTGGCCTTGGCTCATTCTTGGGAAATGTGGAGGTGGGAGCTCAGGCGGTGTTGGAGTTTAATTAAGGATGGCAGCTGGTGGAGCAGGTCAGATGGCTCTGTGCTCTGCACTCCATGTCACAAGTCGCTAGCTGCATTTTGTTCTCCTCCAGATAGTCCTGTTGCCCTGTTCCCTCCCCTGCCGCTGCCCACATGTTGTTCTGCCTGCTCTTGGAGTGGTGTGACCTTATCCCCGAGCATGGAGAGTCCGGGCAAGAGCACACTCTAGAGGAAGAAAAACTAAACTGTAAGGAAACTATGTAAACCAGTGGCAGATACAGTTCCCATATGAGATGCTTCCCCCCACATGCTCACTCTCCCTCTGTAAATGTACCCATGTGTACCAGGAATTAAATCACGACCACCTTGGGACTTTTAATATCTGGAGGGAAAAGAAAAATGTAATTGGAGCATGCCTCGTGTCTGGTATCCGTGGTCCTCTATCAGGATGGGGGATGGCATCGCTGGGGGAGAACGCCTATCCCTGTCCAAGCAAACCAGAACAGGAGGAAAGAGAGCTGACAGAATCACACAATCTTGTATAAGGACAGGATCTCTAGCACTTGGAGCTGTAAAGGTTTCTGTCTTAAAGAGACTGGGCTAAATAGGGTTCTTGTAAAAGTGAGCGTGAATATTGGGGTCGTTCAGTTGATTGGCCAAAACGCACCCTTTAAAGTACCAACCATACCCGTAGACATTCCTGAATAGAGAAATCTCCAAATCCCATGCTCTAGTGAAGTGAAGGAGGAAGTGGACACACTCAAACCCTAGCTCTTTTTGCTTCCTATTCTGGTGACATGAGATCCAGATAGACCAAGATGTGGTAGGAAAAAAACCTCTGTAAAATATTCTGAAGCGGCATCATCTTTTGGGTGACTGAGTCAGACTATATATATTTATGGCATATGGTCTTTAGGGAAATGCTATATCATATTATTGTCTGGTACTTGTAATGATGCGATATGTACTCTAAAAACACTTCCTGATGTGAAGCCTTGCCCTGCATCACCAGCCATCTGCTTGCTCATACAAATGAGTTAATTACCTGCAGCAGGAACAAACGTTGACAACGAAGCAAGAAACGTAAACTAAAGGCTGTTGTCTCCTCGTGTTACATACAGTTTCTCCTTGGTTACATCATGTTCATAAAGAGAACTGGGCAATTTCCTGTAACACCAGAATTCTAGGGAGTCTGGGTTTTTAGGATTTCTGACTGTAGAGATCCTAAGTAGAAAAGTATTTAAGTGGCAAAATGTAAGTCACCCATGGGCCAGTAGCCTTCAGGATAGGATAAGCCACTCTTGGCTTAAGGGGGTCTTAAAACTTTACTAAAGGGAAAGAGTGGGCAGGTCCAACAAGTGGGACATCATTTTATTTTTGAGGGTGTTGAGGTTGGGGAAGAGGAGGAAGAAGGTACAAATACAAACACTTGGAAATTAAAGGGAAATTAAAGATCTCCAATTCCATAATCTTTATTTAAAAAATGAAAATGTTGAAAATCAGAGGGGTTATCTGTGCTTTAATAGCAGGCTTGCTTTTAGCTTTTAAGTTGGAGCTCCATAGAAACAGTGTTACCTGTCTCCGAGTATTAGACATAGCTGTTGGTGACTTCTGGCCCTCATTCCTTATTCCTGTTACTCCGATGGTGTCAATGTTCAGCCAATATCACAGAGGAAACAAAGGCTTGGTGTGCAAGGTGAATATAAGCTGTATTCCCAAGGAAAATGATGTATCATGGAACCGGATTGTAAACTCCTAAAGAGCATTGATTTTGTTTTGCATGTCTTTATATCTTTCTCAATACCAAGCACTGTGTTTTGCATAAATATAAAACTTAAATCTTTGCTGATTGAAAATAATCTAGGGCTACCCTGGTGGTGCAGTGGTTGAGAATCCGCCTGCCAATGCAGGGGACATGGGTTCAAGCCCTGGTCCGGGAAGATCCCACATGCTGCGGAGCAACTAAGCCCGTGCGCCACAACTACTGAGCCCACGTGCCACAACTGCTGAAGCCCATGCACCTAGAGCCCGTGCTCTGCAACAAGAGAAGCCACCGCAATGAGAAGTCCATGCACAGCAACAAAGAGTAGCCCCCGCTCGCCGCAACTAGAGAAAACCTGCACACAGTAACAAAGACCCATTTGCAGCCAAAAATGAATGAATGAATGAATGAATAAATAAATTTATTAAAGAAAATAGTCTAGTTGTGAAAAAAAATCTGTAATGTTTTCATCAGCAGCAGGAACAGAGTTAAGTGTATGGATTTGGAGACAGAGTGCCTAGATTTGAATCCAACTTACCCAAGTGTAAGCCATGACCTTGGGCAGGTGGCCTAACTTCTCTGTGCCTTAGTTTCCTTGGCTGTAAACTGAGAGATAAATAGTATGTATACATGGAGTGATTGTGAAGATTAAATGAGCCAATATAAGCAAAGCACTTAAAACAATACCTGGCACAGAAAAGTACTCAATGAGCGTTAGCTATTACTAGTCAATCTACAGAGAAGGCTGTCTGTTTTTGAGAAATGTTTGAAAATATCATGGTATTACCTGAGCATATAATAAATTAGAATGATTGTTGTAGGGGTCATCAATTTCTTTGTTCAGAATTAAATTTATGTAGCTCTTAATCCTCTCTTTTTACACTGTGGTATCCAGATTTTCTTAACAAATAAATGGGTTCCCTATTTTGGTCACTATTGCCGAGTGTTTGGTCACTATTCTGGTCTTGTCCTCTTACAAATTATTGTGGATGAGATCCCAGTGACTTTCTTCCTTTGGTCCCACCCAGACATCAGTGTCGATCAGCCTTCGCTCCTTCAGCAAGGCTGGATGTGTATTCTTCTCCCATGTGTGCCCCCAGCCATTACTCAAGCTGATCCTGACATTTTGGTCGCTGTTGCCTTGAGACTTGGGGCTTTTCTTCTCCTCATCCTTTAGAATCCAGCTTGAAACCCATTTTAACATGAATAAAAAAGAGAAAGCTACCTCTTGTACTCATTCATCCATCCATCGATCCAAGTGTTACTTTGATTCATAGGCTCTTTGCCCTTGAGATGTTATTGTGTGACTGATCCCCAACTGATATGAGTAGGTATCCTCATTCTGGTTTTATTTCCACAGTATGTTCCTCCAGATCTCTGCGTCTGCAATTTTGTACTGGAACAGTCCCTCTCTGTCAGAGCCCTGCAGGAAATGCTTGCCAACACAGGTGAAAATGGCAGCGAAGGGGTGAGTACCTGAATTATGTCCTTGGTGGGGATTGGGACACTCCATAGCCCAAAAGTATACAATTCAATTCATTCCTCCAGTTTTGAACTAGAAAACCTTAGTTTTCCAGTTTCCTTGAGTCAGTCCTCTTATTCCTCTTACTTAGCAGCCCTAACTCTGCTTCCTTTGGGTTAACAAACTTCCACCAGAAAATAGAATAGATCATCATTAATGCTGCCTGAACAGGGCATAGGACATTGAACCCATAATCCACTGGGAAATATGGAGAGGCTGAAAGGGCCTTGGGATGGGGGGGTGGGTACCTGTTAGGCTGGTTGTTTTTTCTTGGGAAAGTCTCACCAGAGATTTATGACTGCCTCAGTGCAGCACAACCAGGTTACAGCATTTTGGAGAGGATTTCCTGTAGAATGCAGAATCTTTGACATGTACCCAGATTTCCACGGTTTCACTCATGATAAGCAAGTACAAAGCTGTCTTGAGTTTCTATTGCTGGCAAAATTGTCTCTAAGTCTTCAACTGAGGGATGATGGTCTCCCAAAGGTCTCCCAGGCAAGACTTTGGCCAGAGACTTCAGAGTAATGTTTGACCCTTTCACTGATGACCCACATCTATTTATATTCATTTATCATCAAGTATTTTAATTCTATGGCCTGTATATCCGAAGTCCAAACACCCCTCTCCACCCTCCTTAGATACTTTATTAGATGACTATCCTTTATCTTCTGCATTACTACCTCAGACTAACTGCTTTGATTCCTTCTGTGCCTACCTCCCCTATCATTTTTTTTCACTCAACTGTCATAATGTTCTTTCCAAAATGCAAATCTAATCACTACACTTTACTGTTTTAAAGTTCTCTGTCTGCCCATTACCTTAAGAGAAATCCCAAATTCCTTAACTAGGCATAAAGGCCTTCAGGATTTGGTGAGCCCTGCTTACCTTTCCTGCCCCGTCTCTCACCCCCCCACCCCAAGCACTCAGTGATCCAACCACGTTGAATTCCCTTCACTTCCTCAAACACGACAACTCTCTTTACCCCCAATCATATATGTCAGCTGTTTCCTCCACGTAAAACAGCTTGCTCCTCCTCTCTCTCTTCCTTTATGTAATCGTTACTTCTCCTACAAGGAACGAGTCTAGATATTAGGTCGACTGAGAAGCCTTTGTTGACCCCGTAAGTCTAGGATGGGTGCCCTTGCTTGAGCAACAGTCAGTAAATAGTTCTTACCATTGTGTACTACAATTACAAATCTAATTTTTTGCATCCTATACTGCACATAGGTAGGAATATTTGCAGGACCTAGCACAGTTTAGTATTTGACTTGAAAGAACTCATACATCATAAAGAAGTGTCTCATTGGTGGTAGAAGAGACAATGACCGTAGACTCAAGAGAACCAATGTTTACATTTGGGTCATCTTCCAGCTCTTAATGTGATCTTACATAAGTCTTCCAATCTCTTGGTGCCATAGTGTTCTCATCTATAAAATTAGGATGTTTAATTAGTTTTCTAGGGTCCTTAACACCAATACTTGTGATTCTTTACTCTTTCGGCTTAGCATAGTATGCTTTCATCAACCACCTGAAATAGCTTTTCCTTAGAGCATTAACACAGGTGAGTTTTTGTTCTTTTGATGTTCACTGAAATCTGAAATCTGTGTTCACTTCCTCCTGACACTGACCTCAGTACCCCATGCTTTCCTCCTTAGGTACATACCCTCAAACGTTTCCAGTTCAGTGGAACAAATTACTTTTTAATTGCTCACTATTCTTTCCAGTATAATTAACTCATGATTTACAGACACCTTTGGTGAGAGAAACCTGGTTGATGTGGAATATCACCACTTTCAGTGTCAACCAAGATCAGCTAGACCCTGCCAATATATGACCCAGGATAGAAATTGGGAAGATAGAGAGAAGCTATGTTAACTGGAGAATTATCTTGTGTGCATTCTCTTATCTTGTTCACAAAGTGCATTTCAAAGGACTTCTTTTTCTTTACCATTTAGTTTGAGTAGTTCAGGGAATCCTATAGATGACAAAGTAAATTGAAAAGTTCTGTTTATAACCCTTGCTCTTCTTTGTTGCCGAGAACTTAAACAATAGTCTTAACTTGATTTGTCTTTTAAAAAAGAATAAATAACAATTCATTTTCCAAATACAATACTAATACCAACTTAATAAGATTGAATTCTTAGTTTTGGAACATATGAATAAGACATACCTTAATTACCAGCCATGTTATAGCAGAAGTTTATTCCATATCATTATATATTTCAGGGGCCATCTTTAATTTACAATATTTAAAAACCAATATGTTAAATCTTATTGGAGGAGCCATTCTCTTTGAAAAATCAAGTCCAAAATAAACTATCCATGACATTTTTTTTTTTTTTTTGTGGTACGCAGGCCTCTCACTGTTGCGGCCTCTCCTGTTGCGGAGCACAGGCTCCGGATGCGCAGGCTCAACGGCCACGGCTCATGGGCCCAGCCGCTCCACGGCATGTGGAATCTTCCCGGACCAGGGCACAAGCCCGTGTCCTCTGCATCGGCAGGCGGACTCTCAACCACTGTGCCACCAGGGAAGCCCCATGACATTTTTAATATTAAAAAGTCATTGGATAACAATCAGTATGCTGAGTCAGACTCTGAAATTTCCCAATGTGTCCTATTGCTGTTTTGTGCCATTTTACCAAAGAAAAGAGCAATCCAACAGTTATTTCCCATCTTGATACATTATTGCTATTATTATTATTAACTAGAGATCGTAGAGCTAGAGGAAGGGATTTGAAAAGAGAGCTGGAGTACAGATAGGAGAGGGTACTCTTTTTAAATGATTTAGATTTCATTATTTGTTGATGGCTCCACTAGTTACCTGAACAGCAGCTTCAGTTGCTATAACTGAGAGTTCTTGAAACTCTCTCACAATTCCATCTGGGCTCTCAATCTTTATTATGAGAAATAATATTTTTATATACCCTCTTGAGCCTGAATGTTTTGCTTTTCTGAAGTGATTGCTGTGCCCACTTACTATTAGTACTTAATTTGATTTGAGATGATAATATTCAGCAGGGAAGAAAAAGAAAAAGTGGAAAAATCAAGAAGGAAGTGAGTTAACACGACAGAGCATAATGATTCTCCGGGGAGCCTGGGGATGTTTGACTGGGTTCACAGCTCCTCTGCATGCCAGTCCATTCTGTTTGGAAACAGGCGTTTACTGCTTTTTAACAGATATTACTTTCCCTAATGATCATGACTGCCACCAAACGGGTTGCTTTGAAGACGGTCATTTTTCCTCCTAGGCATAAACTGGTCCTTTTGTGTCTGTTCACTGCTGCACAGCAACTGAACTTTTTAAAAAAATGACATGGGTTATTTGTTTATTTGTTTGATGAGCGTATAGAAGCCTTTTTGCAAGGATTGACAGTTCTGCAGCAGTTCCTTTTGCCAGCAAATAAAACAGAGGTGTCCAGCTTGGTTTAACGACTGAGTTTATTATGGAATTGTCCTTAGCTACAGCCAGTAGCCTGTGGGACCCAGCTTTATGTTGAAAAGGAGAATGAATGATGAGGAGACCCTGGGGGCAGAGAACGTCAGTGCCCCTCAGAGTCCACCCTCGCTAAACTCATCCTTGGGTCACTTTACCACTGATTAAATGCTATCTGATGTTATTCTGGGAATATTACCAAGAGATGGATGCTTGGCACTGTGGCCAATTCAATAGCTGGAGTTTGATGTAAAATCCCTGCATACAAATATTAAGGTATTTTCACATTTTGGATTGATAGAACCTACGTAATGTGAGGTCCCCAACCACCTTCAGCAGGACATGGGGCTAAAAAGAATGTCACCATCTCCCTCTGAGTCCTCAGTCCTCATCATCCTATGGCAATGACTTTGAATACAGACCTAGCAGCATTTGTAGTGAGAGAAGCTCCGTTTTTGGAGTTAGGCAGATGTGTTTTCAGTCCAGGCTAAACTGGAGCGAGTGACCTCTGGGACAAATTGTTTCCCCTTTCTGTACTTGACTTTCCACACCTTCAAAATGCAACCTCCCTCATAGGGTTGGGTGAGAATTAAATAAGTGCTGACAGGTGTCTGTGGGTGTGAAAATGAATATTGGTTCCTCTTTTCATCTCTGGTCTACTTCCTCCTGTTACAGATCCTCAGGCATATTCAAATGCCTCAGAGGAAGGAGAGACCCACACTGTATGACCAGGTGCATGTTAAATCGAGGGCCGAATAACTACAAATGGGTTTTGACGTGAATGAATGTAATGCTTTTAAAAATGGAAGGCCTTGATTTACACAATTACCAGCTGCACTCCTGATAAGGGCTCTGGTTTTCTCTAAAAGTTGACTTAATCACTGTCAGACTTTTACTACTTAAAAAACAAGGGACTTCCCTGGTGGTGCAGTGGTTGGGAGTCCGCCTGCCGATGCAGGGGACACGGGTTCGTGCCACGGTCCGGGAAGATCCCACATGCCGCGGAGCGGCTGGGCCCGTGAGCCATGGCCGCTGAGCCTGCGCATCCAGAGCCTGTGCTCCGCAACGGGAGAGGCCACAACAGTGAGAGGCCTGCGTACCGCAAAAAAAAAAAAAAAAGAAAAGAAAAGAGATAAAATATACGTGTAAGAAGAATTAATGTTACGGTTGTATAAGATCACTCTTGACTTTAGATTCTAAAATATCTAGAATGCAAATACACACTCAGCCTTTTAAACTTGATTGGGAAATGTGACCTGGAAAGATACTGTTTATGCAAGAACCTGTCTCACGGATAAGCTCACTGAGAGGTGGTCCTTCAATTCCCCTTATTACTTATGAGATGGTCCCGTTAACACTAGGGGGAGCTTCAGGCTCCTTTCACTTGCCCCTGTCTTTAGAATAGGGAATACTACACGCAGCACAGTTGCTAAAGAAATGCATACGTGTGGTGGCACATTTGACAGGCTCAGGGATGACGTGCCAATGCTTTCTGAGAAGCTAGGCGTTGCCTCCTGGCGTTGTGTGACCTTGTAAGTGGCCAAGGAGGCATAATCTTACATTTTGCTGTATTCATGTAAATGTTATTTAAAGTACATGTCATGAGATACTTACCTTGTAGCCAAGATCAAGACATTCATCCATCTTATAAGGTCATGGAAAATTTAGTCACAGAAAGGTGACAACATCATTAAGAAAGAACCTGCTAAAGATGCATCTCCCCTGACATGGTTAGGTAATGAACAAATCAAAACAGATGCTGATGAGGGGAATTAGAAGCCCATTGTCTAAAGTTTGAATTCTGGCTATGCCCAGATTTAGAGATCTTGTGCGAACTCATCCAGAATGAAGAGGGCAAATAGGAGCCTTACCTTTTTATTCCTGGGACCCTGAGTTCCCACCATCATTTCTGTATTATAGAAGAGAAGGGACAACCCCCATCATCCAGATGTAGCCTCTCAATTTTCTGAGGTTTCTGTCTTCCCTTCATCATTGTCAGAAAAGAGCCAGAATGAGAATTTATTTTGGTATGTATGTGGGGGGGGAACAAGACTGATGGAGAAACTTTGTACACAATTCTAAATAAACCTGGTCCCCACTGATGTTTTATAAAGGAAAGAAATTATTTAATGAGTCAAATCTAACACTGGGCATTAATTACACCTTTAAAATAGGACATAAGATTTCCTTTGGAGAAAAAGTACAAAGTCACTTCTGCATGTGTCGTATGTCAGTCCCAGAACCCGCCCATATATGCCCTAAAGCTAGGGAAGACAGGATGCACCAAAAATCACTTTATTAGGTTTTCAAGTCTGAACTTCCTTTGCACTAGTTGGTAAAAAGCCACTGCGTCAAGTTCTCCAAGTACCTCCTTGGTGCTCCCACTCAGGACCTCCCCTCTCCAGTGCCACCGCCTGTCAGGTTGTTCACCCTGTGGATGTTACCTGTGCCTACTGCCTAATGGACAAGAGCCAGATACCACAGTATTAAACTCTTAACTTGTTTGACTTGATCCTACTTTTTCTTTTGAAAGGGAGAAAAATAACATTCTGATTTGGGATGCTTCCATTTCTTTTTTTAACCTTTGGCTGGTCATCCACACCTGCTACAAAAAAATAATATTTTTGTATTAACAAAATAACCAAACCCATTTGGTGAAATTGCTCTTACATGTAAAAGTTTGAGGGGTTTATATACCAAAAACTACTCTTTAAAACCTGCCCCATGTTAGAGCTCATGGCAGCCTGTTTGGTGACAAAGCTGTCAGGTGGTTTAGTCCTAGTACTGCCACCTACTGGAAGTTTAACTGCGGGCACATCTGTCACTGCCCTGGGCTTTGGTTTCACCATCTCTATAGGACAGACATCAAGATGAAAAAGAACTTCCTCCTGTCTGTGATGGTTGCAATGCACCAAGTTAAAATGAAAAAATGTCACCGTCTCACTTCCTCTGGTGTGTCCCATTGAAAATAACCCATCACCAATTAGCTGTGGAAGCTTTAGCCTGTTGGTATTAACTGTTATTCTGGAGACCCCGGCTCCCATAATTTTAAGTAGATGGATAAATACATTTATTCTCTTTCTGCCTTGGTGTGGACAAAGAGAATTTTTTCAAACTCCATCCAAAACATCAACCCTAAATCACTAAGTGATGACAGTATAGTTTTAATTTTTTTTTGAGACATGAATCTCCTATAAATTTTCTTTTGGAAGAATATGGGATGTATTCTGCAGTTTTGACAGAACTTCTTTCTTCAAAGAGCCAGATATTATTTTCAGAAATTAAACAATCATGAAAGGCCTCCAAACTAAGGTTTTTAATGTATTTTTCCACAGACCAAATTGTCATTAAACTTATGTCTCTTCTCACTTTCTTTCCCCTTCCTGTTCTCGCTCATGTTAGGCTATGATTTTAGAATTTTATGCTGATATAATGGATTTTAATGTTTCTCTGATAAGCTAATACTAGTGAAAACGTGTGCAAGTAACTCATATTTTACTGTTGAACCGGTCTTTCGATAACATGATATCTCATTAAAATTTGCCATCTGGAAGACCTTACTTCATGGTAAGAAAACTCCGTTTTGGTAAAAGAAGAAAACTCCTCTTTTGTAAAAGAAAAAATTCTAATTGATTGTTTGCAGTATTTCTAAGAAAAAGAAATTCCAAATTTTCTGATGTGGGTACTGACCATTTTCCTTGGGTGGATTTTCTTGCATAAATGTAATTACAAAAAAAATGCTGCAGACAAATTTCGGCTACAGCATGTTGCTTGCTTGCTAGTTTCTTGATGACATCAGCACAGTACTGGAAAAGTAAAAACAAACTTTAACATCTAATGCCACTGCTTACTTCTAGCCAAAATCACAAAATATTTACCAGGTAGAAACTTCATACCCTCTATTCCCATTGGGGTCTTTCTCTATTGTAAGTATCAGCAGATTCCTCAAATGACTTGAAAGCTTTCAGCAAGACTGGCACACACTAAAATATCCATTTACTGTTTTGCTTTGGATTTTGCTAGCTCAGTGACCTCTCGGAATGGATATGTTATTCACTCCTTTACTGTACATGTACTTTGCGTGGACAGCTGACTCCAGCTGTATTTGTAATGAACTGGGCTTTTCACTTGTGAGTGTTCAGGGCAGTTTCCATCCTTTGTGCTTCTGCAACTAAAAAAACACCACCGCACCACACACTTCAATCTGGTGGAATTAAAGGTGGCTGCACACTTAGGAATTTGTTGCCAAGAAGCTTGTTAAACTGCTGCTCTGAAATTACAAGGATGGCTTGCCTGTGGACTCATTTTTTTTCCTTTGAGATATTGAACATTGTTTTTAAATTCTTTTTCCCTCTGACTATGGTCTAGATGGCCTGTGGCCATAGGGTTCAAGGTGGTGAGATGACAGAAGTGTGCAGCCTTGCCTTACTCCAAGCATCTCAGTGCTTCAGACTCGCCTAGTCTATTATGCAACTCCAGCTCTGCTCCTCCGGAAGGCTGGAATTCATAATAAAAATGGAAGAAGCCAGTTGGATATTTTCCCTTTCTCATGCAACATCCCCAAAGTCAACCAGCAGAAAAATCAAATGTTAATTTCAACAGTTAAGAATAACCATTAAAGTTAACTGGCTTTTTACATTTATTCATATCCTGAGTAGAAGCATTTTCAAGTGAAGAACCCACAGAATTAATTTTTAAAGCTCCAGACTCTATCAAACCCCCTCTTTCTGAATATAGTGTTTCAGCTTGAGTGGAATTGCCTTTTCTTTGGTGGAATGTTTTTTCATTCTGAAGTCAGTACCTCCTGCTTAAAATCAGTATGCCTGTGTGATCTTGGGGTTATTTAGCAAATGTGATAACGTATAGCTTGGCTGATGTTACACAAACCCTGGAATTCTTCTCATTGTTGCTATGGACATTCAAATGCTCTGTGAATATAGTCCTGTCACAATGACCTCAGTTGTCTTAGAAAGCTTGAGCGTCTTCCCCAAGGTTGGACTAAATGTAGTTTTCGGTGGTTGTATATGTTTGTGTGTGTGTTTGCGTGTGCTCTTTACATTTTAATTGTAAAAAAATTTAAACATCTTCATTAAAGTTTCTTAGAGGAGTGAGGCAGGATTGGGGTACTTACACTTTCTCCAGTGCGTAGTAAGTAGGTAAATAGTTGTATTCTTATGTGAGATGTTTTGAAGAGAAATTTTGCTGAATTTCTTTTTAATAACTAGTTTGTGGGGGGCGGGGGCAGAGATGAATTTCAGCTGCATTTTTAGAAATTTTTTAAGTCCCGAATTGTGGGATATTTGAATTAGGGGAAATCTTTCATTTTAAGAGCCTTGCTTACCTTTTTAAAAATGAAGCACATTTGGAATCCAAGAAATCCTGGGAGAAGAGAAACCTTTCAAGTTATTTATTAGCCTTTTCCTTTGATCGTGTAATTTACTTTTAATAGCTACCGGAGTTTAAATTATATATTTGTAGGGAAAACTCAGTGAACTAGAAAAAACTCCAGCTTATTTTCATTTCATGAAAGTTTAATGAAATTCTATTCTATTTGGAAATTCTGGTAAAGAAAAATTAACTTGGTTCCAGAGAAACCCTTACCTCAACTGGCGCTTTAATCCTCACTGGAGTAAAAACCCTGTAGCCAGTGTCCCAATCCTATGATTACTAATATCTGGTTTTACAATGGAAGGATCTGGAATGACCAAATGGCATCAAATGGAAAGAAAACAAGAATAAGAACAAGATGTAGGAAGTTCATGGGGTAAAAGGGCCTCCAGCTCTGCAGAGGAAAAGGAGGAAAGCTAAAGGCAGAACGCTTGGTATTTTTTTGTTTTTTTGTTTTTTTTACATCTTTATTGGAGTATAATTGCTTTACAATGGTGCGTTAGTTTCTGCTTTATAACAAAGTGAATCAGTTAAACATATACGTATGTTCCCATATCTTTTCCCTCTTGCATCTCCATCCCTCCCACCCTCCCTATCCCACCCCTCTAGGTGGTCACAAAGCACTGAGCTGATCTCCCTGTGCTATGCGGCTGCTTCCCACTAGCTATCTATTTTACGTTTGGTAGTGTATGTATGTCCATGCCGCTCTTTCGCTTTGTCACAGCTTACCCTTCCCCCTCCCCATATCCTCAAGTCCAGTCTCTAGTAGGTCTGTGTCTTTATTCCTGTCTTACCCCTATGTTCTTCATGACATTTTTTTCCTTAAATTCCATATATATGTGTCAGCATACAGTATTTGTCTTTCTCTTTCTGACTTATTTCACTCTGTATGACAGACTCTAGGTCCATCCACCTCATTACAGATAGCTCAGTTTCGTTTCTTTTTATGGCTGAGTAATATTCCATTGTATATATGTGCCACATCTTCTTTATCCATTCATCCGATGATGGACACTTAGGTTGTTTCCATCTCCGAGCTATTGTAAATAGGGCTGCAACGTCTCCTGTAACTGAGACTTAGGTTGGTACCGAGTGGGGAGGGGGGATCTGATGGGAGGGAGGGAAGTGCAAGACTAGCAGGGGCTGGGCCTTCTGGCTCGGGCCTTGCTGCTCTCTGGGTCTTGTTCTACCCCTCTGCAACATGGGGCCTCAACTACACTAGTGGCTCCTGAACATCTTAGGATGCTCTTCCAGGACCAGTGTCTGTCCATGAGAAAGAATCTGCAGGTCATCAGGAAAAGTAGGAAAATAAAGACAATGTATGAATTGTTTCATTAAGCAAACTTTATAAATGGAAAGTTCTGCCTTTCTTATTTTCTGTGATTATGTCCTTTTAAAGAAATATTTATTTCTTATACTATTTTTAAAGGTTATACAAAATATTGGCTATGTTCCCCATGTTGTACAATACATCCTTGTAGTCTATCCTACACCCAGTAGTTTGTACCTCCAACTTTCCCCACCTTGTATTGCCCCTCCTCCCTCCAGCTGGTAACCACTAATTTGTTCTCAATATCTGTGAGTCTGCTTCTTTTTTGTTAGTTAGTTGTGTTTTTTAGATTCCACATATAAGTGTTATCATACAGTAGTATTTGTCTTTCTCTATCTGGCTTATTTCATTTAGCATAATGATTATGTCCTTTTTAGTATTTTATAACTGTAATAAAGTTGGTGTGTTTTCTTTTTGAAAATTATAGTGATAGTGTAAGTGACAGCTTTCTTTCTTTTATAAATGCCTTTATTGGGCAAAAAGTAAGATTGGCAACCATGGATGATCTGTTTTAGTCCTGTTGTTGAAATTGCACCAGTTCTTGAGCTTGTGAACCCCTAAGGTGTATTCTCATGTACAGCTTGTGGACTCCATGTTCTAAGTAGTTTCAGCCAAACACCACACATGTGCTTTGGCTTATTTACAAAAAATTTTTGATTTTGTAGCCCAGATAGTTGGTACCCTTGTTGGTGGTAGTTATTCACATCTTCCTTGGTGGATAACTCCAGGTCTTAGCTCCGTGATGGAAGGAAGAGGCCTCTGAGTTCATAGGCACCAGTTGTGCCTCTTTTGTTTTTGTTATGGAGAGAAGTGGAGTCAGCACGTTATTAAGAATCACCCGCTTCCATCTCATTAGTGATGTGCAGCTAGAGGCTGGGTTCCCTGCCCCATTTCTCTGCTGCTCCTCGGCTTTTATAAGGTGGAGGGCAGTGGGCAGGAGAACCAGAATGTTGTTCTTAAGCATGAATTCGGAGCTGTGCCTGTGTCAGTGTGGCCAGCACCATGCAGGCTTCTGCTGAAGAACGGCCTTTGGGGATTTGCTTGAGGAAGTGTTTCCTCTTCCTGACTCCCCTGAGTCCTGCTCTCTGGTTGGTGCTGGGGCCAGTGATGGAAACTCATGGCATGACCACTCCTGAAAACACCTGTTTGCATGTCTTTTGTGAGGTATTAGAAAGGTAAGTTGAATTCATCCCTTTTTTTTTTTTAAGCTATGTGTATATCTTTAAATAGTTGTCCCTTTTCTGAAGTTTATGACTTGGTATTAGAAATTTTCAGAATTACTGCTGGAGTACAAAAATCTGTAGATTTTATCTTATTAGTGGATACTGGTAACTGAATTGTAATTCTTGAGACACCTTTAGTCAGGCAATCAGAGAGAGCTGTCCATGGTGCTGATTCTCTAAGTTAACTCACTACGTTGTGTGTTCAGTTCAGGACACAGCTCCAGGGGCCAGAGGACCTGGAATTTTGCCCCAATAGTTTGTAGGACTGTTTCCCCATGTTACAACCGCGGCAACTTTACCTTATCTCCTGCCCTCATGGGGATTTTCCCACGTCAGCTTGCTAAAGGGACTGTTGGCAAACTCTGATCCAATTTTAGGATTTACACAAATTTTGGAAAAAATGACCTGATGTAATACAATATCTCAAATTCACATTCTTTCTCACAGCCTTTAACAGGGTCCAATAACATGTTTCTATACCAATTTCATCCAGAGATTTCCAATAATGGGGAAAATGGAGGGTGTGTATTTAGCAAGATGCTAGCATTTCAGAACCTCTTGCTCTGCTCAGGGTTGTAAACTTTGTGGTGGATTCAACTCCCTCTTCTACTCCCATGTTGCACCCAGGCAGGCCTCAGCCCCGGGTGATGCTAAGGGCCTGGGAGAGGTCTGAGCTGCGGTAGCCACACTTCTCTGACCCCAGGCGATTGACCTGGGTCGCCAAGAGAATGAGCAACTGCTGTTTCCCAGTTCATTGTTCCCTCTGGGCAGCCACTTTGGTGTGTAGGGCAACAGGGATATACAAATCCATGCTTTATTAGCTACGCTGATTTCAGTCAATGTCAGTGGGAGAAACAGTAGGACTGCGGTAGTCCCAGGCTCTCTGAAGAATGCAGTCTCGGCTACTGTAAACAGCTATAGATGCATATTAATTACTAGACAGTGATAAGTTACCAGGAATTTTTTAGCTGCTCTGGTTCAAGACAGTCTGTCTGTTCCTCTGACTTTCCCTCTCCCTGCAGACTCTTTAGATAACATATTTACTTTTTCAGGTTTCTGAGGATGATTCACAGTCAGCAGTGATCGTTCCAAGTATAAAGAGCAGAAATCAATTGCAGTATTCTTTTTGTTGTTGTTTAATTGCGATATAATTGGTATACAACACTGGTCTACAGCATGACAACTTGGCATACACATATTGTAAAATGATTACCGTGATAAGTTTAGGTGATATCCATCACCTCATATACATAATTACAAAAACATTGTTTTTCCTTGTGAATTTACTCTCAGCAACTTTCAAACATACCATACCGTAGTGTTACTAAGGTCATCATGTTGTACATTATGGGCTTATTTATCTTATAAGTGAAGTTTGTACCTTTTAACCACCTTCACCCAATTCCACTACTGCCCATTCCTTGCCTTAGTAACCACAAATCTGATATCATTTTCTATGAGTTTGGGGTTTTGTTTTTCTGTTTTGTTTTTTTTTGCGGTACGCGGGCCTCTCACTGTTGTGGCCTCTCCCGTTGCGGAGCACAGGCTACGGACGCAGGCTCAGCGGCCATGGCTCACGGGCCCAGCCGCTCCGCAGCATGTGGGATCTTCCCAGACCGGGGCACGAACCCGTGTCCCCTGCATCGGCAGGTGGACTCTTAACCACTGTGCCACCAGGGAAGCCCCTGAGTTTGGGTTTTTTTAGAGTCCACATACAAGTAGATTATACAGTATTCGTCTGACTTACTTCACTTAGCATAATGCCCTCAAGGTCCATCGATGTTGTTGCAACTGGCAAGATTTCCTTCTTTTTATGACTGAATAGTCTTCCATTGTACCACATCTTCTTTACCCATTCATCTGTTGATGGACACTTAGGTTGCTTCCATATCTTCACTATTGTAAATGATGCTGTACTGAGCATGGAGGGTGTAGATATCTCTTTGACATAGTCATTTCATTTCCTTCAGATAAATACCCAGTAGTGGAATTGTTGGATCATATGGTAGTTCTACTTTAAATTTTTTGAGGAACCTCCATGCAGTTTTCCACAGTGGCTACACTAATTTACATTCCCACCAGCTGTGCACGAGGGTTCTCTTTTCTCTGCATCCTTGCCAACACTTGCTATGTCTTGTCTTTTTGATAATAACCATTCTAACAAGCACGAGGTGATATATCATTTCCCTAATGAGTACTGATGTTGAGCATCTTTTCATATACTTGGCCTTTATATGTCTTCTTTGGAAAAATGTCACTTCAAATCCTTTGCCCATTTTTTAATTGAATTATTTGGAGTTTTTTGCTATTGAGTTGTCTGAGTTCTTCATGTATTTTGGATATTAACCTCTTATCAGATCTATGACTTTCAAATATTTTCTTCCATTTCCATTTTGTTAATTGTTTGCTTTGCTGTGCAGAAGTTTTTATGTTTGATGTAGTCCCACTTGTTTATTTTTAATTTTGTTGCATTTGCTTTGGGTGTCATATCCAAAAAATCATTGCCAAGATGTATGTCGAGGAGTTTTTTCCTCTACATTTCCTACCAGGAGTTTTATGGTTTCAGGTCATACATTCAAGTTTTTTTTATCCATTTTGAGTTCATTTTCGAGTGGTATAAGATCATTCTTTTACATGTGAATATCCAATTTTCCCAGAACCAGTTATTGAGAAGACTGTCTTTTCTCCAGAGTATTCTTGGCTCCCTTGTCAAGTATTAGTTGATGGTATATGCATGAGTTTACTTCTGGGCTCTTAATTCTGTTCCGTTGGCCTATGTGTCTGTTTTTTATGCCAGTACCATAAAGGTATGATTATTGTATCTTTGTAATACAGTTTGGTTCCATACAAATTTCAATATTGTTTTTTTCTATGTCTATGAAAAATGCCATTGGAATCTTGATTGGGAATGTATTGAATCTATGGATGGCTTTGGGTAGTATGGACATTTTAACAATATTAATTCTTCTAATCCATGAACACAGGATATCTTTCCATTTATTTGTGTCTTTTTCACTTTCATCAATGTCTTGTATTTTTCAGTGTAGAAATCTTTTACCTCCTTGGCTAAATTTATTCCTAAGGATTTTATTTTTTTTATGTTATTGTAAATGAGATCATTTTCTTTATTTCTTTTTCAGCTAATTCATTGTTTACAGTGTTCTTTTTTTTTTTTTTTTTTTTTTTTTTTGTGGTACGCGGGCCTCTCACTGTTGTGGCCTCTCCCGTTGCGGAGCACAGGCTCCGGATGCGCAGGCTCAGCAGCCATGGCTCACGGGCCCAGCCGCTCCGCAGCATATGGGATCCTCCCAGACCGGGGCACGAACCCGTATCCCCTGCATCGGCAGGCGGACTCTCAACCACTGCGCCACCAGGGAGGCCCTACAGTGTTCTTTTCTGTACCAAATCATCACATTGTATTATATTAACCATCACATCACAACCCCACTGGGAAATGATTGATTGATTTTTCTCCAGCCATTGAAGGAGGCAAACATCAGCACAACTGAGATTTAGTTTTGCTTATTTTGGCATAATTTTTTTCAAATTGTAGCACATACTTGGTGTTTCTGAGCCAGCCACTCTCCTCTCCTCTCATAGATAGCAGGGGCCATTTTAATGTGCCTTTCTTCCCTTGCCCACAAAGATTTGCTGTGGTTTCTTGCAGCTCTAGTTGGTGTTACTGTCAGTCCCAGTTGGTTATCCTCTCAATGTCAGTGTGATGAATTTACTCCCTGCACAATGGTGAGAAAATAGATCAGATAGTGCCTCTTCTATCCAAGTCCTGGCTTCTATTCACAGATCAGCAGAGGAGACTTTTTTTCAAAAAAAAAACCCTGACGTTTTTCTCTTTGACAGAAGAACTAGTTGGTAGCAAGAACACTTAGATTTAAGCTAGGCTTTTGAAAGCAGCCATGTGAATAGCACTGCCCAAGTGTTAGATGATTCAAAACAACTCTAAGAGACCTTACAGATGCAGGGAAGAAAGTAGAATGTTATAAGTGAGAATGCAGAAGGGCATTCTTAATGGCTGGGGACACAGCAACCAGAGTGAGAACAGAAGACTGGAAATGACTGATTGGGGAGGGGGTGACCAAGTAGTGAGAGATGAAAAGTAAAAGTCCCTCCCCCCTTATCTGTCCTGCTTTTTGCCCTCAACTTCATCTCTTCCCAGGCCTTATGAAGTCCAGATTGGTGGGAGAGGGAAGGCCAGATTGCAGGTGACACAGCACAGGAAGGGTCTAGCTGGTCTTGGACACCAAGAAGATGGGTGTAGAGATCTAGAGGTCATTGTGGTGGGCCTGGAACTCTTTTTCTACCAAGTTTGAATTGTCTAGAGCCCTCACCACACAGGTTTTACAGTAGAAATTTGTGTCTTTCCACCTGTCACATACATGGCAGTAGAGCTAAGAGACAGAGAGTTATAGTTGAACACTAGTCCTAGAGCTATCAAGGGCAAGGGGAACAACCACGTTTATTCTTTGCTTTGGTAGGATTCTGGAGAAATGCTAAAAGGAAAATCAGCCACTGGTCCAGAATAATGCTTCTGAGAACAGGGAGGTATCAGGCTGGCCAAAAAGTTCGTTCGGGTTCTTCGTACCATCTTACGGCAAAACCTGAACGAACTTTTTGGCCAACCCAATACTTGCTGACTGTAAGCATCATACCAGTTACTTAGATGAAGGGTCCAGTGTGGCTGGGGAAGTCCCAGAAGGGTGGTGGCTCTCAAGCTAGGCTGTTCGTTAGAATTACGTAGGATACCGGGACCCACCAGAGACCTACCAAATAAGAGTCTTAGGCAAATGGCCCTGCCTTTGGGGCTGTAGTTTTTTTTTCCTCGCTTTGTTTTCATTTTGAAAGCTCTACCAATGGTTCTGAGGGACAGCTGGGATTGAGGAGCACTTCTGTATAATCAACCCATGAGAGGTTCAGGAGAACCATTTCCACTGCCCTCCGAGCAGTGTATGGTCCACGGACACATAGGAAGTATTAAGAGCACCTGTTCTATCCATCCACAGACCCACACATACACAGAACTCTTTGAGAATCAGCTTCTCCACCTAAGGCCACTTCATATACTTCAAGGAAAGGTCAGGCTTTTGTTTGTTTGTTTTGCTTGGAAATGTGAACTTGACCCTAGGCTTATTTTGTGGATGTAGAGAAAACAGGATGAATTTATCTCTATCCAGCAAGATCATAATTGGGAACAGTGCAAGGGGGTTAGAGGGATGAAGGAAACAGAAGTTGTGTTGATAAAGGACATCCAGGAGAGAAAAATAATTGGTTAAAGAGTGCAGGGGAGAGAGAGGAGGATCAAACAACAAAATATATTTGAGTTCATTTTCTTCCTCATAGCCCACATGACTAGAGGTGTTTGCACACAGTAGGACTCAATAGTGGTTTTATGATAAAAACTTACACCTATTTTGTTAATTCCCAGGATGAATGGTGATGTTTTTTTTTTCCTAGAGACGTAGTAGATAAAGACAGTATTTGATTTTTCATGTCCAGGTAATCTGACCTTTTAGATGTTAAACTCTTTGTAGGAAATATTTGTTACACGATGCCTTGGGTGAAAGGAAATGGTTGAGCAGAGTTCTTAGTCTTGACCCTATGTGGCCACTGGTCCACCATTCCATCAGAGGCCTGATGAATGATGAGGATGTATGGTTCAAATAAAAACTAGAGCAGTGCCTGGAAAACAGATCTGGCTGACAGGGTCCTTTTATTTAGAGAATGAACTTGGCAATGTCAGATTCTTAGAAATCTGTTAGTGAGCTATAGGAGAAAGGGGGAAAATTAATTCAGAGAAGGAAATAATTGCTTTACCTCTCTCAAAGGTCATCAATCTAAATGTCTTTAATACCCTGACAAATATCTCCTGTCAATTTGCTCCTTTAAAAGATACCATAATAGGAAATACGTTCGAGCTGCCATCCTGGCTGTCTGGTTTCCCTGTGGTGTCTACCTGCAAAGAGAAGCACAGGTGCATCTAGAATGACCCCGTGCTCAATTTGGAGGCGTCCCAATGGCCACCATTTTTCCCCTCAGTGGAGAATGCTTATCCTCCTGTTTCAGAATCAGCATTTGTAAAATCCCAACCCAAGTGGGAACCTCCAAAAGTCATTTAATTTGTTCCCCAAACATTGTGGGTTGGGATGGGAACATGGTTGCATGTGTCCACCATTCTCAAAGAGCCGAGACCTTTATTTTTAAAGACTTGAAAGGCAGGAGATTCGTCAGTTGCCTTTAGTCGTGCATTCGGGGCTCAAATCTGCACCATCTACAGGCTCTTCCTTCTCATGACTTGAAGTGCTCACAGGAAATAATGAACTCGGGGTCATAACAGCAGCTCCTCTGTGATCCCTAAGTCATCTGAGCCATCTCTCTGATTTTCCTCACCCCTTTGGCCACATCTGTGCAAAAGAGAAGCCGTGTAGGCACTTTCCTGGAAGAAAATACCTCCTTGCTGTGCAGGTTCTTGTTACAGATAAGGCTTATGACCCAGAGCTTACATTTTCTCACATAAGGCTCTGGCCTTTCATCCTTTTGTCGTGAACTACTTCCATGTGGCTATGAAATTAATGACTTGAACAAAAATGAGATTGCCAAAATCTTCTCACCCAGGAAGAAGAATTCTAGGTGCTTCCGGGAGGTTGGGTTGGCTGAATTCAATGAATGATAAACTATGGAAATGGTAAATTTGGCATTCAGTGCTAGATGGTCGGGGGATGGATTGTTTGGGTTTTGCCTGTGTTTTCTCTATTTAAGAAGTGAAAGAAAGAAAAGAGACTAACCTGCCTTTGTGCACAGCTTTTTGAGCACTCTGTTCTTGGGCCCTGGGATATGCAGTGATGGTGAGCGAGCAGTACTGAGGGCATGAGAGGTCGGGCTCCTTGTCAGGGTCACCCTGCTGACCTTGCTGGGAGGTCAAGTTCTTCCATAGGGCCTCTGCAGACCAGCTTTTTAGCCTTTTCTCTTTGGGGTTGTACTGTGCCTGCAGCTTGTAAATCGTGGGTCTGTCTTGTCAGTAGGGCAACTGGGCAGACTGTCGTGATCACTGAACATGGGGAAGTGGGCTATCAGACGCTGCACTTCCTCCTCTTTTCTGAACTTCATTAAAATTCTATTTCATGATTTCAGTTTTTAACAGTATCCCAAGAGGCCCATGAAGGATGCCAAGAATGTGGCCTCCTTTCGTGTGTGTTTACCTTAAGGGCCTGCACTGTTGTGGTCAAGTTGGCCCAGACTCACTTGAAGTATTTCTTATAGGGGAAACCTCATTAGGGGACTCCATCCTGACACTGTTGCTTTCTGTATAGCCCATGGCTCAGAAATCTTTGACTAAGAGTTTTATATCCATATTAATCATCCTTTTATAAGTGAAAAATCAAGGTGTCAAATTGTAAGAATGATACCTTAGACTTCTTACAGTGTCTTTATATCCCAAAGTGGGGAACCAAAAGCTGGACTTGGCAATTACCTAGCTGAAGAGTAGGGTATCTGATCCAGGAAAGGTGGTGAAGAAAAGAGTTTAGTTTCCTGTATTGGGGTTTTCAGGATTTCACACATAGTGAAGGAGTTAGGATGGCTAGAAAGTGCTTATGGAATTGCTATTGTCATATTCCCTGACTCTGACTCCAAATCACTAGTCATACTAATCTGTACATGTGCCTTCCCACCCCTGGACTTTGTAAATTCCAGTATACTACTTTAACTGTCATTAAAGAGGGAAAATTGTCTCTGTTCCCAGGAATCCAATCCAAGACCTGTTTGGAAAGTGCCCCAACAGTTCCTTCAGTGCCATTTGAGCTGGGGAGTCCCATCTGTCCCACTGATTATGCAGTTCTATCTGTCAACCTCTCCTAGAACAGTGGGGTGCTTGAGTGGGGTCTTGGGAATTTGGCCAGAAGGATGTAATGGCTTGTAGCAGTTGGGGAAGGTAGACCTGGAATCTGATGGCTGGTGGGGGCAGCCTTGGGAAGCATGGAGTAGTGTAGAAACCATGTCTCTAGGGACAAGGGTGGGATCCAAGATGAAGGATCCACTAAGGGCTGTCAGAAGAGCCAGGATGTTTGAGATCCAAGTGAGAGTGACTCCCTGGGCAAGAGATTTTCCCTATGGAGTCTGGGATAGGCCTGAGGGAACTCAGGGGAGGACAGAAGTGTCTTGGATAAAGGCTGCCTCTCTGGGCTTTCTATCCAA
This sequence comes from Hyperoodon ampullatus, assembly GCF_949752795.1. Classification (NCBI taxonomy): domain Eukaryota; kingdom Metazoa; phylum Chordata; class Mammalia; order Artiodactyla; family Ziphiidae; genus Hyperoodon; species Hyperoodon ampullatus. Next base: position 103,020,323 of record NC_136916.1, read on the forward strand.
CACCAGGGTAGGGCTAGACTCTGGAGTCAGTGCCTAACCTAAAGCATGCTAGGTATGCCTTGCCAGCCACCTTTCAGACAGGTGAAGTCATTTACGGAGGATTCTGGCAAATAAATCACCTCGAGCAACTGAAGTTTTAACGAAGAGACAGAACAGTTTTGTAGCCCTCCATTGTTTTAAACACATGCAGCACGGTGTTGCGTCCCATGCACACGGACGTTTTACTGAAATGATCACGTGGTAGTAATGCTAAAGAAAAATTTGGAAAGGGAAAGTCCAGTGGTTCTGCAACCACCCAAATGGCTATTTCATTCTTATAGGTTTCCTTATCATTCTTGCATATATATATATATATATATATATATATATATATATATATATATATATATATATATAAAATAGTAGAAGGCATTTTGCATTCTGCCTTTTTCACAATGGTCTATCATAACCATTTTCTGTGTTTCCAGTAGCCTCTGTAAATTATCTCCTTTAATGGTTGCAGGATAGAACATCCTGAAGAAGCCCCATGTTTTACTAGACAATATTTTTCTTTTGGATAGTCAAGTCCTTTCCAGGTTTTTTGTTTGCCCCATTATGATGCTCTTTTCACAACAGTGTGCAAACCGTTTTGCTTTTTTTGAATTACTCCCAGAAGTAGGATTACTACAGCAAAGGTTATTGACTTCTTTATGGCTCTTTTTATATACTACCATCTTGCTTTTCAAAAGAGTTGTATTCAGCGCCACCTTAGAGGGTAGCACCCGCTAAATTGCAACTCTGATGGCATTAAGGCTTTTTCCCCATTTTTGAAAATTTAATTGATGAAAAATGATACATCAAAGTTGCTTTGTCATTCCTTTCATTACTAGAAGAGATAAAATCTCTGCCATATGTTTTAATTTTATTCCTGATATGAATCATTTATTCATATCCTTTGCCCATTTCTTTATTTGATGATTTTTTCTTACATTTCAATGAGATGTTCATCCTTTTGTCAACGTGATACAAAGAATTTCTGTAGTCTATTAAATGTTGACGTTTCCATTGTTCTGAAGTTTAGTAATCTTGGTAAAATCCTGTCTTTTTATTTCCTTTGAATTTATCTGTTGCTTCAGAGCATAGATAAGTATTAGCTCTGTGAAAGAATGTGAACTATTTATTACATGATAGTTGTCTTAGAGTTTAATTTTAAAATAAATTATTTAACTCTGTTAACCATCCATAATCTATCTTTTATATTTCCTGTGGATCTTACTGAATACTTTTCTATTTTGCTCTCCACGTATCAAACAAAGAGACATTTGCTTAATAATCCTGCCTTCCCTGCATTGTACTAAAAATCTGCTTTATCATATGCTGCATTTCAGATTTGTTTATGGACTGTCTGTATTATGCTACATTCTTCTTTTGAACCATTACCAGAATGAATGAATGAATTTTGCTTTGTAACATTTTCTAAAACTTGGTTCCTTTTCAGAGTAAATTTCTTAATGTTTATGTTTGCAGATTATAGTGATTTTGTTGAATTCCTAAATACCCTACTGGAATTTTCATTAAAAGTACATTAAATCTGTAAGTTAAATTTAGGAGAATAAGCATTAACAAATACTAGTATTTTCATCCTGTAACAAAGTACACATTTCCATTTCACCAAATCAAATTTTGTTTTATAGAGCAAAAGTTTGTGGTTTCATTTTGAAGATTTAGCTCAACATTTAGGTAAATTCCTAAAATTTTTAATATCTTGTAGCAATTACGAATAGAAGCTTTCGTTATGTTTTCTAACTGAAAATACTAGGTTACTTGCTTTTGCTTCTGCTCTTAGGTGTTACTGTTTTTTTTTACTTGTATGGCATCATTGTTATTTAGTTGTCGCTTGTGTCAAAGGAAACCTCCTGGGCGATGTAAAGGGTCTCCAGTGTGCTGGAGGAACCATTGCTCTGTGACCTTCTAGCAAGGCTCCTTTCTTTCTTTGATAGCCTGAAAGAGTGAAAGGGAGGGGAGTGGGGGAGGAAAAGAAAATGAAAGTACACACAGCCACACCCAGGAAGTGATGTCGTGTCCTGCAAGCCCTCCAGGAAGGTAGCCCCAGCAAGCTTTCGCAGCTTATGTTAGATCCACAAGGAGTCCTTCCAGATCCTGGGACCCCCAAAGTGGAATCTGGGGTTCCAGATTATAAAAGAAGGTGGCTTAGAGATCTGACAGTCTTGAAACATTTATGTATGGCTGGAGAGAAGCAGAGTTCCCCTCTCCTTTGTTGCCATATCGGGATTATCTTACTGGGTGACAGTGTCCTCTGGAAACCTCCTAAAGAAATGTCAGTGACAGAATCACTTTTGAAATTACAGATGAGATGATTGAATTAATGATCTAGTGGAACATTTTTCCTCAGGACATGGCATCAGGGTGCTTTTGCTGGCTTCACCGCCTGCTGCACTCCCATCCCACGAGGTGATACCATATATTCTCATTCTGCCAGTGATGATAGCCAAGGTCACTCCCAGCAGGGGCAGGACTGCCATCCCAATGAAGTCTCACAGTCTTGAGGTCTGGATCCCACTTGGGAACAGACCCGTGAAGTCTTCTATATAGCATATCATCTCCTGGAATGTTATCTAGAATTAGCATCAAATAGTGAAAAGAGTTGGTAGAATTTGTCGTTAGACCCAAGTTGAAATCCAAGCTCGCTGCTTACAAGCTGACCATAGGAAAGCTTCTCTTTTTCCATTTGTATAAGGCAGACAAAAGGACTATCTCATCCAATTATTATTCATTTGTTCAGGAAATATGAAGATGAAATATGAAAATGAGTGCCTCCTGTTTGCCAGGCACTGATAAAAGTAATGTTGATATGGCAGAGAACACACCAAAGACTCATGGAGCTTATGTCCTAGGGGGAGGGAGGGAGGGGAGATACATGTTAAAAACAATCTATCAGCTAATAAACGCCATGAGAAATAATAAAGCAGAAAAAATGTGATCAAGTAAGGGGGATTGTTCTTTTAGAAGAAATGATCAGAGAAGACTTCTCTAATAAGATATCTGAACACAGAGATGAATAAGGATGGAAATGAGCCATGAGAATATTGAAGGAAGAGCATTCCAGGCAGAGGGAAGCATATGTGCAAAGGCCCTGCAGTAGGAGCTTGCTTGTCTGAAGAATAGAGGCAGGGCCATGGGGCTGGAGCAGAGGGAGTGGTGGAGACCCTCCTGCTGGCAGGTGATGCGGTCAGATAGGTGGAGGGAACCAGATCGAGTAAGGCAGGGATCGCAACAGCAGGCCAATTCCAGCCTATGCTTGTTTATGTACAGCCCTCTAGGTAAAAATGGCTTTTCATTTTTGAAAAAGTTGTTTAAAAAAGAAGACTACATGACATATGTGTCCTGCAAAGCACCAATTATTTACTATCTGGTCTTTTATAGGGAAAATTTGCCAATTCCTGATGCAGGACCTTAGAAGCCATGGTGAGGATGTCACATTTCTAAGTGTGAAAGGAAGCCATTGGGAGAGTTTTGAGCAAGAAAATTAACGTGAGGTGATTGACAGTCTTAAACAGATGGCTCTGACTGCTGTGTTAGCTCAGACTATAAACGGAGCGGGTGCAGCAGGGAGCACAGTTAGGAGGTGTTATAGTCAGGGTGAGACAGGGCAATAGGTTGGACCAGACTGGTAGCAGTGGGACAGTGAGTAGTTGGATAGAGAATACATTTTGAAGGTGGCACCGGAGGTGCTTTGGATGGACTGTGGAGTGTGAGAGGGAGGACGGAGTAAAGGATGACTCCAAGATTTCTGGTCCACATCCTCTCCTTAGGTTGTCCTGGAAACGGAATGACAGAATGATCTTTTCTGTCCTTAGGGTTTGATGCCTTCAGTTCTTTTGCCATTTTGTAGTCAGGGTTACCTTCCTAAGGGACAGTTTTGATTGTGACATTCTCCACATAGCACAGGGAGATCAGCTCGGTGCTTTGTGACCACCTAGAGGGGTGGGATAGGGAGAGTGGGAGGGAGGGAGACGCAAGAGGGAGGGGATGTGGGGATACATGTATATGTATAGCTGATTCACTTTGTTATACAGCAGAAACTAACACACCATTGTAAAGCAATTATACTCCAATAAAGATGTAAAAAAAAAAAAAGAAAGAAAAAGAAAACAAAATATTTACATGATTTAAAAAAAAAAAAAACCTCTACCAGTGTCCCATTAGCTGTGGAACGGTCAGGTGTGGCCCTCCATAATCTGACAGGCCTGTACCTGCATCCTAACTCATTTCCAGCTGTTCCCTTTCTTCAAACCCAATGCTAACCAGTGAATCGTCCACCAGTCCCCATGTGTACTTCATACTCCCACCTCCAGCACTTTGCCTATATGGGTTCCTCTTTTTTTTTTTTTTAATTATCATTACACATCAACAGTCTTACTAGAATGTTACTGTCTACCTTTTTCTTTTTTTTTATAAATTTATTTATTTATTTATTTTTGGCTGTGTTGGGTCTTCGTTTCTGTGCCAGGGCTTTCTCTAGTTGCAGTGAGCGGGGGCCACTCTTCATTGCGGTGCGCGGACCTCTCACTGTTGTGGCCTCTCCCGTTGCGGAGCACGGGCTCCAGATGCGCAGGCTCAGTAGTTGTGGCTCACGGGCCCAGTTGCTCTGCGGCATGTGGGATCTTCCCGGCCCAGGGCTCGAACCCGCGTCCCCTGCATCGGCAGGCAGATTCTCAACCACTGCGCCACCAAGGAAGCCCCCTGTCTACCTTTTTGATAAAGCAATTCCTTAACACCCTCGTTACCCTCCTGGTCTATTCCAATGCTGTTTGTCTTCACCTCTTTGAACAGCGATGTCATTTCTATTTGTAATATGGTTTTTTATACACAAGCCTTGTCTTCTGCCAGAATACAGAGAGGGAGACAATAGAGGATATGGTTAAATCCCTCGTCTTTGTTAAATCCCAGCTTTGCCCTTGGAACCTGTATGACTTTGAGCAACTTACTTTACTTCTTGCAGCCTCAGTTGGTGCTTCCATAAAATGGAGGTAATTCCATGGTTACTTCGCAGCACTAATTAAGAGATAGAATGAGATGATTCTCATACAGCACTTAGTGTAGTTATGTGCCTGCCATGTGGTTAGAGCTCATTTAATTCCAACTGTATCAATTCACCTTCATTAAGGAGCTGAGGAAGTATCTTTCTATCCTCTTCTTCCTGTTGCTGTGTACCCTGGTTTTGTACACAGTAGGCAAATGAATATATTGTTAAAGAGTACAGTGAAATGAGTCAGGTTTTGGAATTAACTCTGAGTTCAGTTCCCACCATCATCACCACCACATCCAGCTGTGTGACTTGTGGCAAGATCCTTTCCTCTCTGAGTTTCAAATTCCTCACATTCCCAGTGGATGAAATGATTCCTACCTTGAAAAGTCAGGAGGATGAACTATGATGGATGTAAAGCACCTGAGGCATGGTGTGTGCCAATGATAGCTCTCACCAGGATGACGATTATCAAAGCTTCTGCAGAAAAAGTTCCTTTACCTTTCTGGCATGGAAGCTTGATCATTCCTTAAAGCAGTGGTCCTCAAAATGTGGTTTCTGGACCAGCAGCATAATCAATGTCATTTTCCCTGATACTTATTAGAAATGCACGTTCTCAGGTTCCACCCCGAGCCTAGTAAAGCAGACACTGTGGAGTGGGGTCCAGCAGCCAGTGTATTAACAAGCTGATGTGCACAAGCATCTGAGATCTTAGCGGAGGGAAGAGTTGGCATGGGTCGTTCCCTTCAATCCCAGTGGGGTAGTTAAGTCACTCTGCTTTTCCGTTGGCATCATAATTGAGGACATGAGAGCCAGGAGATGTTTCCAGCATTGCCAGAGAAGGGTAGCACAGGCCCCTTAGTGCCACTTTGGAGGTCAGCAACTCCTGACTCTTTACCTACGATTACTCACAGAGTTGACAGGAACAAAGAAGAATTGGAGGAAGGTGTGACCCATGGTTAACAATGGGAAGTATGGTTTAGTGAGTAGTTCAGTTTGAGGCACAGGACTAGTCTGGGAGCATAAACCCACAACATAAGCCATCGTGAGCTGTTAATTAACTTGCAATATTACAACTGTCAGTGAGCCTGACAAGATAATGAAAATTCTTTAGTGTGACTGATTTTAATGTAAGCTGTTGACACATTCGTAAATACAGCAACTAAAGTTAGTTCAGATGGTTTCAAGAAATTCAGAAATATTGTGAAGAACATTTAATCCTTCCGTAGTATTAAGGTCTAGAGAGCATTTAAATATCTCTATAGCTGTGGGAAAAAAAGCACAGCCACATTTATATATAGTTACCAGCTTTTTTTTTTTTAAACATGATGCCACATTTATCTTTTTCCTTTTCTTTAGGCTCCTTGTATGACATGAAAAATCATCTCTTTGACAGGGTGATTCTGTTAATCCAAATAGAGTTGAAATAGAATTACTTCAGGCCTTACCATCTAGACCTCTGCCTTCTCTCCACCACCAGCTTCCCCTTCATCACCCGTGGCCCTGATAAGGGGTCGACACAGGAGAGGACCAGACCCTCGAACCAGCCCTTGGGCTTGCTGCTATGTAGCTCTAATACATGATGCATAAGAGGTGCCCTTGGCATATGGAAGGAAAATGTCAGAATTTCTGTTCATGATTCATTTTAATCTCACGCTTTGAACTCTCTTTTTGTCCATATTTGGGGATGGTGGTCTATGCGCAAATATTTCTTCCTAAAAGGGGTGTGTGATCAAAAAAAATGTGACTTGTCTCTGAGGGCAGGTTAACATGACAGGGAAGATTTGGGTAAAAGGTTGGAAATGTTGATGCCAAAACATTCTAGAATTTTCTGTAGATTTCAGTTTTCCATGTTACCTTTTCACCTATAACTGGATACATAATAGCCTTGTCTCCTCTCATGTGCTATTCAGTTCAGATCATGGGGTGCCAATCAGATAAGGGGAAAAGTAAGAAGCAGACACCGGTGGCTTTATGCTGGGCTGTCTCTTCCTCTTGGGCCTCTCCCGCTGCTTGGACTGCCAGAGTGGAGCTGCCTGCTGGGGCACAGAAAGGGCACCTAGATGGACCCTTAACTACAGGATCTATTCTCGCATCACTGGTTGCCCTTTTAAAGCCCTGGATTTCAGAGCCATCTCTCGTTGGTGCAACGTGGGTAAATAGGACCCATTTAAGTGAGTGGGCAGGAGGCAAAAGTGCCTTGAAGAGAAAAGACCACAAGGCACAGACTGTTACCATATGCCTGCCCCCAAGCTGCCTTTTTGTCCCTAGGCTGTAGTTACATCACATTTGTTTCTCTCTCTCACTCTGAACGCTTCTGAGAAGTTTCAAAGGAAGGTAAGCAGTACCTATCTAATTTACGTGCTTCTCTGGTAGAACGGCTCTGGGTTTCCGCTGATCCCGGGCAGGGGCTGTTTTCAAGAAGAGGCCCCACCCACGCTCTCCCAGGGATGTTGCATGGCTGTGGTCACCAGTCTCCCCCACGCCTGTAGGCTGGCCACTCGCTTCTAGAATGAATTCCTTGGGAGCTTCTCGATGGGTCTTTTCTTTGTAGTCTGTCTTCCAAGAATTCTTGTGCTGCTTTGCCATCAGAGAGGCCGTGCCTGGCCGGTGCTGACATTTCTTGCCCTCCTTCCCCACAGGCTGCACAAGGGGGTGGCCACAGGACCCTGCTGTATGGCCACGCGATTCTCCTGCGGCACTCCTTCAGCGGAATGGTAAGCATCTCTGGATCCGCTTTTACCATTCAAGGAGGAGGGGAAAGATGAGGAGGGGAGAAAGGGCAGGAAACCAGCAAGTGTCTAGATCAGGTTAAGTAATCAGCGGGAATCATTTGAAATGGAAATAACTATAGCACATTACTGTCTTAGCGTTTCCTTCCTGGAACTTACCTCACTTAGCACTTATATATTTGTGTTTGTTTAATGTCTGACCACCTTCCTCCCCACTCCAGAGAAGGACTGTGTCTTGTTTTAAATTTATTTAACTAAACCTAACTCGACCGAGTGCAGTGCCTGGATATACTAGATGCTCAGTAAATATCTGTTGAATGGATGATCAAATAGACCATGGAATAACTGATGACTTGCACATATGACGTATACGAGCATAACCAGCGTAGGAGAAAAAGCAATCAAATGGATTTTTTGTGAAATTTCTCCTCTTTTACAAGCTAAAGGAAATAGGATGGTATCTGGTGCCTTCAGTCCTGGAAGAATTTGAAGGTATTATGTTAATCCAGAGGTGGGAGGCAGCCAAGGAGCAAAGCAGTCACGGGAAGCAGGTCAGGCTTTGATCTATTCAGGGATCTAGAACCAGAATGAACCGAAATGGCGATTACTCACTATAACTTGAAAATTTTTTCAAGTTTTAAATAAATATAATTGGTTAAACACAGACACTGCAGTTCTTTTGCAGGGAGTGTTAAGAGGAATATCATGATCTCAATCAAGTATAATATGTACCAACTCTAATAACCTTTACCCCCATTTCCTACATGTATCATTCTTCCTTGCTATCAGTGTAAGGAAGATTTCTTTCTCTAGCCCTAGTGGAAAACTGTGACATTAATTCAAGACTTTATTTTCACACATTTTCCACCTGCAGCAGCTGCAAAGTTTGTCTCAAAGCTTGAACTATCAAATTGGCAGCGAGAGCAGCAGCTGCCTCTTAAATAATTTATTTATTGCAGCATTTTTTTTTTTTTTTCCTGAGCACTGGTAAGAAGTTGACCTTTTCAGCCTGAACATTCGTCCGTGATAATCCCTCGTGGCAAAGGACAAAGAACAAAAGTGACCAAATCGAAGGTTATCTGAGCAGGAGATGGGGACAGAGAGTGGGGAAACTTTTGCACCCTGGCACTCTCTAGAATTGAGAGGTGATCATTTATCTTTAAGAATCTGGTGCTTATCCATAGGGTAAATAAAACCCTAATACCTCTCTTTTTCTACCTAAATAGAATAAACAAAAGCTCAAAAAGCACACTTCTGGCTTTGAAAACTCAGGCTAGCATTGTGCTAGAGAGAGGAAGGTTTACATTATTCATCCTTAGGTTGGTTGCCCCTCACTCCCAAGAAATCCCACTCACGGTTAACATGAGCTCTATCCTGGCCAGTTCCTTTTAGGAGCAGCATTAAGCATGCAGCCTATGAAGATAACTGTATAATACAATGATTCTCCATTTTCCTGTTGCAGTGAACTAGAAGTATAACTCAGCAAGTTTGTGCCAAGTGCATATCCGCCTCCCAGTCTAATTCTAAGACCACCCACTGTGCTGTCAATAAAAGGAGGCAGGGAACAGGCTGTGTACTTTTTTCCTTTATTAAGTTATTTTTTAAAATAATTTTTAACTTTTACATGCACATGTATTTTTATCATCAGACAAAAAAACCATAGGCATTATTTGAGAAGTTCTAAAGCTCATAGAAAAACTGAAAAACAGAAAATATATAGAAATGGGGGCACCATTGTGGTCAGTCCCACTGTCCAAAGACAACTTGTTATCAATTTGGTGTAATTCCCTTTAGCCTGGGTGCTAGGCATTTAAGTTTTGCATACGTGGCAACTATAGAAGTACACTATTTTGTGTATATTCCATATTGTTACACACTCTTGAAAAATATCCTTCATAGTAACATAATATTCCATAAAATAAAGTACCAAAGTTTATCAACCTTTCCATTATTGTTGCCCATTTATGTTCTGTTTGTATTGTTCCCAGTTTAAAAGTTTCTCAGAGTATCTTTGAACAAAAGCATATTTAATATTTCAAACTTTTTCTGTTTCAAACTTATTCCTCATAGTCCTATGAGTTAAATCACTGGGTCATCAGATAAGACATCTTTGAGGTTTTAAATATTTTACAAAAATATATCCCAGAAGCACTGTAGCAATGAACAAGATAAACAAGCCCCTTTCATAGTAGCTCAATGTTGAAATTGACAACTGGAAGCCAACTAGTGGTGAGATGCCAAGATTTGACTGAAGAGTATGACTTCACTAGCTTCTGCTCTTGTTCCACAGTATCTAACATGTTTGACTACATCAAGATCCCAGACAGATAAACTTGCCTTTGATGTAGGTCTACGGGAACATGCCAGAGGTAAGTCAACATGCCTAGGTCTGCTGCTCAGTGGGGTCTTGGGCTAAGGGCTTTTGAGAAGGGTACTGAATGCTACTCATTTGGGATTCCAAACCAAACTGGTCAATATCAACCTGGTCTGATAAAACTTTGGAGAATTTTAAAAAAGAATGTGTAATGAAAACATAGAAACTAAGAATGAGGGCAAACATAACGTTTTAACCACAGTCTGCCAGAGTCTCAAAGAAAAACAATTTTTAGGGTTAGGAACCAAAAGTAAGTAGAGAAGTTATTCCTGAAAGAAACCAATAGTAATGAATAATCGGTAAAAAGCAAAGATAGCATAATAAGGGTTTACATAATGAAGTATAATGTTGAGATCAGAAAAGTAGTTCTGGGACTTCCCTGGCAGTCCAGTTGTTAAGACCTCGACTTCCAGTGCAGGGGGTACAGTTCGATCCCTGGTTGGGGAGCTAAGATCCCATATGCCTCGCGGCCAAAAAACCAAAACATAAAACAGAAGCAATATGGTAACAAATTCGATAAAGACTTTTAAAATGGTCCACATTAAAAAAAAATCTTTAAAAAGAGTAGTCCCATTTTATTCTGCAGTGAACCAGCTATTTTTAAAGCAGTGTTTCCCAAATGTTAGTCAATGACATCCACCATCGCGGTGTTTGCTATTCCTGTACATCACTTTTATTATTATTTAATTTATATTTTTCTTTACGTTTACTTACTTTTGTACTTATAATTTTATAATAAGACTAAACTAAAATCATTGGTATAAGTAGAAAACTGGTATTGCTTGCCTTAAAAATAAATATAGAGAAAAGAAAATCATGTCACTAAATAATTGAAGAGGTGTTGGCAAATATTAGAAAAGTGTTCATGATATACAAGCTCCAAAGTGAAAACGTTCTGATAGAATCAGAAGGCTTAAAAGTAATAAAAGAAATTTCTCACTATATGATTCAATGTTGTTTAATTGCCCGCCACTGCCAGTGCTATATATCATATACCATCATATAGTTTGGGGAACACTGGCTGGTTTTTTTTTTAGTTCAGTCAAAAATAATGACAGTCAAGTGATAGATCCTAAGAAAGGTGGTGACCAGGAAGATGCAGGTTCTCTCTGGACACCAGAAATGAAGAACAGAGGACTAAGATAATTGTCAACAAATATTTCTAGTTATAGTATCAAAGAAGGGGCTGACTTGCTGTGGGTTATTCCAAAGACCAGTGGAGCAATGGATAGAAGTTGAAAAGAGGCCCATTTCATCTCAATGAAGGAAACCATTTTGTAATATCTGCAAGTATCCAGTAGAGGAGCAGCTGGCCTCAGGAAGGAGGATGTTCCCTGTGGCTGGAAATATTCATGGGCAATCTATCTGCCAAGGGCATTACATACATAATTTCTGCTCTATTTAGAGGTTGGGCTTATGGACCAATCAGGATTCTTGGTTGCAAACAGCAGAAACTAATTCCATTAACTCAAGCAGAATGAGAGTTTACTGGAAGGATATTGTGTAGACCTGCTCTGAAGCTGAGCCCCGGCCTTAGAAAATGGGCAGAAACAAAGGCAAGGGAAGAGCAAACAGCCCAGGTCACACTGCAGGAAGAGTCTCACTTAAAGTCTCAGTCTTTAATATCATGACATTTTCCCCCAAATAGGAAGGGAGTTCCATTGTTGGGTAGTCAAACAAGGACAAAGTCCATGTGGTTTTGCTAAAACTACGTCAGTTCAGGAGGGGATGATCCAGATTGTCTGATTTTACAGATATCTAGAAAAAAAATCTAGAGTTTAACCCATGTGCATTTGCAGTTTCTGCATCATGCACAGTCACATCCAGAACGCCTGATGAGAGCCCCTCCCTCTCCTCCTTTTTGTACAGAGCAGAAGAGTGAGCCTGCCTCTTTAGGGTTTTTTTTTTCTTCCTGAAATCAGATTATATTTGAATTTGATTTGAGATTGCTTTGTTTTCAGCTAAAGTGTTATTCTTAAAATATAATTTCCTCTAAGGTGTTGTCAACCTTTGCTGAAAATTACAAAATGAGAGAAGTGCCACACACTCTGAGTGTAAGTTGACCTCTAAATATAAACCAGCTGTCAGTCTTAGAGCACATAATCGGAAAAGTCATATATGGTCATTCTATTTATACCAGTAAAATGACTTCAGACTTTTTGAGAATTGGGAAGAAATTTGAGAAATAACCACTTTCTAGTCATGTGTTCAGGAAACCTATTTTTTAAAAATTATTAGAGCCTCCAATAAAAATAGAGGGAAATAGCAGCCGAGAATACTACTTTTTCTAGCACTTTTTTTCTAAATTCCTAAAATCAGACTCGGTGTGAATTCTGCTGACAGATTAAGGAAACACATGCACCAACCCAAGTTCAAGGTGGCTGATCACAAGCTGACTTTGGCAGAAAGAGGCGAAAGTGTTGGCCAGGTGTTCATGAAAACCTAGAGCCTAAAATAATTTATTTACCTCCCTCACCCCCAACCCATTTCATATCCTCCTTGAAGAAGACCAGCTTGCTGTTTGCTGGGGAGGAAGAGAGCACTCATGCAGCTCAGATACGGTTCAGTATGGCCTGGAGTGGGTCTTCTCTCTTCAGGAGGAGAGTCACTCAGGATCCAACAGAAAAGCATTGTTTTTTACCCAGGTCATTCTGTGAATGCACTTTTGGCTCAGAAACCTCTTCTGAGTTGAAAACAAATAGTTGCGTTGAATCTCTAGGAGAATGTGAGTAGAAGTTTGGAAGCAGTTTCTTGAACATTTCTGGAAACTGTTCCCCCTGCACAGCGGGTAATAAATGATTTGACTGACCTAACAGAACTGGTGACCATTTTGCCCTTGATTTTGCTTATTGGGTTCTTTCTTTTCTCCTTTTAAAAGTTGTTTGTTGGTGTTTTGGTTTTAGACATAGCTTTAGAATTAGTTTAGAATTGGAAAAAAAAATCCCCACTAAATGTACTATTAGGTATTTTAGGACCTTCACCTGGCCGGTACACATCCTACTGATTTGGGGATTGGCCCTGTCCCTGGGCTCCAGACCACTACCCTGTTCCCAGGAGAGGGCAAGAGAACAAGGATGCTCTTCTCCCGTGTGCCTCTTTAGGACCCCTTCATCCTGGTCCCCCTCAGTGATCCAGAGCACATAATGGATATATACATGTCATTTCCCCCTTCAGATGTAGAAGCCAGCCTCTTCTGTTATGAAATTTTAAGTTTAATCAAAATGTAATCAAAATGATCATACTTATTTATCCAAAGTAAATCAAAGTAATACCCGTACATAGTTAAAAGAGAGACATAGTACTCCTATGCTTATTGGAAACATCCATCTCCTGCCCCACCCCTCCCTGTTCTGGATTCCTGCATCTCTGGGGCGTCCACTTTCAGCTCCTCTAGTATGTTCCCCACTTGTTTGTGAGTCATACAGTTTACTACTCTTTAGTTATTCTTTCCAATTAGGTATGATCTCTTGACGTCCTAAATGAATAATAAAAATTTAGCTCTTTGTCTCCACTCTTCCCTGTCTTCTTTCCACCCTCCCAATATATTTGCATCCATTTTTTATATAACTACCAAAGTCAATATTAACTGCTTACATTGGCATAACTGTAACTTTTATTTGCAAGTGAGGCTCATGATATACTATGGTCAGTTCACTTTACTGTATTGCTTTTGAGTTTTCCAGTACTTAATAATTCCCTTGTTTGTTGCTTTACTTTCCGTGACCCAGTCATTCATTTCTAAACTGTCCCATAGAACAGAAACTCTCCCCTGGTTACATTCAGTCACGAGAGCTGTTCTGTCAGTTCCATCTTCTTAGAAACATCCACTGTCGTCCGGGAAATTCCCGTTTTCTCTCTCCAAGATTCTGTATTTCCTGGATCTCATGTTTTTCTCTTTTATTGGTTTATCACATCGTTTTGGGGACTCCATTTCCAGTAGCTTTTACGGAAAAGATCCATGGGAGAAAAATTGTTGTCTGAAAGTTTCTTAATTCCAGCTTTACAATAATTCATAAGAGTATTCTACATTGGACATATTTTTTTCTCAGCATCCTGGAGGTTTTCTTCTAGCTTTTGGTCTGGCTGTGAGATATCTACATTCCGATTCCTGATCTTTTGTGTGTGACCTGTTTATATTTTCTGAGAGCTACTTGGATCTTCTGTTTTGCCCTGATGTCTGCAGTTCTACAGTGCTATGTCTTGTCCTGGACCCTTCTTGTTCTTAGTGTCACAGGAGTGTACCCTGGTGTGTGTGTCCATTCTCCACTGTGCTAGGGACTCTGCAGGCCTCTTCAATCTGAAAATGTTTGTCTTTCAGCCTTGGGAAAATTTTGATATTATCTCTTTGTTAATTTCCTCCCTTTGTTTTCTCTGTTCTTGCTTTTTGGAACTCCTCTAGACTGGTTTTCTAATTTTCTTTTCAGTCTTGTTTCTAATCTGTTCTTCTTCATTCTTCATTTTGGGAGAATTTTTCAACTTTATCCTGTAACCTTCCTGTTTCTTTCTCTCTTTTTCAGGATCAAAGAATTTTCTTTTTCTTTGAAGGGATCCTTCATGGATACTCTCATAGCTGCTTCATGAATGTTACTTTTTCTTATCGCTCTGAGATTATTAATTCTAAGATTTGCATAAAGTTATCTTTAGCTGTCTGTAATCTTCGTTTTTTCCTTTTACCTAGTTTTTGGTTTGTTCCCGTCATTCATGTTAGAGACTTTCCTCACCAGTCAGGTCATCCTTGTCCCCTCTGATGTTTAGATCAAGGCGGTAAAATGCGACAGGAAGTCCTGACTGTGTGAGTGGCTTGCCATCTCTTAAGCCTCGCTTTGGGGTAATCTAGCAGGGACCTAGGCATTGCACTGGAGATGCCCAAACAGGTATCTTTTATGTTGGGTAGTTTGGCTTCCCTAAAGAGTAATCTTCATTTGGGTGGGGGGAGGTTCAGCATCGCAGCTGGCATTCTGGAAGCTGAGGAATGGAGGTAAAGGAAGAGGAGCTGGGGTTTTACTAATCAGGGCAAAGAATTCTAATTATTCTCCATTTTCAGCAATACTGTTTACTTCCTTGTCTGACAGTGCCTGATCCATGGAAGTCATTCCATGGATTTAACTTCTATTCTTCTGTACAGTGGAGGGGGAAGAGTCACCTGGCATGCAGGATAAAGAAAGGGATGCAAAAGGTTAAATGTTCGCTTAAAACCTTCAGCCAGGGCTTCCCTGGTGGCGCAGTGGTTGAGAGTCTGCCTGCTGATGCAGGGGACACAGGTTTGTGCCCCGGTCCGGGAGGATCCCACATGCCACGCAGCGGCTGGGCCCGTGAGCCATGGGCGCTGAGCCTGCGCGTCCGGAGCCTGTGCTCCGCAGCGGGAGAGGCCACAACAGTGAGAGGCCCTCGTACCGAAAAAAAAAAAAAAAAAAAAAAACCTTCAGCCAGTCCTCCTGTTTTCAACCCCGTCTTCTATGGTTGCCTTCACAGGGAACTGTTACCTCCAATTCCAGAGAGTTTCTGGAGAATACGTAGCAGGAATGGCCTTATTTCTTGAGATCAACTTCTCATCCGTTTTCTTACTCAAAGGCTGGAGTTGTAGCTTTCTCTTGGCTAAAAGCATCTATCTACATTTCTTTTTCCAAAATGTCAATTTTTCTTCTTTGCTATTAACTTCTCACCTGCTGTCTTAGTCCTCGTAGATTTAAGCCTTCTGAAAAACCTCTGATTTTTTTTTTTTAGTGGAATTACTGATGATTTAGTAGAATTTCATGGGGAAGGGGTGGGGCAAAGATAAAAGTCTGTAAGTGGTTGGTAGACCAATGAAGTCATTTCTTAAAGATTTGTAGGTGCTTGTGAACAAAGAGCATGTTTCCATATGTATTAAAAATACTCAAAGGCTTCTATAGCTTCTGACCTCCAGTGCTCTTTTCCAAATACTGTCTTTCTGTCTCTAGAGAAAATGAAAATGATAAACACACTCAAGAGCAGACGTGGGGGTAACTGGAATGCTTATAGATAAATAGAAATTGGAGTGTGCGTGAGCACGTGCATGCGTGTTTCAGGGATTCTCATCAGGAGGAAGGAGAATGAGGGACAGACTTAGGGACACTGGCTTCCAAGAAGCAGTCACTAACTCAAGGAGCCTTTGTGTAGGAGAAGCCTGTTGGTGGACCATACATCCCGCTTCCAAGCAGAGGTCTGAGGGAGAAAAGGTTCGAATTGGTGATGACCTCATCCTTGTCAGCGTATCCTCCGAAAGATACCTTGTAAGTACCTCCTAACACAAGCATCTTTCATTTCCAGAGTAGTTTCTTTTAGGAATGGATGGCCAGGGAGAACAGAACCACATTAGATTGAGTAAGATAAGATACCTTTACACAGTATACTTGAGAGGGGATTAAATTCTCTCTCCTGCCAGATTATCATGGGGCCTGGAATGTAACTGTTAGTTATTTTTTTAGATTAAAGTACTGTTCCCAGCAAAGTGGGCTTCAATGCCCCCAGGCTCTTCCTTAGAAAGCCAACTATTAACACATTAGTTACCATTACTCTCAGTTTATCACATTGTTTAGCTCTTGTCCAATGAAGAACAAGCCAGAAAGGGTTGGATATAAAAACATGAACTTACGTTTGGAGGGAGAAAGAGAATTGTACATGTTTCAGTGTGTGGGATGTCACAGTGGTTAGAAGAGGCAGGTGAGATTTTGCACTTGGGGATGGTACTAGGCAAGCATCGTTGAAGTCAAGCCCTTAGGGGGTGGAGGTGGGGCAATACCTTGCAGATCAGAGAAATGTCAGAGATAAGTTTTTAAGCTTCTCAGCGCCAATCCTACCAGCAGATTTTACTTTGCCTAGACCAAAGGCTGGAGTAAGTTTTCCCGCTTGTGAGTTCCCTTCTCCTACCAAGAATAGACATTTTATAACTTCCTGTTGAATCAGGGATCCAGCTGAGGGGATGAAGTCTTGTCTGCCACCTCTGTAGCTGAATATTTCCTCTTCCCTGAATAAAGTGTCCCACTTGGAAGCTGCTTCTAGATTGGGTGGAACAATCTCCCACAGGCTACGT
This sequence comes from Hyperoodon ampullatus, assembly GCF_949752795.1. Classification (NCBI taxonomy): domain Eukaryota; kingdom Metazoa; phylum Chordata; class Mammalia; order Artiodactyla; family Ziphiidae; genus Hyperoodon; species Hyperoodon ampullatus. Next base: position 103,037,506 of record NC_136916.1, read on the forward strand.
AGAAAAAGCCCGATGACAATAAGGCTGTTTAATTCAATCCTTGAAATTCTAGGTGAGCTGCTTCTGTCAGGACTGGCCTGGTGATTTAAAGGATGTCTCATTTCTGTTTCTGCTGCAGCATCTCTCAATATCAAATGGTAACATACAAGTGGATGCCTCCTTTATGCAAACACTCTGGAATGTACATCCTACGTGCTCAGGAAGTAGCATCGAAGAAGGTGTGCTTCTTTGTGTGCATTCAGCCCTCAGCCTGCCTGTTTGTCTTGTGCTATGTATAGTGACATTTTCTGCGACTTCACAGCTCCTGCCTGAATGTCTCGGTACACAGCGTGATTTTGGTTCACCTGAATTCCTTTCTCTGATGTTAGTGTGGATGATTTTCTGTCCTGATTTCTGATTACATGAGCACTCCTGACATGATTTTTCAATCCTTTCGAGTTCACTATTGTTTTGGCACTATGTGTATTCAGGACCTTGGAGACGTACCTTCCCTCTCCCACCGACTTTTCATTTTTATTTATGGTTATAAGTATACAGACCTTAGCAGGTTCAGTTTTAGAAGACATTATTTGCCAAGAAGGTGACTTTTTAAAATATTTCTCCCCAGTGCATCTCTCCATACAGGTGGGAGAAGGACTTTATAATAAAAGGATATTTGGCTATTTGTTTTTACTTGTATTTATGGAAGGCCATTTAAAAACAACAAATGGTATTTTCTCCATATTTTCTCATTCTCTTAGAAGTAAGATCATCAAAGTTTGTTCAACATATCCTATTTCTTGGAGCCAGGCAAAGTCAATACACCTTTCAAGTTGTATAATAAATACACTGGCCTTACCTTACTCATGGGTAATATCACAGCTGAGCACAATAATCAAATGTCAATGACCTAAGGGTTATCACATCACATTCTAGCACTTTATAGCAAGATTAGGGTTTTTAAAAATACTCATATCACAGGCTTTAACCCTGTTTTAAATCTTGAGCCTAGTAGTTTCAAACTTGGGTTCCTCTCTGTTTCACAATGTTGGAAAATAGAGGGAAAACAGAGTTGTCAAGGTGATACCCCAGTTTCAGGAGGCATCATAGCTAAATTGAATAATCAGGAAACAACAAATTTGTAACTCTTTTGGCAACTGATGGAAGACCTTTCAAAAGCAGGATATGTTTTTAGCTCTCTTCTTTCACACCAGAATTCACCCACCGCTCTAAATCTACTGTCATTCATTCCCTTTCTATCAGGAATCAAGGAACTGGGTTCAAAAATCTTCCCCAAGGAAGTTTTGACGGAATCTTCTCCATGTTCATTTTTTTCATTTCCGCTATAGGAATAAAATTATTGCCCAGTCCCAAAAGAGGGCTTGTGGAGATTAATTAATTGCAAATCACTTCACAACAATGCTTTTAGAAGTATTGAGTGCCCTTGTGATAGAGCCTGGGTAGCTGATCACTTGAGTCATCCGACTGCAAAATGCTCTCTCAGCATCCACTGATGAGAAACCCACTTCAGCCCTTGAGAGAGTGAATGATCTTTCTTATGACCCTCCTTTCCTGATTATTGCCCTGGTATGTTTCAACTAAGAAATGCTGTGATGCTTCAGCATTTGGCAGTTTCCTCTGTGGAGTAGGATATTGATTGGAGGAGCCTGAGGACTGTAAATGGTGGGCTCCAAAGGGAGCATGGCCTCACCATCCTGAGACAATGGAGAGTTTAATCGAGTAGCATTGACATATAGACACTACCAATTGTAAAATAGCTAGCTAGTGGGAAGCAGCCGCATAGCACAGGGAGATCAGCTCGGGGCTTTGTGACCACCTAGAGGGGTGGGATAGGGAGGGTGGGAGGGAGACGCAAGAGGGAGGGCATAGGGATATTTGTATACGTATAGCTGATTCACTTTGTTATACAGCAGAAGCTAACACAACATTGTAAAGCAATTATACTCCAATAAAAATGTTTTAAAAAAATGTGATCATGGAAGGGGTTAATTTTCTAAACAAATTGGCCGTTAACAATTCCCCTACAGTATATCATGAATTATTTTAATGCAAAAAAGTATGCAGTTGCAAATATTAGTACAATAAGAGAGAGGAAAATGATAAAATGACTTCTAAATATTTGAGGGAAGTTTAAAAAGAACTTGCCTCCCCTGGATGAAGAAAAATGAACCAGGGAATATCAGACTGTCCCTGTATAAAATGCATTGATGACACCCTTTTCTACTCTGGCATGACTTTTCCTTCTTGCTGTTTTGCTCCAACACCCCAAATAGTTTGACAGCCCCTAAAGTGATCTAATTATGTGATTTTCTCAAAATCCTGATACAGACATTGAACATATTAAGTCCATTTGTCCCCTGAGAACTGACTAGCTGGGAGAATTTTTTAATTCAAAGGGATAATGAATTTCATTTCTTCATGCAAGGTAAAGCTCAGACTGGGGCCCCTCTCGTGTTTCTGTGTTGTTTAAATGGAGGCTCACAGTTTATTTGAAGACTGACTGGTCATTGAGTCCTTGAAGTTCATTGTTTCCTATCCATCTCTGAACTCCATGGCTATTGAGATTCCTTTCCTTATTCTGAAAGCTAAGGGCTCCTTGATAGCTGCCTCTGTGCTTGTCCACTCAGAGATACTGGAATGTCATTCTGCCTTCTCCTTGGTGCTGTAGAAATAGTGTCCTGGTTTGATCTGTGTTTATTTAACGCATTGGAAAAGTAGCTCCTCCTAAGAGAGCTCGGAATACCAGTTTGCTTCCCCCTTCCCAGCACCTTCTTTCTTTCTCATGGCTGCAATTTGATTTGGAATTTGCCACAAAGTATACACAACCAGATTGTAACAGTTTATCCAGAAACTTGGTGTTGGATGTATTTATATCGTAAACAACTGGAAAATCCTTATCCTCCTAAGAGTAGCAGCTTAAATTTCCTTTTGGCCTTGTGTGTGTGTGTATTTTTAAATGTTGCATTATTTTTATTGAGGCATAATTGATATACAACATTATATTAGTTACAGGTGACCTTTTGGCTTTTAATGATATGAATTGACACATTGTTTTCACCCTCCCTTTTGATACTGGACTTGCTCATCTCTGAAACCCTATTTAAACCCTGTCTAAACTTTCAATGTTAGAATTGTTTTGACTTTCTTGTCTTTTCTACCTGAAGTCGTGGAATCTGTCATTTCCCAAATGCTTTTCTCTTGGTGTTTTCCATACTGACTCAGATATGCATGAATTTACCCTTTTTAAATACAGTGTTCTCATTATTCAACTTCCTGTAAGCTCATGGTAGGATATAATTCTCTTATAGGATACCTACTTGGTGGGCATGTAGTACGTCTTTTCCATGGTCACGATGAGTGTTTGACAATACCATCTACAGACCAGAATGATTCCCAGCACAGGTAAGCCAATAGCTTCATCCTTCTCTTGTCTCCTGTCTCCGGTGACTCAGACTAAAGAGTTTGCTTTTGGATGTGGAGACAGATGAATTCTATTAAGTGTTAGTTAATTGACGAACTTCCCTCCAGTCATGGGCTGCAGTTATAAAACAGGAAAGGCAGTATGCTTGAGTGTGCTCACAGGAATAGCTATATACACATGCTGCTTCTTAGGCAAGCAATTCTATGGTGCTTTTCAATCCCTTTGTTTTCTGTGGTTGCTTCCAAATCTAAGGAGTTTCTGGTAGCATTAATTGTAGACTGAAGACCCCATTTTTGTGATGGAAATCAGGATAGTCACTCTAGTGAGTCTGTGCACTTACATAAATTATTCACCAGGCTCTTCAAAGGCAGATTATCTCTATTACTCCCCCTTTTGTGTACTATGAAGGTGAAGTTCAGTGATTTCATTCTGCTTATCATCAAACAGGACTGGAGAAACCAAATGTCAATATCCAACCAGAGCTGGATTAGCAGAGGATGGTGCCAGGGGCAGCATGTAGAGCGTACTGCTGAGGATGATGCTTTCTTTGGATCTCTAGTTATCTACTCAAAGGATGCTTTTCCAAAATTCAAAATCAGGAGATGGAAGATATTAATCTAGGTCTTAAATTCACACTGAAGCATCCTTTAGTACTCTGTTTATATAGAGAGGAACAGAGTATAAAAAGCTTGGCCTCTGTAACTATGGACCTCTGATATATTTTAAAAAATCAAATCTCAGATGTAAATTAGACTGAACTTAGGACAGCAACAAGTCTGATCTCCCAGATCGCTCGTAATACATTCTTTGTTTTTGCATGATGCCTACGGGAACCTCATTAACTGCATTTCTTTTACTTCGTTAGAAACACATGATCACATTCACACAGCTTAGAAATCATCTAAGTCAGGCTCCTGCCAAAGGTCACACACTGGATGATTTCAGATGGGAGCCTGAGACCCAGAGATGCTGAGTCTCCAGCCAGGGCTCCTTCCTTATTTTATGTTCTAAAGGACCCCCAGGAGCAATGTGTTTGAGTGTGTTACTGGGCATCTTAGAAACTATCCATTGGCAATGTATATCCTTTATTGTTCTCAACCTCTTTCTACTTGCTCTGCCCTCTGTGTATCCCTTCATGGGAACCAGATGTGACCCGGAATGGTGTCTAGCCTTCCTGGCACTAGTCCAGCAGCTGGCAGTTAACTCTGAGTAGAAAAGTTAGGCTGACCTGATTTCCCTTGGAATTAAGGATTCCCTACACTAAATAATGTCATGTGATCCTACTCAGTTGCAATTTCCTTTTTCTTTAAAAATTTTATTTATTTATTTATTTATTAAAATATTTATTCATTTATTTACTTTTGGCTGTGTTGGGTCTTTGTTGCTGTGCACAGGCTTTCTCTAGTTGCAGCGAGCGGGGGCTACTCTGTCGCAGTGCTCAGGCTTCTCATTGTGGTGGCGTCTCTTGTTGCAGTGCGCAGGCTCTAGGGGCACGGGCTTCAGTAGTTGTGACACGCAGGCTCAGTAGGTGTGGCACACGGGCTTAGTTGCTCTGCGGCATGTGGGATCTTTCCGGACCAGGGATCGAACCCATGTCCCCTGCATTGGCAGGCGGATTCTTAACCATTGCGCCACCAGGGAAGCCCTCCTTTTTTTTTAAACAATGAAATTATGCAGTAGCCCACGTACTGTCTCTTTAATATCTTATCCTGCTGCAGTAAGGCAAAAGCTTGCAGGTGGAAACAGGACTGAAATTTTGTTAGTGAGTTTGGCAGAGTTGGCTACATCTAAGATGGCACACGTCAAAACTCACTAGTTCTCTCTTCCCTTTCCTATTCTTTTTTTAAGGAAAGGAATTTGGAAACAATTAAAATGATAACATTTGCATGGCCCTTTACCCCTCCCACACACACACATGCACCTGTCATTAAATTTAGAACCAAATTAGAAGCATCTGGGCGGAAACAATGCTACTTGGAGAAGCTTGTCATTTGGTGGGCACTCCTGTTGAGTGGTTCAAAAAGATCCTGACCCAAAAGAAAGGCTGGACAAGTATTTGAAAGAAGGTGCTGGGGAGAGTGAAACAGATAGAGAGGAATTCCCAGAATGGGCCCCCTGAGGCAGGCATGCATGCCATCGAGTTAAGAGCAAAGGTGGCCTTCCTTTGGCTGAGGATTTCACGTGATCTAATTTGTATTTGGGGGAAAAAAAGAACTCGACAGATAAAAATAAAAAGGCTATTCCTTTCCTTTGTAAGGAAAAATAAAAAGATTATTCCTATGAAGGAGTTGAGACTGGGGTGAGTCAGCAGTGGCTCCTTATACTGGAACTCGGATTTTTGTAGCAACTGGTCTCTCATTCAACACAGGATGCTTTGGCATTATTTGCTGTCTAGGTGAGGTGAATGATAAGCCTCATCATTGTCATGTGTCATCAGGTAAATCCTCAGAGCTGGCCAGGATAGCCAGGAATACCGAAATTTGGGAGAGCACAAAGGAATAGGAAATCAAGAATACACAAAAACGGTGCCCAGAGTCAGGAAGGCATGCAAGTGATTCCACTGTAATGGGGCTGACTTTCCAGAGGAAATCATTCCTTGTAAAGCCTGAGAGCAGCCAGGCTGGGTAGAGAGGCTGACCGTCCCAGGGTGCAAAGCCAAAAGAATAATCTAACATTCTGAGATCTGATCCTTGGCTCTGCCTCAGGCTTGTCAAGCATCCTGGAATAAGTCACTTAACTTACTGAAGCTAAGGCTAAGCTGTCAGCCAAGCTTTCAGAGCACCTCAGCTCCCCACCCACTCACCTCCTCTCCTTGGGTAATTGTTTTAGAGAGAGCGGGGGCAGGTTGTTTCAACCTCTGTAACCTTGCAAGATTCAGTGGAGCCAACCGCCCGCATTTCCTAGGTGGGAAGGACTAACCTTCTAGAATTCTTTAAATGTCAGAGGGAGAGAGTTCTCAAGTCATGTGACCTCGGGTGATCTGCTCCACCGTTTCCACCTGAGAGACCCCTTTTGCTCTCATTGAGGATGGAGAAGCATCAGTGAAAATCTCAACAAATTTTCCTGCAGGGCTAGGTCAGTACAGCATCATTACTATTCTGGGCCTGGCACAGAGACACCTGGGGTGTCGGAGCTCTGCAGTAGCATAGGATTTCTTTCTTAATATTTATTACATATTTCCTGATAGTACATACATTTGAAAAAGGTTTAGAATGTCTTCTATAATCCCACCACCAAAAGGTAACCACTGTTAATGGAGTGTTTTATTGGATTTCTGTGCCAGGTAATGTCGCTTTTGATGCACATTTATAAACATCTATATTTAAACAAAATTTGGAAAAATCAACAATACATAGTATTTAGTACACCCACGAACATCTTTGTGCACATTCATTATTTTATTTTATTTATTTATTTATTTTAATTTATTTACTTACTATTTTTGGCCGCATTGGGCCTTTGTTGCTGCATGCAGGCTTTCTCTAGTTACGGTGAGCGGGGGCCACTCTTCGTTGCAGTGCGCGGGCTTCTCATTGCGGTGGCCTCTCTTGTTGTGGAGCACAGGCTCCAGACGCGCAGGCTCAGTAGTTGTGGCTCACAGGCCTAGTTGCTCCGTGGCATGTGGGACCTTCCCAGACCAGGGCTCGAACCCGTGTCCCCTGCATCAGCAGGCAGATTCTCAACCACTGTGCTACCAGGGAAGCCCACATTCATTATTTTTAAAAAAACCATTAAATGCTCACAACCATTCTGTGACTTAAGTACCCTTATTAAGCTCATTTTACAGGTGAGGAAACTGATGCACAGAGATTGGAAGGGACTTGACAAGGTCACACAGCTAATAGATTCAAATTCAGGTCTGCCTGACTCCCAAGCCCATATTTGTAACCAACTCACAATTATAACACTTCTTAGGAGAAGGAAATAATTACCACACATTTCCTCTTCCCCTCTATTGATTACCTGTTGTCTTAAAATTTAGATCAAGATTCTTCTGGAGTTTGAGTAATTCGATTGTGATATATACAAACCCTCTATAGTAGAGGTAGCATTTTAAATTAGTGAAATTAAATGCAATTAAATGATCAGTGTTGGGCTTCCCTGGTGGCGCAGTGGTTGAGAGTCCGCCTGCCAATGCAGGGGACACGGGTTCGTGCCCCGGTCTGGGAAGATCCCACATGCCGCAGAGCAGCTAGGCCCGTGAGCCATGGCCACTGAGCCTGTGCTCCGGAGCCTGTGCTCTGCAAGGGGAGAGGCCACAACAGTGAGAGGCCCGCCTACCGCAAAAAAAAAAAAAAAAAAAAAATCAGTGTTGATCCAAGGTCACAAGATTCTCAGAAAGTATCTGGATTCAGTATACCAGGCAATCCAGGGACCACTATCATGAGACATACCTTTAAACTAAGAAAGTTCATTTAATTCCTCATAATCTGTGATATAGATGGGTTGGTCCCAATTGTATGGATTAAAAATCAGACTTTGATGATCATCAGATAAACATCAGACAAACCCAATTCATGGGACATGTTACAGAATGCCTGACCCGTACTCCTCAAAACTAGCAAAGTCCTGGGCTTCCCTGGTGGCGCAGTGGTTGAGAGTCCGCCTGCCGATGCAGGGGACACAGGTTCGTGCCCCGGTCTGGGAAGATCCCACATGCCGCGGAGCGGCTGGACCCGTGAGCCATGGCCGCTGAACCTGCGCGTCTGGAGTCTGTGCTCCGCAACGGGAGAGGCCACAGCAGTGAGAGGCCCGCGTACTGCAAAAAAAACAAAAACAAAAACAAAACTAGCAAAGTCCTGAAAAACAAGGAAAGACTAAGAAACTCTAACAGACCAAAGGAAATAGGGAAAACATAACAACTAAATGCAATGCGACCTCCAGGATGGGATCCTGGAACAGGAAAATAATTAATAGAAAAACTGATGAAATCCAAATAAAGTCTTCAGTTTAGTTAGTAATAATGTGCCAATGTTGGTTTCTTAGTTCTGACAACTGTACCATAGTAATGTAAGATGATAACCGTAGGGGAAACTGAGTGAGACTATACGGAAGCTCTCTGGACTATCTTTGCAACTTTTTTTTTTATAAATCTAGAGTTATTGCAAAATAAACATTTTAGTTAAAAATACATTAAAAGATGATTGTTAATGCAGGAAGGGAGACAACAGCAACTGAGAATAGAGCTTGGTGCCCAGCTTCCTAGAACAATGGAAATGAATTCACACTGTACTACGTATATGTTTTACAAGTACAAATACATTTTCTAAAGATGTGAAACTGCATCAGCGAGCTGAACGAGAAAGAATTGGAGCATTTGGTATCTCGTCTGATGATGTGACTGGGCTGTTTTGACTCCTGATGTGGAAATAGAGACAGTCCTTTTCCACTGTACACCTGAAGGTCCATGAATGTCCATGATGAGTATGTGGCTAGCAGTTCCCTCCCCTTTAGCACCCTTTTTCCCTTATAAGAGAGACTAGGAAGTAGTGCCTTCCTTTGACTCTTGCTTCTCCTTTTGCTGACTCTGTGAGGGCTTCGAAATACAGCGGGTTCTGAGCAGCCTCTGCAGGGAGCTGTTCCCTGCCCGGTACTGATCAGCATCCCGCACAGAGGGGCTAATCTCCAACTCTGCTCACAGGAGGATATACTACGAAACTGGGGGAGCTGGCACGAGAGCCAGATCTCTGTGGAGAGTGGAACCCCTTCGGATAAGGTAATGGAGTGTCAGGGGGGTATTCTTTTCAAGGATTTTCTTTTCCAAGACAGTCCATTGTCTTAAATGTTTCAATTGTTCCATATCACCTGGCAAACTCTCAGAAGTTCCTTGGCCAAGAGCTAAATTCTGAAATGTCTGTGACTTTGTTTTTAAAGTGCATGTACACACGCACGCACGCAGTCACACACACACACACACATATACACACACACGATTTCCAAGACCTCTGTTTTGACTCTGAAGCCAGCAAGCTCTGCTCCCTTGAACCAAACCCCCAGCTCCTGCTGCCCTTGCAGTGGCTATGTTATAAAAGGCAAGCGCAGACATGTTCACCGAAAGCCATCAAAGCTGTTCGCCCATTTATTTTCTTAAGTAGATTCTCTGGAACCCAGGTAAGTTTTCCTCCTCCCGGTAGCCTTGTTGGCTCCAGTGCAAAATTAGCTTTAAATGACAGAGTGCTGTAGTTGCATGAGGTAGGGAAGACTAAAACATCACTGGAAGTGTAGCTGTGAAGGAAACTGTATTTATCAGAACTTGTCGAAAACAGTTGTACCTGGATGAAGGAATGGGAGGCTGAGACTTTGGATACAGATACTTGAGTAAAAACATGGCATCTCTAAACATCAAACTACTGAAGGTTGGGGGGGTGTCCAGTTAAGCTCTGGACCTTTATTTTGCCTGGAGGGGTCACAAGTTAGGTTAGAGCTAAACTGCTCGAGGTGAGAGGAGGGTCAGTGTTGCCATTTTTGGTTTTCCCTCTCTGCCTTTCCCTCTAGCTCTCTGCTCAGTCTCTCCCTGAACACTTGTTCAAAGTAAAATCTCTCTAATGGAGGGGGGACGCTATATGCCCCCCAGGGGGTCCTGAAGATAATCCACTGGAGATCAGGAGAAAACATTAGAACTTCTCTCACACATACACATGCAGGTACATTCAAATTTTTTACTGAGAAGCTCTGGAGGTGGCTGGTTGAAAGAATCCTGGTTAGCTTGTGGTTGTTAGCTGGCTTGTGGTATTTATATTCTCTTTCAAGCCTGTTGAAATTCTTATAGTATCATACTCTTTTTTTCAGGGTATTAGGGCTTGGTTCTTATTTAAAGGACTTTTTAAAAAAATCAAAATAAGTATATATATATATAGTTCCAGTTATGGTTCTTTGTTTATTTCCCCAGAGTCTTAAATATGAAGAATTTAAGCCTTTTATCAATGTTATTTGGATTCTTTGGGGCTCCAAAGGATTAGATCAAGAGGAGGGTCATTTTAAAAGCTGATATGTGTATTCCTGAAACATTTTGTTCTAACTGAAAAGATAAATTAGATACAGATTATTTGGTGAATAATTCCTACCCTAACACTTAACATGACTTTTGTTGAATGCCAGCCTTTTGATGTAGGACCATGGAACTTTGTACCTCTTGATCCCCTTTACTCACTTCTCCTACCTCCCCAACCTGCCTCCTCTCACTACTGCCAGTCTATTCTCTGTATCTATGAAATTTATGTTGTTTTCTTTGTTTGCTCATTTGTTTTTCAGATTCCACATATGAGTGAAATCATATGGTATTTGTCTTAGTCTGATTTATTTCACTTAGGATAATACCCTCAAGGTCCATCCATGTTGTCACAAATGGCACAATTTCATTCTTTTTTATGGCTGAACAGTATTCCATTGTATATGTGTATATGGCACATTTTCTTTATTGATGGACAGTTAGGTTACTTCCATATCTTGGCTATTGTAAATAATGCTGCAGTGAACATAGAGGTGTGTATCTCTTTTCAAATTAGTGGTGGTATAAAATGCTTGAATTGAGATGGCACATTTGGAAATGCTTCACTTTCCCAGAAATAAGTTTCTCTAAAAAGGCAAGCTTCCCTTTTATTTTTCTTCTTTTTTTGTGGTTTTGACATCAAGACAATTCAGTGGAGTGAAGGAAAAATTGGAAGCTTGGGAATTCCAGTTACATTAAACCACTGACCTGCCCCCAGGACCATGTTCCTTGTTGGTGATCTTAAGAGAGTTCTTTAGAGAACACCATGCTGAGTTGTAGGCAGGCATGCAATTCTAGAGCAAGCCAGGAGTCAGGGGATGAACCCCAGAAGGCATGTGTGAAAAAGCACAGGATAAATATTGAAAAAGACTTATTTTTGTGTAAATGCAATTTCTTGTCTGTTTCATCTGCCCAGTTGGAGTGGCAGTAACATCAGATGGGGCCAGGCTTTCCGACTTCGGCATCTCACCACAGGCCACTACCTGGCCTTGACAGAGGACCAAGGCCTTATACTGCAAGACCGGGGAAAATCAGACACCAAGTCCACAGCCTTCTCTTTCCGAGCATCAAAGGTGAGGTGGACTTCGACCTTGTTCTCAAAGTGAAAGCTCTGAAACCTCCAGGTGGGATGGTGACTGAAAAAAAAGTAGGCTGGAACAAAATGGAATTGGAAGTTAGACCTACGATAAACACTTTGTTCTCTTTTGAATTGAGTTCATAGAGGAATGATTACCTTGGTTGAAGGTTGAAGTCTTAGGAGGGAAAAACTTTAAAGGAAAGTAGAAAGCCCTAGAAAACAAAAATGTTCACAGGAAGGGACAGTGTTGCTCAGAGGCTAATGGAAAATATTGTTGTTGTTAAATATGTTCTGAATTGTTTTAAATACTTTTAAGTCATATGCTTCACTCCCATAAAGCAAGGGTAACATGGAGGCATAAGTTTCAGTGCTACATTTATTTAAATCAAGGAAGTGATTTCTTTCAGAAAGATGCAGAGAAGGTCTAATTCTGGACATGACATCGTCTTGCAGTTATTTATATTATACAGAGTTACTAGTTCCTTTTCCTAGGTCTTCTGTTCTCTCCAGATCTCTTAGCTCTGGCCTGTCCATCCCCAGCCTTCTTTAAGAGTGGATTCTGTGGTCACTATGTTAACCCCAAACATGTAGTTTTGCCACTTGGTGTGTGGAGAGACAAATATTTTTTTAAACCTCTATCTTTAACGGTCAGCCAGGTTTTGACTCTGCATAACTCAGAGCTGGATCTAGTTGGATGGTCGGAATTGCACACTGAGCTAACTTCTGACAGACAGTTCGGTGCTCTCTTACTTTATGATTGTTCTGGAAAGATCAGCCAAGCATGAGAAGGGCTCTGCCCAACATATGCATAGTTATCAGGTAGCGGGCACCTCCTAAGAAGACAGCTCAGCATCTCCGTTGGGAGCTTCATCTCTACCTTCATTCTTCTTTGCTCTTTTCCAGAAATAGATCTTGATTTGTGTTCTCAACACGATTTCAGTAAAGGCTTATTGATGATTCCGTTCCTGTAGGACTCGGTGTCAAGCTGACAGCTGCATTCCTGCGGGACATCTCTGCTTCATAATGAATCAGAGAGGCCGGTCTTTCAGCACTGTCTTCCTTGAAGCAGGGAGTCACACTCCTTTTTTCCCTCCTTTTATGGTCCTGAAGTATTTTTAGGCAGAGAATCTCTGGCACAGAGATTTTTCTCCCCTAGTTGCCCTGTAGCAGAGTTAGGCTTTTCCTACACCCATGGTTCAAACCTTAAGAAATGAGAGCTTCCTGCCATAAATTCCATTCAAGCGTCTCCTTCTGTCTGCTTCTCTTCCAATGTCACGTTACCTCCTTGACTTCATTCTGGTTTTCGGAGCTCATCTCCTTCATGTTACCCTCGCTTATGTTTTCGTTAAGATTCTCAACACAAGAAGGATTTAAAATTCAAGTTTATGACCATGGAGTAAAACATTCTGGCCTCCAGGAAGTGTGTTAGGACATTGCAACTGGCTAAAAGGAGCAGTGAAACAAAGCGACAGAAAAGTCCTAAGAGCAGAGATGAGCAAGATCCCATTCTTCCCTACGAGACAACTTGGACATGAAGTGTGGGGGGAGAGCAGGTGTGGGAGGGTCAGGAGGGGTGGAAAATAACAAGTGACTCATCATAGCTGGTGACCATGTAAATACCTTTCTAAGATGCCAGCTTGGCTTGTCCCTTATTTGAGCGTTCTACCCCAGTTTCCTCAGCCCTGGGACAAACCCTGACACTGAGGTCTTTACCACTGCAGAAAGAGCCTTCTCTTGTGACAGCAGAAGAATCAGGTGGTCTTCCAGGCAGCTGGCAGGATCCTGTTCCAAGGGGACTCTTCCATTCCATTCCTTTCTTGGCTTAGCCTCGTGGAACATGGCTCAGCCCTGTGTTGGGGCCTCTGCAGGAAGCCAGAAAAGCTCAGAGTACCATGGAGAGTCCTCATAACATTCCTTCTACTCGGCACCACTTCCAGCCTGTGAGCACATTTTACCCTCCAAAAGCTCATTCCTTATCTCTGCAAGTCCCCCCATTTCCATGCACAGGGAGGCCAGCAGCTGATGGCTAAAAGGCATCATGGTATCAGGGGGCTGCCAGCATAGCAGCGCTGGATGAAAAGTCACCCGTGAGTCACATTGTCCTGTGCGCTTGGCAATGCGGTTGCATTTCATTGGCGTCACAATGTTGGAGGTTTAAATAACTCTCAGTGCAGCAGTGTTCAGTCCAGCTACCTTCATTTTAACTTGAAAGGAACTGAAATTAAAGTGACCTAATCTCCGTGTCAGGCCAAGATAAGGCTGCATCCCCCAGGAGATCGGAGCTTCCTTGGGACATTGTGTGGACAGGGCATTGGGCATCTTAACTGTGAAGCTGCACAGGAAGGAAGAACATGTGGGAACATGTAGTTCTGCCATCCATGATCCAAAGAGCTCCTGGGGAAGAACTCTAGAGATGCCTTGATTTCTCTGGGCCTCCAGACTCCTCCTTAGTAAATGTACTTTCACCTTACTTGGTGCAGGCTCTTTTCCTTAAATACACGCTCCACTGTGCTTCCCTTAATGGGGAATAGTGTTCCCCAGCAGAGAAATTTGTGGCTCTGTTTTTCAACAGTGGGAAGGCTCTGAGTTGTCCTGCCAGCTCTCGCCTGTACCAGGTGTTAGGTGATGGAGCAGACGGCAGACAGGGGTCTGAAATAGCGTGTCAGGATCTGGGTGGTGGCACAGGGTTTGGGGGGACTCAGTGGGAAGGTTGAGAGGGGGAGATAGTGTGTTCTTTGTGCCTCAGTGAATGGGGTTGAGTGGGGCTATTTGTCTGATCTTCTCTGTATGCTGGAGAATCTGGAGAACGGGAGAAGAGACTCCCGGAAGGAGCACTGTTTAGGCTCCTGTGCTCTGGGAGGACGCTGGGCTCTGAGTCACCGGCAGTCATGGGCTTCCCACCCCACATTTCCTGTCAGGCTGCATGAGCCCGTGACAGCTATGACTGCACAACCCGGGGCCCTAGGACAGCTGAAGGTGTGTGTTCATATCCTCAGTAAACTGTCCTTACGAGGAAGATGGCAGGTACCCCTGTGAATCTTGTGCCCGCACAACAGGATGGGGGCGTGACTGAACCTTACTGGGTTGGGGGTCAAGTCCGAGCATCGGCCGCAGTCATTGACCTGGCCTGGCTCAGATGGAATCAAAACTGTGGTCTCTGAGCAAACTATGTGAATGAGCAGAATGGGATGTTGGTCAGAGCTTGCATTCCTCTCCTTCAGCAGGGGGATCCAAATCAAACTGGAGGCCTGGGAAGTATTGAGGGCTGTGAATCACAGCATCGCACCTATTCCCTTAATCTGGAAGGGGTAGTGTGTAAGATAGAACATGGCTTCCAAGTCACCTAGATCTGGCCTTGACTCCCATCTACCCTCTGGGGAACCTTAAACAAAATTCTTAATCTAGTTGCAGCTCATTTGAAGTCTGTCATAAAAGATGCTTTAAGGGCTGACCCCTGCCTGCCCTTCCATGGTATCTCTGGCCACCAGCTCACGCTTGCCTTGAGCTCTATCATACGAAATACGTATAGTCTTTGAACATGTTATCTTTTCTCATTGCGAAACCTGTACCCTTTTAACCCTCCACCTACCGTCATCAGCGAACTCCTCCGCATCTTTCAGACAAATCTCAAGTGCCCCTCACAGGAAGAAGGCCCTTCCCCTGCCCTCCAGCAGGGCCCTGTTCACGATTCCGTTACAGTCACCACTCACTCGACAGGGAGCTCCTGGATGACAAGGAGCACATGTGCCCCCAGCCTTTTCTGTACCTCTGCACCCCACACAGTGTGTAGCATGTAGTAAGTTTGAACGTTGCTTGCTGAAGGGATACGTAAATGTGGTCATAGGCTCATACAGAGTGAAATCCATTCCATTTTAACCTCCATCCTCTTCATAGATTTTCTCATCATTGTGTAATCATTTTCGATCATAATGCAACCCCCATAAACACTTAAGGAGAGAGATTCGTTCATTTGAACATCGAAGTCAAATTTCTGTGAACTTGATTTCACATCATTTTCCCGTTGACATTGCAAGGCCATTCCCCAAGGATTGTCGGGTAATGCGATTTAATATTTACTCTGGCACAGCAAGACCGTCTATTTAGATGTCATGTCTCCGTGTCAGTTTATAACACTCAGTTCCTTTCAGGGAAGGGTGAATTAATAATGTTAAAGCAAACCTTATTATATGAAGCCATTTATTTTATGGCTACTTTTAATGACTCTACCATAAGTTTTGAATGATTGAGATAGTTTCAGATTTTGCCTCCTTTGTTACATAAAGGCAGACAGCTATCACTGTTCTCCGTTGGAGGAAATTTTTCCTCAGTGTATAAAAACATTCAATTCAGTCAACATTTATCAAATATCTACTGTATGTTAAGATCTGTGTTCTTGGCCAAACGTGACTTCCCCTTTAAAAACTGCCCACTGCGCTCTCTGCTGAGTGGGAAGCATCCCTGTAGACGGGATCCTCTTGAGCATTTTAACCTCAGCGGCCCCGCCCGAAACAAGAGGGCAGCGGGGCTCACAGCATCCCTCTGTGAAATCGCAAGCACTGAAGTCGTTCTGTTGGTGCCTGTCTCCTTGCTTGCTCTGTCCATTTCCTCACCAAGTTCTCAGCTGGGGAAAGAGAGGGTATGGAGGAAAGGAGGGAAAGGGGAAAGAAGAAAACATGGACCTTGAGATTCAATCATCCCAAGACAGCACCACCTCCTGCAGTTTCATTTTAAATGGAATCTACAAAGCATTTTTAAAATTTAACTCGACAGGGCTTCCCTGGTGGCGCAGTGGTTGAGAGTCCGCCTGCCAATGCAGGGGACACGGGTTCGTGCCCCGGTCCGGGAAGATCCCACATGCCGCGGAGCGGCTGGGCCCGTGAGCTATGGCCGCTGAGCCTGCGCGTCTGGAGCCTGTGCTCCGCAACGGGAGAGGCCACAGCAGTGAGAGGCCCGCGTTCCGCAAAAAAAAAAAAAAAAAAAAATTTAACTCGACAGTTTCCCCAAGACTTGATTGTTCAAAGTGGACCAGATAGAGAGGCGGTCAAGGAGCGCCCTGGGCTTTGAAGTGGAGGAAACCTGGGTTTGAATCCTGGCTCTGCCGTATGCTGTTCAGTCTTCCTGTCTCTTCTTGTAAAACACGAGAGTGAAGAAGTATGTCCTGAAGGATTGTTATGAGGATTAAATGAGACCAGGAAGATGACCTAAGAGAGTGTTTCCTTATCCATGAAATGGC
The DNA here is from genome assembly GCF_949752795.1 of Hyperoodon ampullatus. Classification (NCBI taxonomy): domain Eukaryota; kingdom Metazoa; phylum Chordata; class Mammalia; order Artiodactyla; family Ziphiidae; genus Hyperoodon; species Hyperoodon ampullatus. Next base: position 103,054,226 of record NC_136916.1, read on the forward strand.
AGGAGTGCTGCCTACTTGAAGGTGATCGTGTAGGGAGGGATTGATGAGAAAGACAGAGGAAAGAGCCCAGCACAGTGACCCCTGCTCACAAAATGCACCTTCCCTAACAAGCCAGACAGGCCTGCTCCCCTAGCGTGCTGGAAATGGCAGAGGATCTGTCATTGGCTTCCCACCCAGCAGAGGCTCTGCAGCCAGCCCTGGGGCCAGCCAGGCTCCTTGCAGTATCCTGCAGCGTGCAATTTTTTTAAGGCCATTCTAAGACCTCCCATTTGAGATCAGAAATTCAGAAGGGGACTATATTGGTGGAGAAGTGAACCTAAAGGTGATTTCTCAAGGTTTCTCCTGCGACGTTTAGGAAGGAATGGTCTCACCAGCACTTTGTTGATGGCTGACCCCCAGCATCCATGAATGGGGCCCATCTTCCCATATCTCCTTTTCCTCTGAATCTTTTTTGATTGTTTCCTGTCTTTTGGAAAGGTACTTTTTTGTCCTCTGTGAATGTAGGTGGCTTCAATATATCAAATGCAGCAAATTTCACTCTAATAATAAATACGAATTAGGACCTACTCTGTGCCAGGTATCGGGCTAGATTTCTAATACCATAGCTAAAACTCATCCATCTCTTTGCCTTTGTTTCTTTTCAATACGTCATTCACATTGCTGCTGGAACAATTGTTCTAAGATGCAACCCTTGTGTTATCCCTCACTTAAAATTCTCAGTGGATTCCCATTACCTATGCTAGCTTTTTCCAAGAGATGTTCCAGACAATAATTCTATTAAAAAAAAATTTTTTTTAAGTAAAATGCTACGTTAAACAGAGTTGAATAGGTTTTTATTTCTTTTTGCTATTCTCATAAGAGTCCATTTTATACTACCCTAATGTTCCCTTTGACTCCTGGAAGAAGATACAGTACTGTCCAAAGTCCTCTTCCCACAGAAAGTCTGTGAACAGTGTGAGTTTGAGAAACATGCACCTATAGGATAAAGTCAGAGTCCTTGTCGTTCAGGTCCCTTTCTGGACGTCACCACCCCCTTGCCACACTATACCCATCTTACTAGAATGTCGACCCCTTCCGTATTCCCCGTCTCTCCTCTTTCTCCTAGCCAAGCTCATATAAAGTGGCAATTGGTATAAAATCATCCCAAACTCCCCAGGCAGAGTGAGTTGTTCTCTCTTTCAAATTCCAGTTGCACCTTGAATATAAACCATATCACCTTGTTGTCATTAGTGGTTTGTATGTATGACTCCTGAAGTTTATACTTTAGAACCCAGAGCCATTTTTTTCACAAAATGATAACATATATTTTCCACTTCTTCTTTATAACAGCATTCAAACACATAAATATTAATACAGTCAATATTTAACTGTACTGATAGTTACCATTCAAGAAATTATGTTCAAATGACAAATGGGCTTTGGAATTACACTTGTCTTTGGATTCTCTTTCATTGCTTACTAGCTACAGGGCTTTGAGCAAATTTCTCCAACTCTGCAAGCCTCAGTTTTATCATCTATAAAGTAAGAGAAATAAAAACAGCAGGGCCATTGAAAGGTTTAGATAAAATGTTTTTAAAGTGTCATGTGTAATATACATCACTGTGTAGGTCTTTGGTAAATTCACATGTTGGTGTTGTCATTGTAAAGCCCCTGGCAAAATACTTCACTCAAAGTAGGCACTAAATGAATAGTAGTTCCAGTTCCCTTTCGTGTCCTTCTAGAAATTTTAAATCAATCTGGAGAGCAGCAGCTTATCATCTAAACTAAATACATATTTATGTGACAATTATGATGTGGTCGCAACCATTTCCTTATAAACTCTCAGTGGAGACAAGGGGTAATGATTATTATTACCCTTCAACCCCTTATTAGGCCAAGTAACCTGTTTCTTCTTGGAATCCACTCATGATCTAACGTAGGGGAGGTTGATTCAGGTAAACAGATAAATTGGTGCCCACAGACCAATAAAACAAAAACAAATTGTTTGCAACCTAGGCAGAGCATTGTGTGAAATGTAAAAACAAACAAATCTCAGTCTTGCCCTTGGAGACGGGACAGGAAGTGTACCAGCAAAGGATTCATATTGCAGATGATGGTAAAGAGCCTTGAGACAGGGGAAGGTAGGTGCCACAAGATCAGAGAAAATGCACAGGTGGATCTGCAAAAGGCTTGATGGATAAGATGAAAAGATACAGAGATGAAGTAGGGGCATTCCAAGCAGGAAGTGTAATGTCAGTAAACGCCCTGAGGGAGGGAACACTTGATATGACACAGAGACGTAGTCCAGTTTGGTTAAAGCATGTGGTATACAAGAACTTTAGAAGTGAGAATTGTGTTCTGTGGGAATTGGGGAGTTATTGAAAGGGAGTGACTGAAATAGCCCTATCGTATAGGAAGGTTCCATTTCTAGCAGTAGAGTAAATACATCTGGGGCCATGTTCAAGTGAAGACAGAGAGGGGAGCATTAGTTCATGGCTTAAGTCAAAAGGAGCTCACCCACCTGTGGTCAGCCAAATCCACCTTCTCTATCTCGTGATTCACTTCTTTAAGCTGTGTCATCGTTGTTTAGTAGAGTTGGCTTTAGTGTCGGTTTGTCTGTATGTTTTAGTTTTTGTTGTTATTGCTTCTGTCTTTCTTTTGAATTACAAGCAGCCCCTGTAGTGCCAGCCATAGAACTTGGGAGTTGATGCCATTTATTTAAAAGCAAAGACACCATCGTCTGTAAACAGTAAGGATCCATTTATTTCAGAGACTCTAAAAACAAATCCTAGTATTTATTTTATTTTTGGCAAAGTCATATTTAAATCAATGAAGAGTGATAAAACAAGTGAAATGACCATAGTCACTGATCATTGGGGAATATGTGCTATTTTAACTATGAGCTCTTGGTAATCAGTGTAATTATTCATATTTAACAGCTGTAGTGTGTAATATTTTTATTTTGCTTCATTGCCTATGGTTAGAGAGCAGGCTAGAGATGAAAACTTTGGTGTATTTTAAATCCGTCTACTGGCTTGAGTGTCTATAGAACTCTGGATGTTTTTGAAATGAAAATCAAATATACATTGTTTTATAGAATAAATGCATTTTTGACCACTTGCCTATTAAGAATCCTAAAATATCAAATTCTATTTTCCCACTGACTTTTGTTATAAAATCAGCAATAAGTTCCTTTGCAAATGTTCATTTTGAGAAATAAGTCATATTTAACAATCCAGCCAGTGTTTCAACATATATTTAAAATAAGAATGTTCCTGCAATATATTAACATTGCTCAAAATGATCCTTAAATGTGTGCAAAATAACTAATTTTGCTTTTATGAAGATTTGAAGGAAAGAAATAAGAGCTGAAATGAAAAAAACATATATATATTTGAAGGAAAAAAATTACTCAGCTATATATATTTGTCCCTTCAGTTTATGTTTGTTAAGTAATTGATAATTCTCTGTATTAGGAATCCAAAATTAATTGTCATCTGGCCCATGCCCTTCATTCTCTTATAACCTGGCAAAAGGAAAGTATCATTTAAACAAGCACATTTACGTTGTGATGTGCTAAGTACTCAATAGAGGGATGAGACTGTGCTGGGGAAATACAGCAGGAGAGACTAACTGCCTTCACAGAGAAGGTGACACCTGAGCAGGGTATTGAAGGGTGAGTAGGAGTTTGGGGCCATGGGAGGAGCACAGTCTCTGGAGTTGGACTTCCTGATTTAAATCTTGGCTCTTTCACTACTTCTTAAATGACCTTGGACAAATTACTTGTTTCTCTGTACCTTCATTTTCTCCTCTGTAAAACTAGGATAATATTTGTAGCTACATCAGAGGCCGTTATGAAGAGTTAGTGTATGTAAGGAACTTAGAGCACTGCCTTACACATGGGAAGAGCTTAGTGCATGTGCTCCTGTTGTTCCATCATTAAGAATGACAGTAAAGTTGGCACAGCGGAGGGAACAGTGTGCTACATTTTTATTATGTAAAAATGCAAAATGCCACCTAGCTAATGGTTTTACAAATGAGCAATTTAAAACACAAGATGTAGAGAAGAAATGGAAATAGGGTAGAACCGTACAGAGGCCCTGATTGATGAGGAGGAGACAGAGTTACCAGGCCACTTCCTGAGTCACTCTGTGACAGGCACCTCAGGTAATCACCAAGTGGACACCTGGTGCACAAGCAACTCCTTTTTCCATACTAGACAGTAAGTTTCGTGAAACAGTGGCAATTGAAGAATGAAACCCATTGACTGTAACACACAACTGAGGAGGCCATAAAAAACTAATACAACAGTTGCTGCATGGGACTAGCTCCTGACCTGCTCCAAGAGTCTGTTTCCTCTGCTGATTTCTGTGAAAGATACTTATATTATTTTTTTTTAGTTATTTCTGAGATATACATTTTAAAGTAATAACTAGAATTATGACTTATAACATAATACCAGAACATATAAGATTTTTAGAAATTTCATGTAATGTCTGAAACATTTATATTAACATATTTCCATACAAATAACCCAAAGAAAGTTTAGTATTAGTTGTCTGTGTGTTTGTTTTTTTATACTGCAGGTTCTTATTAGTCATCAATTTTATACACATCAGTGTATACATGTCTGTCCCACTCACCCAATTCAGCACACCACCATCCCCACCCCACCACGGTTTTCCCCCCTTGGTGTCCATACGTTTGTTCTCTACATCTGTGTCTCAGCTTCTGCCCTGCAAACCAGTTCATCTGTACCATTTTTCTAGGTTCCACATACATGCATTAATATACGATATTTGTTTTTCTCTTTCTGACTTACTTCACTCTCTATGACGGTCTCTAGGTCCATCCACGTCTCAACAAATGACTCAATTTCGTTCCTTTTTATGGCTGAGTAATATTCCATTGTATATATGTACCACATCTTCTTTATCCATTTGCCTGTCAGTGGGCATTTAGGTTGCTTCCATGACTTGGCTGTTGTAAATAGTGCTGCAGTGAACATTGGTGTGCATGTGTCTTTTTGAATTACGGTTTTCTCTGGGTATATGCCCAGTAGTGGGATTGCTGGATCATATGGTAATTTTACTTTTAGATTTTTAAGGAACCTCCATAGTGTTCTCCATAGTGGCTGTATCAATTTACATCCCCACCAACAGTGCAAGAGGGTTCCCTTTTCTCCACACCCTCTCCAGCATTTGTTGTTTGTAGATTTTCTGATGATGCCCATTCTAACTGGTGTGAGGTGATACCTCATTGTAGTTTTGATTTGCATTTCTCTAATAATTAGTGATGGTGAGCAGCTTTTCATGTGCTTTTTGGCCATCTGTATGTCTTCTTTGGAGAAATGTCTATTTATGTCTTCTGCCCATTTTTGGATTGGGTTATTGTTTTCTTTAATATTCAGCTGCATGAGCTGCTTATATATTTTGGAGATTAATCCTTTATCCGTTGATTCGTTTGCAAATATTTTTCCCATTCTGAGGGTTCTCTTTTCGTCTTGTTTATGGTTTCCTTTGCTGTGCAAAAGCTTTGAAGTTTCATTTGGTGCCATTTGTTTATTTTTGTTTTTATTTCCATTACTCTAGGAGGTGGATCAAAAAAGATCTTGCTGTGATTTATGTCAAAGAGTGTTCTTCCTATGTTTTCCTCTAAGAGTTTTGTAGTGTCTGGTCTTACATTTAGGTCTCTAATCCATTTTGAGTTTATTTTTGTGTGTGGTGTTAGGGAGTGTTCTAATTTCATTATTTTACATGTAGCTGTCCAGGTTTCCCAGCACCACTTACTGAAGAGACTGTCTTTTCTCCATTGTATATCTTTGCCTCCTTTCTCATAGATTAGTTGACCATAGGTGTGTGGGTTTATCTCTGGGCTTTCTATCTTGTTCCATTGATCTATATTTCTGTTTTTGTGCCAGTACCATACTGTCTTGATTACTCCAGCTCCATTTTTTTCCCTTAAGACTGCTTTGGCTATTCGGGTCTTTTGTGTCTCCATACAAATTTTAAGATTTTTTGTCCTAGTTCTGTGAAAAATGCCATTGGTAATTTGATAGGGATTGCATTGATCTGTAGGTTGCTTTGGGTAGTATAGTCATTTTCACAATATTGATTCTTCCAATCAAAGAACATGGTATATCTCTCCATCTGTTGGTATCATCTTTAATTTCTTTCATCAGTGTCTTATAGTTTTCTGCATACAGGTCTTTTGTCTCCTTAGGTAGGTTTATTCCTAGGTATTTTATTCTTTTTGTTGCAGTGGTAAATCAGAGTGTTTCCATAATTTCTCTTTCAGATTTTTCATCATTAGTGTATAGGAATGCAAGAGATTTCTGTGCGTTAATTTTGTATCATGCAACTTTACCAAATTTATTGATTAGCTCTAGTAGTTTTCTTGTGGAATTTTTAGGATTCTCTATGTATAGTATCATGTCATCTGCAAACAGTGACAGTTTTGCTTCTTCTTTTCCAATTTGTATTCCTTTTATTTCTTTTTCTTCTCTGATTGCTATGGCTGGGACTTGCAAAACTATGTTGAATAATAGTGGTGAGAGTGGACATCCTTGTCTCCTTCCTGATCTTAGAGGAAATGCTTTCAGTTTTTCACCATTGAAAATAATGTTTGCTGTGGGTTTGTCGTATATGGCCTTTATTATGTTGAGGTAGGTTCCCTCTATGCCCACTTTCTGCATAGTTTTTATCATAAATGGGTGTTGAATTTTGTCAGAAGCTTTTTCTGCATCTATTGAGATGATCATATGGTTTTTATTCTTCAATTTGTTAATATGGTGTATCACATTGATTTGTGTATATTGAAGAATCCATGCATCCCTGGGATAAATCCCAATTGATCGTGGTGGATGATCCTTTTAATGTGTTGTTGGATTCTGTTTGCTAGTATTTTGTTGAGGAATTTTGCATCTATATTCATCAGTGATATTGGTCAATAATTTTCTTTTTTTGTAGTATCTTTGTCTGGTTTTGGTATCAGGGTAATGTTGGCCCCATAGAATGAGTTTGGGAGAGTTCCTTCCTCTGCAATTTTTTGGAAGAGTTTGAGAAGGATGGGTGTTAGCTATTCTCTAAATGTTTGGTAGAATTCACCTGTGAAGCCATCTTGTCCTGGACTTTTCTTTGTTGGAAGATTTTTTTTTTGCGGTACGCGGGCCTCTCACTGTTGTGGCCTCTCCTGTTGCGGAGCACAGGCTCCAGACACGCAGGCTCAGCAGCCATGGCTCATGGGCCTAGCTGCTCCATGGCATGTGGGATCTTCCCAGACTGGGGCACAAACCCATGTCCCCTGCATCGGCAGGCGGACTCTCAACCACTGCACCACCAGGGAAGCCCTGTTGGAAGAGTTTTAATCACAGTTTCAATTTCATTACTTGTGATTGGTCTGTTCATATTTTCTATTTCTTCCTGGTTCAGTCTTGGAAGGTTATACCTTTCTAAGAATTTGTCCATTTTTTCCAGGTTGTGCATTTTATTGGCATAGAGTTGCTTGTAGTAGTCTCTTAGGAAGCTTTGTATTTCTGTGGTATCTGTTGTAACTTCTCCTTTTTCATTTCTAATTTTATTCATTTGAGTCCTCTCCCTGTTTTTCTTGATGAGTCTGGCTAAAAGCTACCAGCTTTTAGTTTTATTGATCTTTGCTATTGTTTTCTTTGTTTCTATTTCATTGATTTCTGCTCTGATCTTTGTGATTTCTTTCCTTCTGCTAACTTTGGGTTTTGTTTGTTCTTCGTTCTCTAGTTCCTTTAGGTGTAAGGTTAGATTGTTTACTTGAGATTTTTCTTGTTTCTTGAGGTAGACTTGTATAGCTATAAACTTCCCTCTTAGAGTTGCTTTTGCTGCATCCCATAGGTTTTGGATTGTCTTGTTTTCATTGTCATTTGTTTCTAGGTATTTTTTGATTTTCTCTTTGATTTCTTCAGTGATCTCTTAGTTGTTTAGTAACATATTGTTTAGCCTCCATGTGTTTGTGTTTTTTACATTTTTTCCCTGTAATTCATTTCTAATCTCATAGCGTTGTAGTCAGAAAAGATGCTTGATATGATTTCAATTTTCTTAAATTTACTGAGGCTTGATTTGTGACCCAAGATGTGATCTATCCTCGAGAATGTTCCATATGCACTTGAGAAGAAAGTGTAATCTGCTGTTTTTGGATGGAATGTCCTATAAATATCAGTCAAATCTATCTGGTCTGTTGTGTCATTTAATGCTTGTGTTTGCTTATTAATTTTCTGTTTGGATGTTCTGTCCATTGGTGTAAGTGAGGTGTTAAAGTCCCCCACTATTATTGTGTTACTGTCGATTTCCTCTTTTATAGCTGTTAGCAGTTGCCTTATATATTGAGGTGCTCCTATGTTGGGTGCATATATATTTATAATTATATCTTCTTCTTGGATTGATCATTATGTAGTGTCCTTCCTTGTCTCTTGTAACATTCTTTATTTTAAAGTCTATTTTATCTGATATGACTATAGCTACTCCAGCTTTCTTTTGATTTTCATTTGCATGGAATATCTTTTTCCATCCCCTCACTTTCAGTCTTTATGTGTCCCTAAGTCTGAAGTGAGTCTCTTGTAGACAGCATATATATGGGTCTTGTTTTGTATCCATTCAGCAAGCCTGCGTCTTTTGGTTGGAGCATTTAATCCATTCACATTTAAGGTAATTATCTATATGTATGTTCCTATGACCATTTTCTTAATTGTTTTGGGTTTGTTTTTGTGGATCCTTTTCTTGTCTTGTGTTTCTCACTTAGAGAAGTTCTTTTAGCATTTGTTGTAGAGCTGGTTTGGTGGTGCTAAATTCTCTTAGCTTTTGCTTGTCTGTAAAGCTTTTGACTTCTCCATCGAATCTGAATGAGATCCTTGCCAGGTAGAGTGATCTTGGTGTAGGTTCTTCCCTTTCATCACTTTAAGTATATCATGCCACTCCCTTCTGGCTTGTAGAGTTTCTGCTGAGAAATCAGCTGTTAACCTTATGGGAGTTCCTTTGTATGTTATTTGTCCTTTTTCCCTTGCTGCTTTCAATAGTTTGTCTTTGTCTTTAATTTTTGCCAATTTGATTACTATGTGTCTCTGTGTGTTTCTCCTTGGGTTTATCCTGTATGGGACTCACTGCACTTCCTGGACTTGGGTGGCTATTTCCTTTCCCACGTTAGGGAAGTTTTCGACTATAATCTCTTCAAATATTTTCTCGGGTCCTTTCTCTCTCTCTTCTCCTTCTGGCACCCCTATATTGCAAATGTTGTTGTGTTTAATGTTGTCCCAGTGGTCTCTTAGGCTGTCTTCATTTCTTTTCATTCTTTTTTCTTTATCTTGTTCCGCAGCAGTGAATTCCACCATTCTGTCTTCCAGGTCACTTATCCGTTCTTCTGCCTCAGTTATTCTGCTATTGATTCCTTCTAATGTAGTTTTCATTTCAGTTACTGTATTGTTCATCTCTGTTTGCTTGTTCTTTAATTCTTCTAGGTCTTTGTTAAACATTTCTTGCATCTTCTTGATCTTTGCCTCCATTCTTTTTCCGAGGTCCTGGATCATCTTCACTATCATTATTCTGAATTTTTTTTCTGGAAGGTTGCCTATCTCCATTTCATTTAGCTGTTTTTCTGGGGTTTTATCTTGTTCCTTCATCTAGTACATAGCCTTCTGCCTTTTCATTTTGTCTGTCTTTCTGTGAATGTGGTTTTTGTTCCACAGGCTGTAGGAGTGTAGTTCTTCTTGCTTATGCTGTCTGCCCTCTGGTGGATGAGGCTATCTAAGAGGCTTGTATAAGTTTCCTGATGGGAGGGATTGGTGGTGGGTAGAGCTGACTGTTGCTCTGGTGGGCAGAGCTCAGTAAAAGTTTAATCTGCTTGACTGTTGATGGACTGGGTTCCCTCCCTGTTGGTTGTTTGGCCTGAGGCAACCCAACACTGGAGCCTACCTGGGCTCTTTGGTGGGGCTAATGACAGGCTCTGGGAGGTCTCATGCCAAGGAGTACTTCCCAGAACTTCTGCTGCCAGTGTCCTTATCCCCACGGTGAGCCACAGCCAGACAGCCACCCCCCACCTCTGCAGGAGACCCTCCAACGCTAGCAGGTAGGTCTGGTTCAGTCTCCCCTGGGGTCACTGCTCCTTCCCCTGGGTCGTGATGCACACACTACTTTGTGTGTGCCCTCCAAGTGTGGAGTCTCTGTTTCCCCCTGTCCTGTCAAAGTCCTGCAGTCAATTCCCACTAGACTTGAAAGTCTGATTCTCTAGGAATTCCTCCTCCCGTTGCTGGACACCCAGGTTGGGAATCCTGATGTGGGGCTTATAACCTTCACTCCAGTGGGTGCACTTCTGTGGTATAAGTGTTCTCCGGTCTGTGAGTCACCCACCCAGCAGTTATGGGATTTGATTTTACTGTGATTGCACCCCTCCTACCATCTCATTGTGCCTTCTCCTTTGTCTTAGGATGTGTGGTATCTTTTTTGGTGAGTTCCAGTGTCTTCCTGTAGATGATTGTCCAGCAGCTAGTTGTGATTCTGGTGTTCTCGCAAGAGGGAGTGAGAGCACATCCTTCTACTCTGCCATCTTGGTCCTGTCTCCATACTTATATGATTTTAACAGATATATTTAAAGCTCTGAGTCAGGGCATTTAAATAACATAACTGTTAAAATCATGGAAGATACAGTTTGCTGAAAATAAGTTATTTGGCCAGTAAAGCGTTAGTTATTAAGGTATCTAAGTCGGGATGAAGAAAGTAGAAAATATAATGGAGAATTATATAAAACCAGAACCAAAGAGTGATTAAATAATCACTAAAGTATCCAAAACTTGAAATCCATTGATTTTACAATTAGCAGCAGATAAAGGAAGCAAGCCTTTCTGAAGTCCTGGCTTGGACAAGCACATCATGATTATCCTGGTAATCGGTTCCCTGGCTTACAAATTCTGCACAGGTGACTTGCTTTATACATTGCATTTCTGTTTAATCAGACATGCCTACCTTTGTTTCATTTGCTGTGAAATAGGAAATCAAGGAGAAACTGGATTCCAGTCACAAGAGAGATATAGAGGGCATGGGAGTCCCAGAAATCAAGTACGGAGACTCTGTCTGCTTTGTCCAACATATAGCCAGTGGTCTCTGGGTGACCTACAAAGCACAAGATGCCAAGACATCCCGCCTGGGACCTCTGAAAAGAAAGGTGAGGGGTTAGAAAGCCTGGAAGCAACTGGGTAAGAGAAGTGATTGTGAGAATCAGGTGAACATGTTGTATGTTTACTTCTTACTATTCTGAAGAGTTATTTCTGTGACAGATTGTGTAGCCTAATGTGGTTACTCTGACCTCATATTCAGTGGGGAAAATAAAGAGCTACATAGATGACAAATCTGTGAGGAGAGAGTAGAATATGTTCCATGTGCTCTAAAACCTGAACTAAATGACTTTTGGTGGTATGATGTTTTGGGAGTATCCACATCATTGCGCCTTTCATTTAAGTGGATAATTGAGTTGTTATGCAGTTTTCGTAATATACAGACTAAATAGAATCTCTACAAAGAAAAACACAGATTGCATGATAACAAGCGCACAGGAACCAACGTGCAGAAAGATGAGATACTGTGGAATTATACTCTATTCACAGAGAATGAATGCAGATCTGAGTGGTCTGTCACAGCCTGCTACAGTGGGAAATCTGGCTTGGATACATACAACATCTTTTTTCCAGAAAGTCAATTGCCATAATAGAGTTTCTTTTGATAGGAACCAGAAAATAGATGTTCCAGGCATGGTACTTTTTTTTTTTTTTAAACCCTTAACAAAACATGGGTTTGGGTAGTCAAGGAGTCCCATAATAAGGTTCTAGGAAGCACTGTACACTATGTTTTCTATATGTCAGCCTAATGGGAGGTGATGAAAAGTTTCCCAGAATGCTGGTTATTGTAAGAAAGGAGGTTGGGAGGAAACCATAAAGTAATAAATCGCTTATTTTTGTATAAAGTAAAACATACCAGGAAAATATCCAGAAAGGGAAAATAAAATTACAAAGAGGAGATAGAAAATAGAATAAGTAAGAGGCCACAAAGACTAGCTTGTATGAATCCAGCCCTTCCTCTGCCACCAAATATAAAGGCTGGATTAAACACAGAAACAAACCATTTGAAGGCTTCCACAAGCAAGGCACCCAGGACATGGGTACTGAAAATCCCAAATAGAATGTAAGTGCACTAAGGTGAGTTCCTCCTTTATCACCACTTTCCCCTCAGCATTTTGCTGAGTTACAGCACAAGGAGTGGGGTCTTCTGTTAGTTTCACTGGGCCGGAGAGATGTATTTGTGATAAGGTCAGCTGAGGTTTCTGGGACTTGAGGGGCCACATTCCCCAGTGGAGGAAACTATAGAAACATGAACCTGAAATTCTATATGCAGTTTCCCCTAGCATCTTAAGCTGACTGTGGATAGAGTTTGAAGCTAAGATAGGGATCAGAAAGTGCCAGCTATGGTGGAGAAGAGCAAAGCAGAGATGTGGACAGCATGACAGTACTAGGAGACAGAGGTGGGGAATTGAAGTCCCTCAAGCTGGAGTGGCCCCTGAAAATACAGTAGGTTTTCAACTGAATCCCCAAAAGGGCTCTAACCCAGGAGTAAGGGCTGCACCCTGGAAATAAGGGCAAATTGAAAATCGATGCCAAAGGCCCATCATCTACCCTAACAGCCAATGAGAAGAAAATTAAATCCTCTAAAGAGTATGATAATATCATCTAGAGTTTCCACAATTTTTCATACCTACTAAGATAAAAATGACATTTAAGAAAGTAGAATTTGTGGATCTTGGCTGTAATTCTGTGTGGGTGGGGACACAGTTGAAGGACCCTGTCAACTAGGAGAGATCCCAGTTTACGGTGTTGATTTATTGTGCCTACCCCTGACTTTTTCTTCTGGCCATAGTCCAGAGGTCCATTTAATTGCTGGAGTGTGCATGTGAATTTGGGAGATGCTTCCAGAAACTCTCTCTAAATGGTGCCATAATGCTCAGCCCTTGATAGGGCTGCCCAGCTCCATTTCGCGAGGAGCCAGTTAAGTTCCCCTCTATAAATACAAAGAATGTCCAATCTGTGTTAAGCATTTTATGAAACAAAATGGGAATTTAGAAAAACCAATGGGAAACAGACACAGTAAAAAACCTGACGAATGATACTTCACCTTAAAGGAAGTACCTTCTTTCCATCTTGGGCTTCTGCTCTCTGCTCTTGGGTTATGGAATTCCTCCGAGAGAAAAAGGACCTTAGGACCTGAGCTGCAGCGATCAATAGGATACATAATAACAACATTCTAACAGCTGCATTTCCCCCATTTCTCATTACTTTCTTGTTTGTTTGGCTGGTTTGAATGTGTTATCTGAACAAGCAAAACCTAAGGTCTTTAGGGACTGACCCAAAAGCTGGGACTGAGGCCAGAGTAAACCTAGTGAGATGTATGGCCAAATCTAAATGCAACATTGGTAAGCAGTTGCTGGGAAGTTCGGACAAAGTAACGTTTTGAAAGAGTTGGTGAATCCAATAGTAAGGGCATCCTTTGCTAATGCTTAAGCTACAGTATATAGATGGCATGCAAGGTCTTTTTTCGAAAATGAACATAAACTTGTACAAGCCAGCATTCTACTTCCTGTGTGAATTCATTAAATCAGGATATGCTTTCAAAAGAATATAAAGTAAGGAAGAGATTTTCACATGGAAAGGAAAATAAGTTGTTTCTTTGTGCTAAAAATGAGAACAAAAATCCTTATTCTAAGGATAGTTTTTGGAGCCACATATTTAATTGTCATAGAGACTGACTCACCCCCTTCCCCCTTCCCCAGGACCTACAAATGGCCTCCCCTCACTTACTCACCATCCAGAGGAAACCATGCCAGGAACTTGAATCAGGATTTGACCCTGACTTGAACCAGAGTCAAACTATCCCAGTTAATAACAGTATATATTTGGCCCTACTAGAGAAAAAAACAGCTGACTTCCACGCCAAAAGATGCCAGCCCCACCCAAAAATTCTATCATGATGTCACTGGTGAGCAATAAGTATACTAGCTTCCAGACAACTGATCTGAGATCGGTAATATATTTCCCCTTATAACAAATATGCATCGAGTACCTTTTATATTCTAGGAAACATGCTAAATGACTTACATGTAAATCATCGAATCCTCTAAATAACCCTCTAAGTCCACCTGCAGATGGTGAAGTCAAAGCAGAGATTTGCCCAAGGTCACACAGCTGGGATGTGGCCTAGCAGGATTAGAACTCAGGTCAGCTGATACCCCAGCCCAGGCTTTCAAACCCCCTCTCTAGCCTCCATGAGAAGCAAACTACCATCTCGAGCTGCTTCCCCAGTTCTACAGTCAGCTAACTCGGTGTAGCTGTCATTCAGGAGAGAAAGCCATGCCTGATCCCAGTAGAGGGTTTTATTTTAACTTGTCTTTCTTCTTTCTTGGTTTATCTCTGGAGGAAAAGGCTCTGAACAAAGTGATTTTTCTCCTCTCCAAGGATAAGGTTTTGTGTCCATTTTAAGAGAAAAATCTATCATAAAATATGTTTTCACCCTTTCAAATTGGCCATCTAGGCCCAAGGAATTTATTGTAACTCAATATCACAGTGGCACATAAAGTTTCATTTTCATCAAAGCACCGTGTCTCAGGAATGAGTCATACGTCAGCAATAGGGAGTATGGGGAAAATAACTTTGTTAATGTCCCACTTTCAAAATGGGCCTGTGGGGAACTTGACTGGGGAGAAGGAGTACAAGGGATGAGGGAAATACTGCCAGAAACGTTGACTCTCCAGCTGTGTAACCTGGAACTGGTGTCCTTGGCTCTGGCGTAGGTCATACTCCATCAGGAAGGCCACATGGATGACGGGTTAACACTGCAGAGATGCCAGCATGAGGAGTCCCAGGCTGCCCGGATCATCCGGAACACGACCGCCTTATTCAGCCAGTTTGTAAGGTAGGTGAGCTCCTTCCCTTTCTCTGCTTGTCAGTTTCTATTTTGTGGCCATCCAATCCCACCAACCACCCCCTTTGAATACTATGAATTTTCAGGAAATAAGTATGCACCAGCAAAGAGTTTTGCCAGAAAGAGCTTGGGATTGAAACTTACTTCCCAGTAGGTAAGCTCCTCCCAGCTTCACTCTTGGCCCAACAGATGCCCAAGCCACATTAGTTATTCAGGTTGGTGTCACAAACACCCAAGGTCTTCTCATGAAAATTAAGTGGAAAGAGCTGGAGTGCTTTAAGTCCCATTTGTATTAGTGTGTGAAGAGGGGAGGAGAGAGGAGTAATGGATCCACACCCTCTGTGCTGTTTAGAAAGGCTTTCTACATCATTCAGAATTGTTGCTGTGGTTTGGTTCCAAGGAGATCTACATGGAAGGCTTGGGTTACCCACCTATGGCTGGGACTTAAATGGGGGAAAGTAACTTAGCCTGCTTGGATCATAATTCCTCCAGCCTCAACAGTGCTGCCCAAACAGAACTCTGTGGATTGTGTTCACCAATTACCATGAGGAATGGATTCTGTTGTAAACAGGGCAGTGTTGCAAGCCATCTTCTCTCATAGGAAAATCTCTAAAGCCTAGAGGGTTTCAATTGAGTGTGTGAATTTGCATGAAATGAGAAAAATTTTTTATACCTTTATTTTCCTTCCTGTTGAACCACTGTGATCCAAGGGATGTGTGTTAGTTAGGATACAGGGTAAGCTGCCATTGTGGTTCAGAATAAACTTTTATTTCTTTTTCAAGTAATAGTATAGGGGACGCAAGTGTTTTGGGGAAAACAGACCATGCCGCTACTGGGGCTCAGTTTTCTTCTTTGAGATCTCCTACAAGTTCTTTAAGTATGTCCCTGGACCAACCCAGCAGCATCACCTGGGAACTTGTTAAAAATATAAATTCTTGGGTTTTACCCCCGACAGACCTACTGAATCAGACACCTAGAAAAAACTAGGTACCTCAGAAAAACTGAGTTTTAATGGGCCCTCCAGTTAATGTTGATGTTTGCTAAAGTTTACAAACCACTGCCCTGGAGTAAAGGTCTTAACCTTGGCCGGATGCTAGATTCATCTGGGAAGCTTTTAACACCCTGATGCCCAGGTGGCATCTCCAAACAGTTGCATCAGAGTCTCTGGGGTGGGATCCAAACACCAGCTTTTTATTAGCACTCCCCAGAAAATTCTTATATTCAGCCACAGTTGAGAACCAACTGTGCTGGTATGTATTCTTCATCCATGTGCTTAAAAATAGCTTACTAGGGCTTCCCTGGTGGCGCAGTGGTTGAGAATCTGCCTGCCAATGCAGCGGACATGGATTCGAGCCCTGGTCTGGGAAGATCCCACATGCCGCGGAGCAACTGGGCCTGTGAGCCACAATTACTGAGGCTGTGCGTCTGGAGCCTGTGCTCCGCAACAAGAGAGGCCGCGATAGTGAGAGGCCCGCCCACCGCGCTGAAGAGTGGCCCCCACTCGCCACAACTAGAGAAAGCCCTCGCACAGAAACGAAGACCCAACACAGCCGTAAATTAATTAATTAATTAATTTTTAAAAATAGCTTACTAATACCATGTCTAAGGTCCATCCTGAAAAGATGGGAAGAGAGAGGAAGTAGAGTGCAAGCCATTTCTTTTTTTAAAAAATATAACCCAGAGTTAGATCACCTTATCTTGCATTCTATTGTCTAACAGTAGTAACATGGCCACATCTAGCTGAAGGAAGGCTGAGAAATGTCACCTCTGGTTGGTTGACTATGTACAACTCAGGGGTCCTGATACTAAATTGAAGGCAAGTAGACAATAGGGGTATTCCTGCTACAGGATGGGACTGAGACCTGCAAGTCAATGATCTTTTGTCTGCTTTTGGCTCTGCCACTGGTTTTCTGTGAACCTTGAGCAAAATATTTCCTCTTGTTTTTTTTTTTTTTTTTTTTTGCGGTACACGGGCCTCTCACTGCTGTGGCCTCTCCCGTCGCGGAGCACAGGCTCCGGACGCGCAGGTTCAGCGGCCATGGCTCACGGGCCCAGCCGCTCCGCGGCATGTGGGATCTTCCCGGACCGGGGCACGAGCCCCTATCCCCGGCATCAGCAGGTGGACTCTCAACCACTGCGCCACCAGGGAAGCCCTTTCCTCCTTTTTATTCTGCATTACATCCAGACTGTTCTCCTTCTTCAAAGAAAGAGCCTAAGAACGAATGGCTTGGTATGGGCAGAAAAAATTAGCTACATGTACACATGAAATTTTCATATAGTCTGGGCTATGACCACAGCCATCACCATAGGGAGTGGATGGTTTTATTAATCTGGCCCTCAGTTCTCTCAGCCTCTGTCCTTATATCTTTCTTAAGTCAGGGGCCCCTACCTCACACATATACAAAAATTAATTCAAAATGCATTAAAGACCTAATTGTAAGATCTTAAACTATAAAACCTGGAGAAGAAAACATAGGGTCAAATCAGCATGACCTTGAATTAGGCAATGGTTTCTTCAATATGGTACCAAAAACAAAACCTACAGAAGAAAATGTAGATAGATTGGACTTTATCAGAATTAAAAGCTTTTTTGCTGTGAAGGGCACCATTAAGAAAGTGAAAAAACAACCCATGATATGGCAGAGAATATTTGCGAATCATAGATCTGATAAGGGATTTTTATCTAGAATAAAGAACACTCACAACTAAGCATTAAGAAGACAAATGGAACCAATTTAAAAATGGGTGAAGGATCTAAATAGACATTTCTCCAAAGAAGATATATAAATGGCCAATGAGCACATGAAAAGATGTTCAATACCATCAGCTATCAGAAAAATGCAAATCAGAACCACAGTGATATAATGCTTTATTCTCACTAGGATGGCTATAATCAAAAAGACTGTCAATTAGAAGTGTGGGATAGGATGTGAAGAAATTGGAACCTTCATACACTGCTGGTGGGAATGTAAAATGTTGCAGCCACTTTGGAATACAGTCTGGGAATTCCTCAAAGTGTTAAACATAGAGTTACTGTATGACTCAACAATTTCACTCCTAGGTATACGCCCAAGAGATATGAAACATACGCACACACAAAAACTTGTATACAAATGTTCAAAGCAGCATTACTCATAATAGCCCAAAAGTGGAAACAACCTAAACATCTATCAGGTGATGAATGCATAAATAAAAGATGCTATATCCATACAATGGAATATTATATGTCCATAAAAAGGAATGAAGTACTGATATACACTACAACATAAATGAACCTTAAAAACATTATGCTCAGTGAAAGAAGCCAGTCACAAAAGAACACATATTGTATTATTGCATGTGTATGAAATATCCAGAAGAGACAAATCTGTAGAGATAGAAAATAGATCTGTGGTTGCCTAGGGCTGGGGTGGCAGCAGGTGAAAAGAGGAGTGACTACTAATGGGTGTGGGATTTGGGGGAAAGCTGAGGAAAAGTTCTAAAGTTGATTTAGGTGATTGTTGCACAACTCTGTAAATATACTAAAAACCATTAAACC